>NC_044908.1:4050735-4392197 GCF_001633185.2 Quercus lobata
ATACAAAATCAATGAGTTTAGTTTAGTCATTTAGTTTAAATTATTTTTATAAAAACAATAACAAATAGATAATAAAAATTGCATAAAAATAAAAATGTTAGATAAACTTAACAAAATAAAATGATTGTAGGTTCATACCTACCACATTGGCAATAGATACTCATAATTCAAAATTTGAATACTTATAGAAGGAAATTGTAAAACTTCATGTATTAAATTTTTTTTTTTTGGTTGGTAACTCGATATATTCAAGTTCTTTTTTTATAAATTTTTTTTAATGAACCCCCTAAACAAAATTCCTGGAGCCGCCAATACGAATTAATATTAATCTCAATTGATAAATCTTAGAGGGTAGAGTTTGTTTTGTTGTCGACTAAAAAACCTAAGTTCAACCACATCAAAAAGAAACTCATCAGTGTCATGAATATCGGATGATAAAGAATATCCATTGTGAAAAGAGTCTATCTAAGTTCATTCCCTACGGTTGTCAGAGAAAAAAAAAAAAAAAAAAAAAAAACCCTAACAAGGCATTTGGTAGGACACTAACATGCAGGAAAGAACACAATACTTATTAATAGGTAGTGCATTTATCTTCACATGGCCTATTTATGGTGAGTTTGGTTCAGCTTTTTAAAACTAGGTTTTTTTCAGAAAGTGGAGTTTTCAAAAAGTACATATAAAAAAGTGTTTTTTCAAAAAACTGTTAAAAAGTGATTTTTGAAAAAGTTGAGTGTTTGGTTAACACTTATAAAAATGGCGATTTGAGTGGTAAATGACCAAAAAGGATAATGTATATGTAAAGTATTGTGAAAATACTTTCTAATTTTTTTTTTTTTAAAAAGAACTTTTAAAGTTTCTAAAAAAATTATTTTTTTCTCACTAATATTAACTAATAATAACCTATCACTTAAGATTTATTGTGAAAATATTGTGATTGCATTTCTCAATTTTAATTTCTCATTCTTTATTTTATTTTTCCCTTATTTCTTTACTTTTTTTTTTCATCCATATTTCCTTCTTTTTTTTCCCTCTTTTTTTTCTCCTCCACACACGTACCCTTCTAATTATTCTTTTCTTTTCTTTTTTTCCTTTCTTTCCCCTTTTTCCTTACCCAGACACTCCAGAACATTCCACTTTTCTTTTTTTTCTTTTTTCCTTCTTTCCCTTTTTCCCTTACCACTTCTTCCTCCAGAACGTTCCCCTTTTTCCCTACCACCTCCATAACGTTCCCACTTTTTTTTTTCTTCCTTATTTCCCCTTTTTCCCTACCACTTTCTCTAGAAAATTCCAGTTGCCGCAGAGCTTTTTTTTTTGATAGTTCGAAAGCTACAAGGAAGAGAGAAGATCCCTTAAGTCTCTGCCACCACTGGGTTTGTATTTGATTTTGATTTTGGGTTTGGGTTTGGGTTATGGGTTTTCAATTGATGGTTTAATTTTGAATTGATTTTCTGTGGATTTTGGATTTGATTTTGAGTTGATTTTGTTTTGGGTTGATTTTGAGTTGGGTTTGGGATGGGTTTTCCAATGGGGTTTGAGTTGATTTTAAATTGTTTTGTGTTGATTTTGACTTATTTTTGGTTTGGTTTTGGGTTGATTTTGTGTTTGGATTATCAAATGTTGAAATGGGTTTTGTTGATTGTGGTGGTAGACTGGTGATAGTTGGGTGGTGCTGTGTTTGTAGCAGCACGGTAAGGGCAGAGTAGAGATAAGAGATGAAAGGAATGAGGAACAGATGTGAGAACTGAGAACTGATGAAGGGTAATTTGGTAATTGCCCAACTCACCCCAACGGATATATCAAAACGCGCACAGACTTTTGGTAATATGGACCTGAAGAGCTCCTTTCATTCCTTGCGCGTTCTCTTCACAAGTATAAAATGCAACTTTTTCCAAAAAGTTGCGTTTTATACTAACCAAACGGACTTTTTGGACTGGTTTTTTCAAAACGTGCTTTTTGAGCTGAAAAAGTTGAAACAAATAGGCACTTAATGAAACTTGACAAGATATGAAATTGGAAACTTAAAATGAAGGCATTTTCTCATGGCAGTATTAGGATGATTTTTGAATTCCATGAATTAATTTTATTAATTTATTAGTTTTTTAGAGACAAACAGACATGCAATGAAGAGGAAATTTGATTATACTTAAAAAGTTTTACTCTTATCATTGACTTTGCAAAACTTTTGTTCATACTTTATATTATAAAATAGCCAATTAAGCATATGAACTCTTGTTTCAATAGTACATTATGATCTTCTTCAAGTATCAAATTGTCTGGGAAATATGGATCGTCCAAATTTGCAAGAATTTATGTGATTCCATTTTTTTTTTTAATAACAAATCTCTGAAAAATTTGTAAAGATTGGTTTTCTTTACTTTGTCATTTAATCAAACTTTTTGCTATAGACTTATATATCCAAAAGTAAAGTAATACTGATAATACTAAAAATCTGCTATTGACTATTTCTCCAGCTTTTCTAGATTGCCCCTAAGTTCAAACTTTTTATTTTTTTATTATTTTTTGGGTGTGGTCAGGATTTGGCCAACTAGTCCTAGGCAAGCATGGGGACCCTTTGTCTGAATTCATTTTCTTATATTAATGCCATTGATTTCCTTCCCAATTGTCCCTTTTTTTTGTCAATCAAAGATGGGTAAGGAGATGGCTAGTTGTGGAAACCCGTTTGACGGTGACTCTAATAATCCGTACTCGCTAAGAGATCAATGATTAAAAGGCCTATACAATACGAGGGACAGTCGTCTCTCTCTTGGGTGGGTTCATCTATAATTTGATCTTGTTAGAAATTCTGAAATTGTTTCAAATTCTTAATTTGACTTGGTTAGGGTTTTTTTTTTTTAGTTCCACAACAGAGATCTCAACCTAACTAGCTAGTTTCAACAGCGTCAATTAGTTGGTATCTTAAAGTGAACCAACATTACACACTGCAAATTAAAGTTCAAACATAGTACATTAGACCCTATAATCAAACCATGCGGGAATAAGTATTTGCCACAGAAACTACTCATTCTAGGTGGTCCTAATTGCCTCTATTCAAGAAAATTTTGGTGGTCACTATCCAATATGCTAAGTTAACAAAACTAAGGACCTAATTGAGTTTATCTAATATATCAGTATGAAAGCAAGATATTAAGTAAGGTCGGTCCCAAATAAATACACAACCCACAAAATTGGTAAAGTTGTTGAAGTCATTTTGTAGTTCTGTATGTCTCTTGTTTCACTTCATTGCCTCATTGCATGGATTAGAACCCATTAATAGCCAAATGCACCCAAAGTGTTACCTGAAATGATCCAATAATTGATATTAAAAAAGGAAAAAAAGATAGAATTGTTGTAATTGGTTGGAAAGATATATAGATGATGGCTTTTTGATGTAAATCAAACTTCTTTATAAAATTGAGTTTAGGCAATGGTTTAACTTGTATGTATTATTTTAAAGTAGTCCACTTTTGAAAAAGCAAAGATGGATGCTCTTGTTTAAGGAACTTTTTATGGCCATCAAATTGGCGGCATTTGAGCTATGATAACGTAATATGATGTAAGCTTTAGGGACTTTTTATTTTTTAAATATAAGACTGTAAATAATTTTACAATTTCTTTATCACAATTGCGATTGTGTCATAATAAGAAAAAATTATGAGTTTATGTATAAGTAGTATGCAACAACTCATAATTTACTAAATTAAAATTGTGACAAAAAATTGTGAAATTGTTTGTGTCAATTTAATTTAATTTTTTTTTTTTTTTTTTTTTTTTGCTTGCAAAAAGAATTCAGCACGCTTTAAATTTGCATAATATTTTTACCTTTCCACTACGAGATGTGAGAAAACGTGTCCTCCACTTACTAGATTATGCCAATTACATCCACATCCAAACCTTTTTTTATTGATGTAATATATGTGTACCTCTCTATTTTGCCATTTTCTATAACCCACCAGGTATACTTTTTGAAAATTGGAATACATAAAATTAGAGTTTAACATTAACACTAATTTCACAAACTAAAACTCTTGTCAAAAAAAGCATATAGGATGAACACATGAATATATATATATATATATATTTTTTTTTTTTTTGCATTATCTACACATGAATATATTAAATTAATTACATTATCAACACATAAATATTTTTTTTATTAGTGTAATAAATTTTCTTGCATATTTTATTACAAGCCCTAATGAATAGATAGAGTTTGGAGGGCCCTCTTGGTAAGGTTTTTGAGCAATGTTAGGTACGGAACATATTTTTCAATATTATTTCTAATTTGTAAAGATTGTAAATGTGATTCAAGTAACTTTACTTTTTATGAATTTATTATTGATACTATTTTATTATAGGATCATGCTAACGAGTGCCTTTAGAACACTCATTAATAATCCATTTTAGGAAAGTTTTAATACCACTTTTATGGGAAATGAAAAAAGCTATCAAAATATTAATTACTTTTTTCATTTCCCATAAAAACTTTCTTTAAATGGATTATTAACCAGTGCCCTAAGGGCACTCGTTAGCATTTCTCTTTATGATATATCAAACTGAGGAAAAAGTTAGAAAAGAGGCTGCTGTGGAAAATTTTGTGCTCAAGATCAAGATGTAATCAAATCTATTTGAAATTAAATATTCATATCTACCAAACTACCGTCTGCCTTAGCTTGATCATTGTGGGCCAAATTGGAAGATGTAGAAGCTTAATGCCCAATCAGTTTTGTGAGGATTTTATGAAGTATTTAAATAACTTCAACTGTATGTAAATGAAAGTGACAATTTGCTCAAACTGCTCCAATACAGCAATACTGCACTTGATATGTATTCATTACTATGGCCAAGTTTGCATTTAAGATTAAAGGACACAGACACCAACACAAAATTACAAGATATTTTTTCTTTATAAGAATGAGAAGGACTTTCATAACCCACTTGCATAGCTTTTTTTTTTTTTTTTTTTTTTTTTTTTTTTTTTTTTTGCAAGTGGGTTATGAAAGTCCGTGGCTTGATTGCAAAATTTATTATTCCTTCATTTAAATACCTGTACCCAACCAAATAACTTGGGTTTCACCAATGTTTAATGTATACATACGCACTAATTGTCCATTAAATTACTCATTCTACAGCACATAGGGATTAGATTATGAAGATTTTCCTAAAATTATAGATTATTGTATGTGTAGGATTCTAGTTAAATGCATAGATTGACTACAGGGCTTTGGGAAACAATGATAGGAATAGGTACTTTGTAGATTATGTTTATTTATTTTTAATTTTGTGTTTATAATAAATGAGGATAGGAAATTTAAACCTAAATTCTTCGTATAAAAATAAATTGAGAAATGCAATTGGATTTGAATCACAAAGCATTTGGTTATTTTATTATATATTTTTTTCATAAAGTCCAAATTACTTAATCTTTAGATAAATGCATGAAATTGATCATTGGGTTGTGGTAAACAATTATAAGAGTATTGTACTATGTAATTTACTTTAGAAAACAGATTTTTTTTAAAAAAAAAAAAAAAAACCCCTTTAATTGGAATGACGAATCTTGGAATCAAAATTATTCATCTGTCAGCAAATTCGAATTCCTTTAGTATTTCATCATCCTAGATAAATGTATTAGATTGGACCTTGAGTTTTGAAAAGCAATGATAATAGTAATTTAACCTAGAGCCGTCAAGCACTATTCATCTCTTCATCACCTAACATTAACATTAGAGGCTTGATTGATTTTTACACAAACATATATATATATATATATATATATATATATTTAGGATAGGATGAGATTTTTTTTTTTTTTTTTTGAATCCAGGATAGGATGAGATTTGAACCTATGACGTTCTTAGAAATATGATAGATTATTGCAGTAAGACTAAGATATGACATACAACGTGGTATATTGTTAATTGCATTTTAATTTTTATCTCACACTTTAACTTTTTGAGGTCATCGAAATTTCAGGATTCAATTTACTATTATCCAAAATTTTTATTTTTTATTTTTTGAGAAACCAGACTACACACAATCGGAGGTATCCAAAGATAAATCATCTGACTAAACATAAACACATAAATTGATCGAATGATCTTTTTATTATTCCTTAAATAAATATCCTAATATTACAAATATTGATCTGCTCTAATTATAACAACATCACTTCTTCTTTTTCTTTTTTTTTAATAGAAAGATTACTTTTACTTTTTTATCTTCACTTTTATTACATGCATCCAGTCCTTTTTATTATCCATAAATTGAGTTTGTTTCCTAATCCTATCCAAGTTTGGAATGCATAGGGATAAGGTTTTCCATGTAATTTACGACAAGAAAGATAAAGGAGAAAATTGTCCTTTAAAGTTTAAACTAGTCCTCCATCCCACTTTCTCCTTGGCTTCCCTGCACCGCGTCTTTTACTCGGAAAATCCCAAACTCGTTTTGACTCTCAGCTCCCATAATTGGTCAGTACTCTTATATATAGAAACTTTGCCTTTTTCCTATAAATATCGAAAGCAAAAGCTCATAAAAGAAAAGAAAAGAAAAGAAACACAAGGCAAAACTAAAACAAAGTGAGATTCACAAGCTCAAATTTTGAAAAACGTGTGCGTGGACGGTGAGATCCATAAACACCCACTTTTTGCTTTTCTCATCATTGATATAATTCACACATTTTCTTCCACTATTTTTATATAAAGGCAAGAGATTCCCTTTGCTGTTCATAGCCAACAACAACAACACAAACCAACTTTCTCTCACTGTTGCAACAAAAAAAGCTGAAAGGCAAAGCAAACTGTAGATTGTAGAAAGAGAGCTTTTTCTTTTTATTTTTGAGAGAGAGAGATAGAGAGAGTCACATAAAAACTACTGTGTTTTTGTTGTGAAGAAAACAAGATGGCAATGGGAAAAGAAATCATGGGTTGTTCTATAATTGAGAGGTCTTCATTTGTTTCATCAACAAAAGTGTTTTTGAATCATGGTAAGAACAACAACAACAACATGTTCTTGGTTAAACCTTTGCAGAAAAGGAGGGTATTGGTGCCTTTGAGGAAGGTTGTGAAGCATCCTGTGGTGGCTGCTGTGAGTGAAGATTTGGTCAAAGCTGTGCCTTTTGTGTCTGTGCCTGCAGAGAAAGCAGAGAAGTTCAAGGTGAGAGCTGTGGTCACAGTGAAGAATAAGAACAAGGAGGAGTTTAAAGATAAAATTGCGAAGCATTTGGATGCTTTCACTGACAAGATTGGAAGGAATATTGTTCTGCAACTTGTCAGCACAGAAATTGATCCAAGTAAGCTTATTTCAGTATTTCTTCTTCTGGGTGTGTCAGACAATATATTTATAAGTAGTTTTGCCACCAAAAAAAAAAAAGACCATTAAATTTTTTCCACTTACAATTCAGTCTTCAATTTCAGTCTTTTATCTCTAATTTTGGAATAAAGGCTCTAATTCTCTAATGGGTTTCAATATTTTTCTTCTTTTGGTTCCTTAAAGTTGAGATCAATCTGACAATCATATTAATTTAACCTTTCTTCTTTCTTTGGTTGATGTCATTGTTTGTCTTACTGAATCGGTTTATATTTTAATGTGATATAGAAACTAAGGCTCCAAAGAAAAGCAATGAGGCTGTGTTAAAAGACTGGTCAAAGAAATCAAATGTCAAAGCTGAAAGGGTCAATTACATAGCTGAGTTTATGGTGAACTCTAATTTTGGTGTGCCTGGAGCAATCACAGTGAGCAACAAGCATCAGATGGAGTTTTTTTTGGAGACTATAACCATTGAAGGATTTGCATGTGGTCCAGTCCACTTCCCCTGCAATTCATGGGTGCAATCCAGCAAAGACCATTCAGGAAAGAGGATATTCTTCACAAATAAGGTAAAAAAAAAAATTATCTTTTTTTCTTTGATTGATTCTTCAAATCTCTGACCATGCAAGTCAACTGGTTAAAACAAAGAATGTCAAAACCATATCAACTTGAATCTATGCTTGGAATAAAATGTTGAATATTTTTCTCTAATTTTCTTTGGTCCAGGAAGTTGAATAAAGAATATTCTATGCTTTATAGCTGGCTGTTGTTGAATTTCACTTACCATTAAAATACATTTTTACTTGCTCCTTCTCCAAAAAAAGAAACTAATTTTCAAAAGATTATTGCATGGTAGAGTTGATTGGGCCCTTATTTTATTATTATTATTATTTTGTTTTTATTTTTTAATTTTTTTAAATGAAAGGTCTAAATTGGGATTCTATAATTTTTGTTTTGGTGGATTAAATCCAAAATATTCAGTCTGTTTGTGTAATTGATGGGCCACTCCTGGAATGGGCCATGGATCCAAAATTTGAGCCTAACTACCAAGAGAGCATTAGATTTATTTGTTTTTTTGGGCATAAAAAGCCCATCATAATTCATATGACATAAGTGATATAAGTGGAACCTGTGTGACAACAACAAATATGAACTTACCATCCCTTTTCCCTCTGATATTTTTTACTTAGTATGATTTTTTTGTTTTTTGTTTTTGTTTTTGGTTTTAGTTCAAGATTAACATTCTTTTGTGACTATTTTATTTGAACAGCCATATCTACCAAATGAAACGCCTGTTGGGCTTAGATCATTAAGAGAGAAAGAACTTAAAGAAATAAGGGGAGATGGCACAGGAGTCAGAAAATTATCTGACCGCATATATGACTTTGATGTGTACAATGATTTGGGCAATCCAGATAAGGGAATTGATCTTGCTAGGCCAAAACTTGGAGGTGAAAAAATTCCATATCCTAGACGGTGTCGCACTGGCCGCCTTCCTACTGATACTGGTGAGTATTCTATCGTTTTTTTCTTAATTGAGCAATGTTAGAGACACAACAAATTCCACTTTTTTCACGAGGTAGGAAGTTGTGATTGGTTTTATCATATTGACAATACAATAGAACTGTATTGATTAGCTTGATACTAAGGTTTTTTTTTTTTTGGTAATGGTCTAAAATACCTTTATGTTGAATGTGCCACAGATTTGCATGCAGAGAGTAGGGTTGAGAAGCCATTGCCAATGTACGTGCCTAGAGATGAACATTTTGAGGAGTCAAAGCAGGACACATTTTCTGCAGGGAGGCTTAAAGGAGTGCTTCACAACTTAATCCCATCCTTGAAGGCCAGCATTTCAGCTAATAACCATGAGTTCAAAGGATTTTCAGACATTGAAAACCTCTATAGTGAAGGTGTCCTCCTTAAATTAGGGTTGCAAGATGAACTCCTAAAGAAGCTTCCATTGCCAAAGGTTGTCAGCAATATCCACGAATCCAATCGGGGAATTATTAAATATGACACCCCTAAAATACTTTCAAGTGAGTATATTATCTATAACTTTCTATGTTTCGTATTAATTTGAAATTTTTTGGATACCCAAAAATATAGGAGTTTTTATTCAATTTTATTATTTTATACCTCCCATACCATGTCATTTTTCCTTCAATGACTTGTCTGTTGGAAGCCGGACTATTGAATTATGAAATGAAATATTCTGGCTCCTCCAGCTCTAGCTATTGTATGTTTAAATGCAACGAGCCAACTGAGTCTTTATTACTTGTACTTGTCACCAACAAGAAGAATCTTTTTCTATTGTAAAGTGCATTATAATTATAGACATTTCACAAGCCATTATTATTTTGTATAGAAAAATAATTACAAAGTAATTCATACATTTATTTATTGTGTTGTTTAAGTGATACCAATCACATTCATTGTTATGTTAGTTTGTAAACCTTTATATTAAAACTGGAAATAACTTTAGTATTTTTCTTACATTTAATTCCCTTGTGCAGAGGACAGGTTTGCATGGTTGCGAGATGATGAATTTGCCCGTCAAGCAATTGCAGGAATAAATCCAGTTAGTATTGAGAGGCTGACGGTGTTCCCTCCAGTGAGCAAGCTTGATCCTGAAATCTATGGTCCCCAGGAGTCTGCACTCAAAGAAGAACACATTTTGGGCCATCTCAATGGCATGACTGTACAACAGGTAATTTACTTGTTTTTAATCATGGTATTTATGTATGCAAGGTCCTAAATCTACATGATTTAATCAGTTTCTATTCTTAAAATGCTGATATATTTCTTTCTTTCTTTCTTTGATAGGCATTGGAGGAAAATAAACTGTTTATATTGGATCACCATGATGCTTACCTTCCATTTCTCGATCGGATTAATGCCCTTGATGGCAGAAAAGCTTATGCAACTCGTACCATATTTTTCTTGACCTATCTTGGGACTCTTAAGCCTGTGGCTATAGAACTTTCCCTTCCACCATCAGGACCAAGTTCTCGGTCCAAACGCGTAGTCACACCAGCTGTTGATGCTACTACCAATTGGATGTGGCAGCTTGCCAAGGCTCATGTGTGCTCCAATGATGCAGGGGTGCACCAACTTGTTAACCATTGGTAAGCTTGACTTTATGATTATGATTATACTATAATCAATTTGTGTAATAATGTTTTAGAATCATTATATTTGTTTTTGGGTGACTAAAATTAACGCAATGGTGTGCTAATTATATATAGGTTGCGTACACATGCGAGCTTGGAACCATTTATACTAGCTGCACATAGGCGAATGAGTGCAATGCACCCTATATTCAAGCTTTTAGACCCTCACATGAGATACACGTTGGAGATCAATGCCTTGGCCCGCCAAAGTCTAATAAATGCTGATGGTGTTATTGAGTCTTGCTTCACTCCTGGTCGCTATGCCATGGAGATTAGTGCTGCTGCATATAAAAGCTCTTGGAGATTTGACATGGAAAGCCTTCCTGCTGATCTCATTCGCAGGTATAGTTGAGTTACTGAGTTTATGTGATAGTTTGGAGAAAATTTAAACACAGTTCCTTATATGTTAAACTTTAGGCTCCCCAATTAAATGTTTGCTTCATTTGATGTGTATGAATCTAATGGAAACTCTTGTATTGATTATGTAGGGGTATGGCAGTACCTGACCCAACACAACCTCATGGTCTAAAGCTCCTAATTGAAGACTACCCATATGCCACTGATGGGCTCCAAATCTGGGCTGCAATTGAGAACTGGGTCCGGACCTATGTGAACCGCTACTATCCAAATTCAAGCCAAATTTGCAATGACAGAGAGCTACAAGCTTGGTACGATGAGTCCGTTAAAGTGGGTCACAGTGATCTAAGCCAGGAAAGCTGGTGGCCCACATTGGATAATGTTGATAATCTAGTCTCAGTCCTCACAACCCTTATTTGGCTAGCTTCAGCACAACATGCTGCACTTAATTTTGGTCAGTACCCATATGGTGGATATGTACCAAACCGTCCACCCCTAATGAGAAGATTGATACCTGATGAAAATGACCCTGAGTATGCTATTTTCCTAGCTGACCCACAAAAGTATTTCCTCTCAGCATTGCCTGGTGTATTACAATCTACAAAGTTCATGGCTGTGGTTGATACACTTTCAACACACTCCCCTGATGAAGAGTACCTAGGGGAGAGAACACAACCATCAATTTGGACTGGTGACACTGAAATTGTCGATGCATTTTACGAGTTCTCCGCTGAGATTAGACGGATAGAGAAGGAGATTGATAGGAAAAACCTCGATACAAGCTTGAGGAATCGATGTGGGGCTGGTGTGTTACCATATGAGCTACTTGCACCTAGCTCAGGACCTGGTGTAACATGTAGAGGGGTACCAAATAGTGTGTCAATATGAAGGAAATTTAGACTCACTTTAGTTGGTCACATTTTTCAACATAGGTATATAATAGTGTGTTAGATCTTTGAGTTGCACATGACTGTGTCTAGATACAAGTCTTTGCACGTACCATCTCATGTGCACTTTGTAGTCTCTGATAACTTATATGCTATAAAGCTCATTGGTTAAATAAATAAAGTTCATTTTATTTTAAGGATTGGAAAGTTTGTTGTGTTTTTATTCTTTTGGTCCATTATTAGACTTGAGTATTTGAATGTAGCTTTTGCAAGTCCAAGGTAAGGTCCACACTAAGAATTGCACTCACCATCTGGGGCTTGGTCCATAAGTTTTTGATGGTCCTTGGATAGAAATTCAACAAGGATAGACCTATGGGCCAAAGTAGACTCAACTTTCAAATTTTCTAAGAAAAGCCCTGATAAATGAGCATTATTGCATTCAAATAGTAATTCCTTTATCCAAAAGAAAAAAAAAAAATTATTATTATTATTATTTTAAAGATCTTTTTTCCATTCCCTCCTTTAAACTAAGAATAGCCATAGCACCTATTCCATAGCTAGCTACGTATGGAACAAAATTCCTATTCAAATACACAACTTCAGTAAAAGGTTGAACAAAAACATATAATAAATCAAGAATTAACTTTCATATTTTTTTTTTTTTTTTTTTGAGCTTTAACTTTCATGTTCTTTTTGAGTTTGACCTAGTCAAAAAATTTTGTCAAACTATGTGAACCCTTCACTTATATTAGTTTCTTTTGTACCTTTTTTTTTTGGGGTCAGGACTAGTGGGATTTGTAAATAGCTACGACACTCAAAAGTTAATAGCTGGCGGAAAACATAAGATATTAGACATTTCCATGGTTTTCCCTCGAATTCTAGTAGTTGGTGGTCAAATATAAGATATTAAAAATATTCCATGGTTTTCCTCGATTTCTATGGTCCTAACGAACAAAGTTTGCTTGCATTTAGGCAAATTTGTTTCTTCTACTTCATGTAAGAGAAGTTTTTTTTTTTTTTTTGGTTAGAGATATATAAGCCCATTAGCATAGACTCAAACCTGATACTACTTTGTATGCAAGCCAAGTCTCTTACTTGTACTAGAAGTCTATTAGTTTAGGGTTTAGTCTACTATATATACCCATATTATGGTTCATTGTAACACATGATTTGTATTACACTCTAATATATTAAAAATGTAACTTTTTAGGGTTTCATCTGTGGATGTAGGTCGTTAAGCTGAACCACGTAATTCTCGTGTTCTTGTATTCCTATTTTATGCTTTCCTCTTCCGCATTTATATAAACATATTCAACATGGGATATATCATTATTAAAAACTAATGTTGGTGGCATGTCCAAGTCACATGCTTAGTTTATTGGAAGACATTTTTTTTTTTTTTTTTTTTTTTTTTTTTTTTTTTTTTTTTTTTATAGAAAAAGTTCAATGCGTATTATTAAGGTAGGTCAGTGAAATTAGTGGTATTTCTTTCATTCAGACGGACATATGAGAGGGGATATACCCTCTTCTCACTAGGGAATGAACTAGCTTATTATAGTGTCTGCGAACAATAGATAATTTAAAAGTTGAGAAGTTTGAAATAAGGAAATGTATATCTGTTGTAAGATGACCATAATGTGCTAGGCTACTGCTACCATTCTTTAGTGCTTTGAAAAGAATCTTCGAGTCTCCCTCTAGGACAATGCGATCAAAACCAAGTTCCAAAACTAGTTCCAATGCTCTCCTTGCTGCCAAGACTTCCACCTTAATAACCGTGGATCGCATGGGGATTTGCTGGGATAAAGAAGCGATGACAAGGCCTTTATCATTTTGGATGACCACTCCAAGTCCAGCGGTGTTGTCTTCAGCGAAGTTTGCCTCGTCAAAATTTTTTTTTACCCAATGGTGATCAGGCGCACATAAGCAAAAACAATTCTTTTGTTGTACAAAAATATGTCATTGACACCCTATTGGAAATTGAGATGCGTTCATGGCATAATGATTGGTGAGAGAGAGAGAGAGCTGAGTTGTGGCAAATTGAATGCAGCTGAAAATTACAAATAACATGAATCAGCACCACTTATGGAATCGATTGGTGTTAGCTAACACATGGCATAGATAATTGACATGGCGTCGATTGATGTTGCGGATGATATAGAGTTGTCCTGACAATGCCTTCAGATTAAGGTTCACGTGGCACTTTGGTAGGGTGGCATGTGGCAGACAATGATGGGCTGGCATGTGAAAGCGTGTTTGGAACATAGAGAGCCAGTACCAGCACTTGAATAGATTTGACAGCATGTGGGTGTGTAGATGATGAATCGCAGAACCTATAAATGTCATGTGAGAGCACGTGGGTGCTCGGAATCTACCAGTTTTGAGTCTACAGATCGATCTTGAGGGACAAACTAACCTATGCGATTAGTTGTGGAGGAAACGAGATCAATGATGATGAGAAAGCGTGAGAGTTTTGCTACAAATGCCGGTGGCATGGTAGAGAGAGGCAGAGCTATTGGCAAAGGAGAGATTGTAGAATATCATGTTAAGAGAAAACAAATATCAGTGTTTAACAATGTATCATAATGACCTTATAGTTGACTAATTACATAGGCAAAAATGATAGCAGACTTTATTATTTATACAGAATCATGTTGTACAATAGGGAAGAGAAAAGAATGGTATTTTTCTAATTAAACAATGACCTCTTCCTTTTCTTTTGTGACACTAGGCAAGGTTAGAGCAGCACAATTACATCGTAAATGAATGCTAATAAAAGAAAGAGAGAGAGAAAAAAATATCACTAATAAGTTTAATGTCTTCAAAGATCCAAGCAACCTCAAAAGAGCAGATTCTATCATTATTTAGAAAATCAATGAGTTCAGAAAATTACTTTCCACAATGACTTTAGGAAAACAAGTGTTTTTACAAAATTACAAGGTTATCCTCATCACTAAAGCTGCAGTACAAAGTGGGTTCAAATTCTCCTTCACTTGTGTATTGAATTTGATAGATAACGCACATAGAAAACCAATAAAGCGCAAAATGACAACCTCTTGATTTACCAAAGCATCAATATCATATGGGGAAGAGTCTTTAATCTGGCAAAGCCTATTATGTCTAGTTGGGTTTTAGAAGAAAAACAAACTTTGGGACCTTTTTTCACTCACCAAACAACGAGATTCTTGTACCATCTTTGGGATCCCAAGCCCTTGGTAGTTAAGACTTAAAATCTTCATGGAGGAGGAGGAGGGGGTGGAACAATACCCCTAACAAAAGATTGAGATACACTCAGACTATCAGTACTAAGAATATGTTTCTTATGAACATGAGACTCTAGAGAAAAATACTCTGAAGATGTACGTTTAACTAGCCGAGTGTTGAAGACAAGATGAGTCATCAGGTGAAGCGTGATTTTTGGAGCTTCGTAAGATGCGTTTCCATGATCAAAGAAACGATTTTTTCTGACCTAGCAAATCCTCATTAGAATTATCTCCATCTCCATCTCCATATCCACCTTTGAATATCCCTCATTTAAATTTTTGTTATCCATTGCCTTATCCTTCCCACCTACCAGTCGTTGATTAGTATTTAGAAATTGACACCTATCTAACTTATCAACTGCTGAAAGAGTCATATTTAAAATACACTCCTTAAAAATAGGATCAGGCTTATCAAGTTGTCACCTAGAGTCATTGCAATCCACCAAACTACTAGCTGATAGATTTTCTTTAGATTTTGAAACTTGAACTAACGTGAGAATATGGTTTTTTGAAGATGTGGATTTGGATGCAACTCTATCACATTCAAAATTTGAAATTTCAACAAGATTAGGAAAAATGAAAATTTTATGCTTTGAATGTCTTGAGTCATCCAGCTATTGTCTACATATCTTCACAATAGATTCACCGGCCATCGGAATATGAAGCTGCAATTGATGGAGTTTAGAAGGTCCATCAGTATTCTCTTCCCCCTCAATGGCCGAACTGACCTGTTCTTCATCATCGCTAGACCTTGGTTGGCTGGGACTTCCTTTTTTTTGATTGATTTTTGGAGCTATAGTGCGCAACCATAGACCAAATTGAAACTCATCCTTATCTGTGTGGAGGCATCCTTTATTTATCCGCTAACATTCCCGATCTTGATGATCCAGTATACCACACCAATAGCAAAATGTTGGTAACCTGCCATACTTAAAAAAGACCCAGCCTTCCTCTATATCTTCAATATGAATCGTTTTTCCCCTGTTGCATAACAAACAGCACATGCCTTCCTAGAATAGTAAGGGCGTTGGAAGTCACAACATAAGATCAATTGTGGGGGGGCCTAGTAGAGGCCATCAAGATGACAAGTCAGAATTGCATGAAATTTTGGCAAGTTGAAGGGAAACAACATTCTAATCCAGATCGAAAATAGTTTTTTGCTATTTATAGTAATATTTGTTTTTCCTTAATAACTTTTAGTTTAAAAGTCAAAATAAGATTCCGTTTATTTTGAGACGTCCCTTAGAGTCAGTATTTTCAATTTCTATAATTATCTCAATTTTGCTATTTTTGGCAAAAATCACTATTTTGTCACTTAATTACGTGATTAGCGCGAATTAGGGTTTTTGAGCATTACCCTAGCCGTCCTAGGGTTTCTATTACTATTTAAACATATTATAGCCTCCAAGGCAATTCTTTTTTTTTTTTTTTAAGATTTATAAAAATACAAACTTTGTCTATTTCTCTCTAGTGGATTCCAGGACCTTATCACATTGTGGATTCAAGGGACCTTCTCATGGATTTGAGGTTTTCATTTAGAAGCTAACGTGTTTAGTTTCTTTTCTTTTCTTTTTTTCATTTAGGAATCAACATATTTATTTTTTTGTAGCTTCCGCGACATCATCCCCTCATCAGAGGTTTTGTGATGTCAATATCGACCTGAATCAGAAGAAAATGACCCCAAGCAAGGCCACTCTTCGGAGCATCAACCAAAAGTGGAATACCAATCTCCTTCGCAATATGAGTGCCAACAACCTTATTCATACTTTTAATAGGGATGTTGAAAACCTGAATCTGGAAAAGGGGAATATTGGAAAGAAACATTACCAAGGCTAAGGTCCTCATGGAAATGTTTCAAAAGAATTAGCTTACTATCAAAGGACCAAGGGCTTTTGTCAAGAACCTCCTTCATATCTTCCTCTCTTACAAAGATAGCTAGAAAAAGATTATTTCCTACTTCTTTAATGGTAACTCCATGCAGACCACGACGAAGTTTTTGGATGGTACGTAGATTTAAACGCTTCCTTGTTAAAATCTTTAGTAGATTGGAGTTTGAACAAGATACTAAACTGAGCATGATCTTTAGAAAGAGCCACTTCTTGAGAACTCACCGCCAAAACCCCTTTTTCTTCTTCCGAAAGATGGAACTTCCTCCACAGTTCCTTCATAACCACATCCATAATACAGAACCTTTGTAGGTCTAATAAAATAAAATAAGAGATGTAAGGACACAATTCCTTTGCGGCCCAATAATGGTGTTGGGCTCGCATATGAAAGATCCCTCACAATATGATTTGTAGAGAGTGGGTTTGAAAAGCTAGTCGTTGGTCACGGGGCGATGCCCGGTCTTGGTTTTAGAGGAATTCGTGTAGAAAAAGGATTTGGGCTTGAACATTTAAGTCCTACGGCGTCGCATCCTATGGGATGGGTCTCCTCGGACTTGATCCGAGGACCATTAAGGTCTTACCCCGGTTACCCGACGATGGGTTTTTTTTGTCATCTCAGGTGTTGTTTAGGTGTTCTCACCCATGTAGTCTCTCTTTTTTTTTGGAGGTGGGATGGGTCTCTCCTTAGATTTACTTACTTTCTTCTTTTATACTCCTCTGCGTTAACTGTCCTTCGTCCACGTGTAGGGTCAACCTTTACAAGACTGATATTTGTCCCATCAGTCTAATCCCAAAATTGTTGGGGATGATTGATAAGGCTGAAGAATACGGCTCTGCTAGGTGCAGAGTCTTATCTGGGAAGGGTCATAAGGGTAACTTTCTCAAGATATTTTAGGTCTCCTTTCAAGTTTAGTCCTATACCAGTTTTACCCCTTTATTCCGGTGGGATTTTGGATCTGCCGAGGACTGAACTGTCCTCGGCTGTATTCCAAAACAGTCTTGTGCTCTATGTTATCGGGCTTGGGCCATAGCTCTCCTCGGCTTGGGCCTTCGGACTCTCCACGAGCAAATGGGCCTGGCCCATAGATTATTGGGCCCCACAAGAGATATGTGAGAAAGAAAGATAGAAAGAAATCCCCTACTACGATCAGCGGAGCTAAACTAGAAAGGTTTAAATCTTAAGTGAAGAACGTAAGTTAGTTTCTTTTACTTTCCAAGATTACAGAGAATCAGATAGAAAAGTTTATATATATATATATATTAGTGTTTTGAAGGTAGTAGTTTTAGAGGCAAATATCCTTGATTAGGCTAAAATCAAAGACACAATAATGGTCCTTGAGTTCAGCTTAGTAAGAGATGAATAAATTTATATGGAAAGTATATTATACACTAACAAAACTAATAGGGGTTGTAATTACACTCTTACCTCTAAATCTATGTATAAGATGAAGATTTGTATGGCTTTTTGCTTGGTGGTTTTGACATATAAGGTTGATTTCCTTCTTCTTCATTCTAATTGTAGTGACAACTCAATTTGTTTTGGTAGAGAAATTATGATATTCATTTATTTAAAAGTCTAGATTATAGACTATTGATTTTACTTTTAGCATCCACTTGGGACAAATTCTTTAAAAGTGATTTTGTTATTAATAAATTATTGGTCTTTTAAAAAAAATCCATCTCCATTCTAAATTACATAGAAAAAATTAGTTTTGAATTAAAGGAAGATGTGATACGATCATAATATTGTTTGTAATAAATATTTTTCTAATAGTGACTAATACGTGCCATGCACGAGCTTTAAAACTATTAATCTATAAAAAAGGTGAGTTTTTGGCTCACTTAATAAATACTTCATTTAGGAGCAGGTAAAACGGTGAGCTTTTGGTCAATAAGACAAAAATTTAGCCAAAAAAAAAAAAAAAGGCCGAAGCTCAGCAACAGCAAAACATGTTGTTCGACAAAGGCCCTGTCTCTGTTTGGGAGAACATTTACTATATTTTTTATATAGGTGAAGATAAGAGAAGAAGAAGAAGGAAGAAGAAGATTTAAGATGTTGAATAATTGAATATTCAACATGGCATACGACCTCAAAGGTCAATTTGTGACATTTTGAGTCTTTGTATATTATTTACACGTTTTTGTTTTTAAATTGACTGAGAGATTAATGTCTTACTCTTACCTAATCAAAAGGGCCAATTTCTTTATTCTAACAAATGAGAGGAAGTCAAGGCATGTCTGGTGCTATATGCCAACCATGCATCTTCCTCTCATGACAACTTTTCACATTTGAGTTTTGTAAGAAAGACTTTAAAAAGTATAAAATTTTGACCCGCACGCTATATTAGAATATTACAAATTTTATTACATAAACCTTACAAATTAATATCGTTTTTTTAAGTAAATCTCAATGGTAAAAGACTTTTGTTATCAAATAAAGAACTTTGTTTACACTAAAATTCCAATAAAAAAAAAATTTGTTAGTGTCTTAATTAGATAATAAAGAGAGTAATTATCAATCATAAAGTCTATTAGGTTCATCCCCTATGGTTGTAAAGGGGAAAAATCCAAGACAATTCATTTTGTAGGACACAAGGACACTAAAATGTAAGAATCAAACAGTAGTTAGCTGTAGGTAGAGCATGTACCTTCAAAAGGCCTAAGAAATAAAATGTGGCAAAAGATATGAAGTTGCATGGAAACTCAAAATGAAAAGACATATTTCTCACGGCAGTATTACAATGGTTTTTGAATTCCATTAAGCTGTATTCTCAAGTTTTACTTTTATCATTGACTTGGACCATATATCGGAGTTCATTTTCTTATATCTTTGCCATTGATTTCCTTCCCAATTGCCCCTATTATTTGTTAAGCAAAAATGGTATGGAAAAGACTAGTTGTGGAAATCCTATTTGAGGGTGACTATAATAATCATTACTTGCTAAGGGATCAATGCCTAAAAGGCTTATACAACATGAGGGAGAGGTGAGTTCATCTATAGCTTGATCTTGTTAAAAATTGTCCAAATTTCTAATTTGACTTGATTTAGGTTCTCTTGACTTAAAAGAAAATATATTCCTTATTAATCGGTTTAGCGTTACACTTCAAAACATTCAAACGTACATCCTAATCAAACTATGTGGGAGTAAGTCTTTGCCACTAATTGAATTTGATGCAACCCACAATTTGGTTAGATGTAGAAGTCATTTTATTTCACTGCACATCTTGCCTCATTGCATGGATTAGAACCCATTAATAGACAAATGCAGCCAAAATGTTACTTGAAATGATCGAATAATTGATTCTAAAAAAGAAAGAAAGAAAGAAAAAGAATAATTGTAATTGGTTGGAAAGATATATAGATGATTACTTTACAAAATTGAGTTTAGGCAATAATTTGACACTTTTATCATTTTAAACTTTAAAATAGTCCACTTTGGAAAAAGCAAAGAGGAATGTCCTTGTTTACGGAACTTTTTTGGCCACCAATGACCAAACTGGTGGCTTACAAAATGAATTCCAGCACGCTTTAAATTTGCTCCATATTTTTACCTTTCCAATTTCCACTACCAAAAACGCGACAAAACATGTCCTCCAATTACTATTATGCCAATTACATTCCTATTCACCTTTAAATTTTTTATTTTATTTTATTTTTATAATGGTTTTATGTCTATGTATGTACCTTTCTCTATCTTTCGCTTTGTCTATAATCCACCAATATATTCTGAAATACGAAAAATTATAAAGTCCTTTGGGACTAACATATATAGTCTCTTGTATCATATGAATTATGAGTCCATCATGAATTTTATTATTGTGATTTATTATTATGTGAAATAAGAAAGTACACATTTATGGTACTCTCGAAGTATTCTATAATTATACTTGAAATACATAAAATTGGGGTAACACTAATTTCCCACATTAAAATCTTTGCTTATAAACAAATAGGAAGATTTGATAATAACCTGATTTGAGTCTGAATTAACTTTTTAGAGGTTTGTTGATATCAGAAAGTGTGTGAAAATGCAATTATACCAACCATATATTTTTGCCATAAGACTTGATCACTTAACCAATTACACTACTTACACATAAATATTTTATATTTTTTCATTAGAATAATCAATTTTCCTGCGTATTCTATTAATAGCAATTTTTTTTTAAAAAAAACATCTTAAATATAAGGTTAAAACAAGAATTATTCTAATTATGACACAATTTTGAGGGTCTTATTGCTAAGTGTCCCTGCTAACCACATAGCATTTCTTACAACATTTTCACATTTTGTTAAGTTGGTAAATTGTGTTTGGAGTAACATCATTCTTACATGGTTCACAAATGACCTATTTTATTATGTATCAATTAAAACAAATTATGTCGACAATTGTAAAAAAAAAAAAAAAAAAGTCTAAAATGCAAATTGCACTCTCTAACTTTATTTTCACTCAATTGAGTTCTTTAAGTTTCAAATATATTCAATTTAGGCATTTCGTCCAATTTCATTTGAAAATTTGCCATTAAGTATGCTATTAACTAATGAAAAAAATTATATAAAAAATCTATAAAATATTTTTACTAATTTTATAAATTTCTTTCATGTGAGAAAAATATTTTTTAACAAAATTGGATGAAAGACCTAATTTAAATAAATTTGAAACTTATTGGACTCAATTGAACGAAAGTAAAGTTAGAGAACTAAAATAAATTTAAGTCAAACTTGGTGGTGCAATTTACATTTTAACCTTTAAAAATGTGAAAATTTTGGCGCCTCTAAATTTTTTTGAAGTTGTATCTCATGAATCAAATCCATTTGGGACTAAATATTCATATCTGTCAAACTACCATCTGCCTATATCATTGTAAGTCTAATTGGAAGATCTAGATGCTTCGTGCCCACTCAATGTTCTGTGGATTTTATGCTGCCTTTGAATAGCTTCAACTGTATGTAAATGCATGGAAGTGACAACTGATCAAAGTGCTTCAATGCTACACTTGATATTGCCATGGATGGTCATTAGTATGGCCAAAGATTGCATTTAAGATTAAAGGGTACTTTCTAGTTTTTGCTGTTGTTTTTGTTTTTTTGTTTAAGGGGGATAGGAAATTTAAACGTACTTTTTTCTCTCATAAAAATAAACTAAGATATACCATTGAACCACAAAACATTTGGGTTATTTTAAATTAATTATCTAATCTTTACAAAATAAAATGCATGAAATTGATCATAGAGTTGTGGTAAACAATTATAAGATTAGTGTACAATGTAATTTAGTTTAGAAAATATATAAAACCCTTTAATTGGAAATTTGGAATGACGAATCTTAGAATCAAATTTATTCATTTGTCAGCATATTTGAATTTTGATACTATGTCATCCTAGATAAATGTATTAGATTTGGACCTTCAGTTTTGAAAAGCAATGATAATAGTAATTTCATCTAGAGTCATCAATCACTACTCATCTTTTCATCACTTAACATTAGATATATATTTGATTTTTCTTTTCTCTTTTTTATAAGATATTATAAGATTTAAACTAATAATGTTCGTTAAAGATATAATGGATTATTATAGCAAGATAAGACAGACAATTTTATGTTATATCATTAAGTGTTTTTATCTCACACCTTAATTTAAGGTTTGAGGTCACAGAAATTTTAAGATTATATTTGCTATCATTTTACTTTATAATTATAACGTAAGTCTATTTCCATATTTCACATACAGTTATGCTAATTAGTGTGAAATACAATAAACTATATATGTTGTATATTTTATCTACCTTGGTGAATAATAATCACTTCAACTAAATCAAAGATCTTATATCTCCTACACTCATATTTATCCATTTCTTTTTAAAATTTCAATGAAATCTAATGAAGCTTTCTTAAAAAAATAAAAAGATCTTAATATCACAATTATTAACCTATTGTGATTAAAACATAATCACTTTTATCTAATTGATCTTCACTTTTACAAGCATTCACTATTAACATCACTTTTATTATCCATTAATTACAAAAGATCAAAAGTATTGTTTCTTAATCCTATTTGAGTGTACGTTTATTTCTTAACATTTTTCTTTTTGTCTCATTATTTTTTTATTTTCATTTTCAAGTAATCTAGCTTTAAATTTTGTTGAAATAAATTTTGTTATTGCTGTTTTTTATAACATATTTAACATAAAAGTTTTTAAAAATTATATATTTTAATAAACATTATGCAAATAAATTATGGGAGATAAGCAATTTCAAGGCGGATACTTTGAATTGAAGAGAAAAAGTGAGTTGTAATTTATGCAAAAGATGGAGAAGACACTTGTCCTTTCACCATATCAAGCCCACCTTCTCCTTGGCTTCCCTACACCGCGTCTTTTACTTGGAAATCCGAAATTCACTTGATTCTCAGCAGCCATAGTTGGTCAAGTGATTCTAAGACCACAAACTTGACTATACCATTTTCCATAACTTTTTACCTATCATTAATTTACAATTAACCACGTAAGAGAGTTAGGAGAATGTGTATAAAAATGTATGATTCTAAAATTATTGTCATTGGTCCGAACTCTAAAATATATATATTTTTTAAAAAGAGACCGTTTGTAAGACACAATAAATTTGACACTTACTAATATTGCAAATTATTAATATTTTTTTTGAAAGACAAAAATTATTAATATTTAGTAGTGGGTAAAAAATTGATGTTAATAACTGCCACAAAAACCAATACAAGCTTAACATCTCATCAATTTTTTTTGGTTGTGTATGTATTATTACTCACACAAACAAAAATAATTAAAAAAAAAAGGAAGGAGATTCAGAAGCACGTTTTTTGAAAAAACGTACGAGGACAGTGACATCCATAACACCCACTTTTTAATTTTTTCATCATTTATATATATCGCACTTTCTTGACCATACATATAAAGCAATAAACAAGAGATACACTTCGTTGTTCAAAGCCAACACCACAAACTAACTTTCTAGTGTTGCAAAAAACAGAAAGGCAGATCAAAAACAGTAGAAAGTGAGCTTTTTTTGAGAGATAAAGAATCACATATAGACTGTTTTTGGAGTGAAAAAACAAGATGGCGATGGGAAAAGAAATCATGGGTGGTTCTATGATTGAGAGGTCTTCATTTGTTTCATCAACAAAAGTGTTTCTGAATCATGGTAAGAACAACAACATGTTTTTGGTTAAACATTTGGAGAAAAGGAGGGCAGTAGTGCCTTTGAGGAAGGTTGTGAAGGGTCCTGTGGTGGCTGCTGTGAGTGAAGATTTGGTGAAGTCTGTGCCTGTTGTGTCTGTGCCTGCAGAGAAGTTTAAGGTGAGAGCTGTTGTGACAGTGAAGAATAAGAACAAGCAGGACTTCAAAGATAAAATTGTGAAGCATTTGGATTGTTTGACTGATAATATTGGGAGGAATATTGTTCTGCAACTAGTCAGCACTGAAATTGATCCAAGTAAGCCTATTTCTTATTCTGGTTGTATCAGACTATATATTACTGTCTAAAAAGACTAGTACTTTTTTTGTCACTTCAAATTTTTTCTTCTGGGTAATTCAAATTTCAGTCTTTTGTCTCTAATTTTGGAATAAAGGATCTAATTCTCTAATGGGATTTTCAATTTTTTTTTTCCTCTTTTAGGTTCTCAAAGTTGAGATCAATTTGACAATCATCATATTAATTTAATCTTTGTTCTTTATTGGGTTGATGTTATTATGTGTGGTAGTACTATATTCTTTTCGATTTTAGTACTGAATTGGTTTATATTTTTGTGTATTGAAGAAACTAAGGCTCCAAGGAAAAGCAATGAGGCTGTGTTAAAAGACTGGTCAAAGAAATCGAATGTCAAAGCTGAGAGGGTTAATTACACAGCTGAGTTTATGTTGAACTCTAATTTTGGTGTGCCTGGAGCAATCACAGTGAGCAACAACCATCAGATGGAGTTTTTTTTGGAGACTATTACCATTGAAGGATTTGCATTTGGTCCAGTCCACTTCCCTTGTAACTCATGGGTGCAATCCAGGAAAGATCATCCAGAAAAGAGGATATTCTTCTCAAATAAGGTTAAAAAAATGTCTCTTTTTTTCTTTGGTTGATTCTTTGAATCTCTGACAAAGCAAGTCAACTGTTTAAAACAACAAAGGTCAAAATCACACATAGCTTAAAAAAAAAAAAAAAAAAAAAAAAAAGAAGAAGGTGGGCTGACCTAGCGATTTTCTTATCTGAGTGTTACTATAGTAGCATCTTATTAGCTAGATATTTGAACTTAGAATTTTCGCCACAAACTACTTAAGAGTAAACCCAATGGCCGCGGGAACATCACCCTTCGTGATACCATATTTAACTTTTGAATCTTTGCCAATAAGTAAAAATTATAGTTTTTTTGTTTTTTGGTAAACAAAATTATAGTGTTTAGATGTAGGTGACATGGTCCTCCAAGTAAGAAGTTGAATATTTCTCTAATTTCTTTGGTCCAAGAAGTTGAATAGAGAATAGTCTCTAGCGTGCTGTTATTGAATTTTACTTACCATCAAAATATATTTTTCCCTGTTCAACCTAATAATATATATATATATATATATATATATATTTTTTTTTTAATTTGAAAGTATCGCATGGTATAGTTGATTTGGGCCCTTATTTGGTTTTAAGATCTATGCCAACTATAGAGTATGAAGAAGAATTTTTTTTTTTTTTTTTTGGGTTTGGTAGATCAAATAAAAAAAATTCAGTATGTAGCTAATGGGCCACTCCTGGAATGGGCTATGGGTCTAAAAACTGAGCCTACTAACTACCAAGAGAGCATTAAATTTGTTTGTTTTTTATTTTTGGGAATAAAAAGCCCATCATAACTCATAAGCCAGATATGATGGAAGTTGAACATGTGTGACAATTAAGAACAAATATGAAATAACCATCCCTTTTCCTCTCTGATTTTTTTTTTCTTTGTATGATATATAGAATATATTTTTTTTTTTTGTAAGTTCGACTTTAACACCCTTTTGTGATTATATTATTTGAACAGCCATATCTACCAAATGAAACGCCTGGTGGGCTTAGATCATTAAGAGAGAAAGAGCTTAGAGATATAAGGGGTGATGGCAAAGGAGTCAGAAAATTATCTGACAGGGTATATGATTTTGATGTGTACAATGATTTGGGAAATCCAGACAAGGGAATTGACCTTGCTAGGCCAACACTTGGAGGTGAAAAAATTCCATATCCTAGACGGTGTCGCACTGGTCGTCTTCCTACTGATACTGGTGAGTGTTATATCTTCTTTTCTTAATTGAGCAATGTTATAGACTTCTTGAGTTAGCAAGTTGTGATTAGTGTAACATCACTTCTATAGTATACAAGTCATAATATACTACCTCAACAGTTGACAACAAAGTTGTGAATTTTTGTGTGGAGCTAGACTCATAGCTTCTGTAAGTGCCTAATGTGCTACATTAAAGTTAAAGCTTTCTATATTTTTTTTTTGACAATACAATAGAACTGAATTGAACAGGCTTGGTGCTTACATTACATATAAACACAAATATAAAAACTAAACGTCATTTTCAAAACCAAATTATGTCAAATGAAATTTACTCTCATTTTAAATTCAAGTCAGATTGTAATTTCATTAACCTCTCTGTCTACTCTTTGTAATGGTCTTAAATACCTTTATGTTGCATGTGCCACAGATATGCATGCAGAAAGCAGGGTTGAGAAGCCATTACCAATGTATGTGCCTAGAGATGACCAATTTGAGGAGTCAAAGCAAGACACAGTTTCTGCTGGGAGGCTTAAAGCAGTGCTTCACAACTTAATCCCATCCTTGAAAGCCAGCATTTCGGCTAATAACCACGAGTTCAAAGGATTTTTGGACATTGACAACCTCTATAGTGAAGGTGTCCTCCATGAACTGGGGTTGAAAGATGAACTCGTAAAGCAGCTCCCACTGCCAAAGGTGGTCAGCAATATCCAAGAATCCAATAGGGGAATTACCAAATTTGACACCCCCAAGATAGTTTCCAGTGAGTATACTATCTATAATTTTCTAGATTTGTTAATAATTTGAACCTTTTTGGATACCCAAAAAAGTTGGAGTGGTTATTCAGTTTTGTACCTCCCATACCATGTCGTTTTTCCTTCAATGGCTTGTCTGTTGGAAGCCAGACTAATGAATTATGAATAGAAATATTCTGGCTCCTCTAGAGCTTGCTGTTGTATATTTAAATGCAACTAGCCTACTAAGTCTTTATTATTTGTCCTTGGCACCAACAAGAAGAATCTTTTTCACTTGCAAAGTGCATTACATCATAATGGCTAAAATGTGTTAATCAAAATCCATTATTATTATGTTCAAAAAACCAATTAAAAGGTAATTCATACATGGGTCATGCTAACGAGTGCCCTAAGGGCACTAGTTAAGAATCCATTTTAGGAAAGTTTTGACATCACTTTTATGAGAAATGAAAAAAGTTGTCAAAACATTAATTTTTTTTTCTTTTCCCATAAAAACTTTCTTTAACTGGATTCTTAACCAGTGCCCTAAAGGTATTCGTTAGCATTTCCCTTCATACATTTATTTATTATGTTGTTGAAGCGACACTAATCACATTAATTGTCTCGTTAGTTTTTAAACCTCTGTATTAAAATTGATAGTAACTTTAGTATTTTTCTTACATTTACTTCCCATGTGCAGAGGACAAGTTTGCATGGTTGCGAGATGATGAATTTGCCCGACAAGCAATTGCAGGAATAAATCCAGTTAGTATTGAAAGGCTTACAGTGTTCCCTCCTGTGAGCAAGCTTGATCCTGAAATCTATGGTCCTCAGGAGTCTGCACTCAAAGAAGAACACATTATGGGCTATCTCAATGGCATGACTGTACAACAGGTAACCACATCATATTGTTGTTAAGTAATGTACATGTTTTTAATCATGGTATATGTATGCAAGGTCATAAATGCACATGACTTTATTTCTGTTCTTAAATTGCTGATATTTTTCATTCTTTCTTGACAGGCATTGGAGGACAACAAGCTGTTTATATTGGATCACCATGATGCTTACCTTCCATTTCTTGAACGTATTAATGCCCTTGATGGCCGAAAAGCTTATGCAACTCGTACCGTATTTTTCTTGACCTCTCCTGGGACTCTTATGCCCATTGCTATAGAACTTAGCCTTCCACCGTCAAGTTCAAGTTCTTGCTCTAAACGCGTTGTCAGACCAGCTGTTGATGCTACTTCCAATTGGATGTGGCAGCTTGCCAAGGCTCATGTGAGCTCCAATGATGTAGGGGTACACCAACTTGTTAACCATTGGTAAGTATGAGTTTTTGAGACTATAATTATACAAGACATACCAATTTGTCTAAATTTGTTTTAGAGTCATCATATTTAAGTTTTTGTGTGACTAAAAGTAATGCAATTGTGTGCCAATTTTGTATAGGTTGCGTACACATGCAAGCTTGGAACCGTTTATACTAGCTACACACAGGCAAATGAGTGCATTGCACCCTATATTCAAGCTTTTAGACCCTCACATGAGATATACAATGGAAATCAATGCCTTGGCCCGGCAAACTCTAGTCAATGCTGATGGTGTTATTGAGTCTTGCTTTACACCTGGTCAATATGCTATGGAGATTAGTGCTGCTGCATATAAAAGCTCTTGGCGCTTTGACATGGAAAGCCTTCCTGCTGATCTCATCCGCAGGTATTCATGAGTTACTTTATGTGAGTGATAGGACAAATTTAGACACAATTCCTAATGTGTTGTACCTTAAGTTTCCTAATTAAATTCAATCATACAGTATATTGGCTAATGAACCACACAGTTGAATTTAATTATCTAGAAAAGATGCAATATTTTATCCTACATTGGTCAATATAGTTACATGATTGAATTTAATTGAAGAAGCTAAGGTACACTACTTATGGAACTATAACTAACTTTTACCCCTGTAATCTTCCCCATTCTCTTGAGTCGGTTTGTAAGGGGGATTGCTCACCGTGTACCTAGTTTGTTTAATGTCATTGAAGCTTAGCAAAAAAAAAAAAAAAAAAAACTAACTTTTACCCCAATGTTATGCTATATGTGCTTCTATTTGTGTTTGCTTTCGTTTGATGTATATGAATATAATGGGAACTCTTGTATTCATTATATATAGGGGTATGGCAGTACCTGACCCAACACAACCACATGGTCTAAAACTCCTAATTGAAGACTACCCATATGCCACTGATGGGCTCCAAATATGGTCTGCAATCGAGAACTGGGTTCGCACCTATGTGAACCACTACTACCCAAATTCAAGCCTAATTTGCAATGACAAAGAGCTACAAGCTTGGTACTTTGAGTCTGTCAATGTGGGCCATGGTGATCTAAGCCAGGAAAGCTGGTGGCCTACATTGGACAATGCTGATAATCTAGTCTCAGTCCTCACAACCCTTATTTGGCTAGCTTCAGCACAACATGCTGCACTTAATTTTGGTCAATACCCATATGGTGGATATGTACCAAGCCGTCCACCCCTAATGAGAAGATTGATACCTGAAGAAAATGAACCTGAGTATGCTATTTTCCTAGCTGATCCTCAAAAGTATTTCCTCCATGCAATGCCTAGTGTACTACAAGCTACAAAGTTCATGGCTATGGTTGATACACTTTCAACACACTCCCCTGATGAGGAGTACCTAGGGGAGAGACAACAACCATCTGTTTGGACCAGTGACGCTGAAATCATCAATGCATTTTACGAATTCTCTGCTGAATTGAGACGGATAGAGAAGGAGATTGATAGGAAGAACCTTGATACTAGCTTGAGGAATCGATGTGGGGCTGGTGTGTTACCATATGAGCTACTTGCACCTAGCTCAGGACCTGGTGTAACATGTAGAGGGATACCAAATAGTGTGTCAATATGAAAGGGATTGAGACTCACTTTAATTGGTCACATTTATCAGCTTAGGTATATAGTCTATTAGATTTTTGAGTTGCAAATGACTCTGTCTAGATAAAAGAATTTGCATATAGCTTCTCATATGCATTTTGTAGTCTCTGATTAACTTATATGCAATAAAGCTCATAGCATAACTTTGGTTAAACAAATAAAATTGATCTTAAGGATTGGAAAGTTTGTCGGTTTTTACTCTTTTGGTCCATTATTGGACAGTATTTGAAAATAGCTTTTTCAAGTCCAAGATAATGGTCAGACTAAGAAGTCCACACATCATCTGGGGCCTGGGCCATAAGTTCAGCTAATTAGTTGTTTGATGGTCCAATGTTAGCATTTCAAGTACGATTGGCCGATGGGTCAAATTCAAGGTTATCGATTCCGTACCGTACCGGCCGGTCCGGCCGGAATATACTGTGCCGGCCAGCAATCCGGTACGCTCGACCCTCTTATTTCGTACCAAAAAAAATACCGGCCGTATCGGCGAAATCCAGCTGTACCGACCGGTAATTGGATACTGGACCGAAACATGAAATATACCTTTTTATTTATTTATTTTTTTAGTTGATGTTAAAGTTTAAAACTATGAATTATTTGTTCTTAATTGAAGTAATGTTTTATGGTAAACATGAATTTTTGAGGTATTGTTTTATGGTAAATAGAGATTTTGTGTGTGTATGTGTATATATACATTTATTAAATATATAAAATAGCGATAAACCCGAAACGGTACACCGGTATTGACCGATATCGGAAATATATCGTACTGGTGGTCAAACCGGTATGGCCTCCGGTATGGTATTGACATCCTTGGTCAAATTGGACTCAACTTTCAAGTTTTCTTGAGAAAAGCCCTGAGAAATGAGCATTATTTTGCAGCCCAAATTTTCACCCCTTAGTCCAAACCAATATTGCTTAATTTGTTCAAAATGTCACGCAAACAATCTTGAAAATAATTTATTTTGATTAGTACATAATAAAAGTAGTCTAAGTAGTGGATCTATATCAATATAACATTGCACTAATAACATTAGAAAGTTGTAAAAAGAATTTGTATCCCTGTTGTAAAGAAAATAAAAACAACATTGTTCAACTTACATGTCAAACAAGCATTTAAAATCGATTTAAAAAGCTCATTTGCTGAAATTATTGGCTGTATAATTGTGCTTTCTAGGAATCATTGGACCCAAATACACTATTTGTGGGGGTATATATATATATATATAAATTAGATCTCAACTTGGAGATTAATTTTATGTCACATGTATCCGATCCAATCCATTTTTCTTAATTTTGGTGCAACTATTTAGTATTTACTGTACTACAAAAATCAATGACTCTAATTTAATTTTCTTAATTTTTTTGTTATACATGAGTTATTAAGTAAGAAAATTATAAATCAAAATTAATAAAGCTTAAAAAAAGACTATCATTGATTCATTATTTATTATTATTACTATTATTACACAAATAGTGGTTGGATAAACTAAAACTGAGAATTTCATAGATATCAATTTAAAATGATTTTTTTTTTCAAATAACTTATATTAATTTTATTAGTAGCTATTTTATATTTTCAAATATACAAATATTATATATAAACTTAGTAAAATTTCAATACACATTTAATTATAATTATTTGTAAATGTATCCCATGCATATATATGAGAGAGTACAAGCTAATTAAATTTATATATGTAAATTTATATTATTCATTATATGATAATTATTTTTTATTATTATATCAGTTTAGCAATTGATTTTTGGTATAAAAGTAAAGTCTCTTATTCAATTCAAAATTTTTTTTTATCAATGAAACAACAGTCTGTCTAACAATCATAGTGACATCTTTCACGTGAAGTGCTGCCAAATATTGTTTGGGCTCTCTGCTGCAACTTCACATCTAAAAGGTGTTGATTGATTGTTATTTTGTCCCATGAAAAGATTCTGTAAATATATATATATATATTTATGTATTCTTTTTGTTTTTTTGCGCGGGAAGTGTTCGATGAAATGACTCACTGTCCATGGCCAGCGTTATTTATCAGGAATGGGTCTCACCTTCTGCCTCAGCCTTTCATAATTTGGCCTCTATTATTCTTCACCAACCACATGCAAATGTTCAGCGCTCTCTTCTCTGTGTACAATTATCAGTGAAAAGCTACATGGTAAAGGTTCATCAAGAACTTTTTTCAATGTGAATGGTCTTGATGAGCTATTTTGAAAATAGTTTAGTGCAATTTCAAGTTGAGGATTAGGTAGCTTTGATGTCAAATTTCAATGTGAATAGATGGGCTTTCCCACTTGGCCTTTGTTTAAGATTAAGATATGCTTTGATCTATTTCTTAATGTGAAAATAGATGAGCTTGCTCCCCACCCCAAGTTGGTCCAAGCATGCATCATGCTTCAATTAAATAAATCCTTGGTGACTTGAACCTACTAAAACAAAGACTGACAAAATTTTCAATCTTTATTTGATTATATGGTAACGTGTGTCACGTGTTAGAATTGGATAAGTTGATCTCACCACCACAATCTAAGATCTCGTCATCCTGTTTACGTTGTCTCAAGTGGAGCCAATTGGCTAGAGTCTAAACTCTTAACTCAATTGGCACATTTTGATATTTTTAACACATACTTTTAGAATTCAATAAATTTGAGCAGCAAGATATTAATATATTGGTTGGTACGTCTAGACAAATATTTGTTGGTATAACTTATTTTTATTAATTTATTGTTTAAAAAATAAGTCAGACAAGATTACAGTTATACTTGAAATAAGCTGTGAGTTTGTTTATAGCAAATCTAAAAAATAAATTTTATGGAAAATTCTTAGTTTATATTGAATTAGCTAGGTAAATCTTACATTGTAGAGTAAACAAATTCTTAATTTATACTTTTTTACAAATGTGGACAACATTATATACATAGTATATTATTAATGGTTGAAAACATTATAAAAACACACACATAGTGTTTGATTACATAATAGTGGCCCAAAATTCTTCAACTGATGCCGTCAAAAGTATAATGATCATTGTAGGTCATATTTCCTATTCAGTCATTTAAAAACATGACATGTAGGGTCCAATGCTTTTTTTACTTCTCTATGATTTTCTGTTTCCAATCAAAAGAAACAAAAACAGTGACTTTCTGTTTCCAATTGGGAATAGCCCAATGAATGCAAGTCATACTAATATTATTCCAAATGATAGTTGCAGCTCCTTCTTGCTCTCACAGAATAACACTTCTTAATCCACATGATGTAGCAAATTCAGCATAAGTTGGATTAAATCTATGGGTGCTAATATTATATTCAAAATTAATGTCTTTATCTGAGAAATTATGGCAATGAAAGGGTTACTCGGATTCAACAACCATTGTTGGAATATGATGCAAAAGCCATTTATAATACCACACCCAAAGTCTCAAGGCTGACCATTAATTACTCACTTTGTTGGGAGAAGCACCACCACAATAATATATATATATATATATATATATATATATATATATTACATGATTTCCCTTATAGTTTAAGGATAATTTTAAATTAAAAATTCTAGATTTTAAAATAAATTAAAATTATTAACTATTTAAAGCAGTTCAATTTCTTCCCTCAGTGAGTTGTTATTAACAAAATATAAAAGAAATTCATACAAATTGTAATTACTAATTATAACTCATCTAAAATCCAAAAATGTTTCTATGTGAATCACATGTATATTTTTGACACCAAAAAAGTTTACATGATAACTTAAAAATTCCTAACAAATAAACAAAGTTTATTAAATATGTGATTAATCTATGAGTTATTTTTTGTAATTTAATTTTGCAATAAAATATTACATAATGTTTATATTAAGTGCCCAAATAACTATCCTATGTAGTTTCCTTTAACTATAACTCTATGGGGTTCAATTGATAGTTTAACAGTAATGACATTATTTATAGTGTCGCATGTCTGTAGTTCAAACCACACAATCTCTACTCCCCACTGTCTACCTACCACCAAAAAAAAAAAAAAATTGTTAAATTACAATTTATATCCCTAATTCTGCCCAATATTCAATTCAATCATGTTACTTTTGATTTTATTCATCTAAATTCTTTAAATTTATTCCTTACTTCAATGTAGTTCTTCCATCCCCTTTTGTTATAATGTGCCATTTAAGTGTTTTAAAATGACATAATTTTTTTTAAAATTTAATTTAGCAAAAAAAAAAAGGTCTATGATGAGTGAATTGAAATAATTTAAAAACGTCCAAGATTTTAATTGATATTTTTTAAATGTTGAGATTTATTTTGAAGCAACTTAAAAAGTGAAAGTTGTTAGGGGTCTATGTAATTTGTCCATTTTTTAAAGCATATGGGGTACATGATTTCTTTTTTTTTTTGGCTGAATAATACTAATTTATTAAGAGGAAAACTAGGACGTAACTCATCGGCCTTCTCCGTCTATAAAATAATGGCAGGAAGAGTGAAGATGGAGATGGCACCAAGACAATTACAAAAGGGAACCCAAGCAACTAAAGAATAGGCTAAAATGTTAAAAGAACTAATAACATCCAAAAAAGAATATATGTAAAAGATTTAGCTTTAACATGAATCATGACTTCAATATGTTAATTTGGAAATTTTGGATATAGTATTAGTTCTCACCAAAAAATTAAATAAAATTAAGAAATAAACAAATTGGGGAATTTCATGATTTCTAACCATGATGAAATCTGATTTTAACATTCGTTGTTGCTGTATTGAAAATTACTCAAAGATAATCATTCCATAATGGAAATAGAGACATGCGCATTATTTTATACCTAAAATTTCAGCCATTGATTATTGGAACTTGCAAATGAAATTTCAATGTACCAAAATCAAACTTTCCTTTCTTAGTGTCCTTATCAAGAATTCAAGATTATTGTAGACTGTAGAGAGGTACACAATGTACAATAATTATAAAAGAAAACAAATTCATAAAGACATTGTACAGATCTAGAACAGTATTGTACAGTACTTGAATGATTGCACCTAAATTGACTGATTTAGTGATTTTTAAGTTAAGGTAATTATTGTTGAACACAAGTTGTTACGTATAGTTTTATACCCGACTTATTTTGAACTGAATTCATGACGTAAAATCACAATTTTTAAATTCAAAATCGTAACTTTAAGTCAAGATTTTAGTTCAAAAATGGGGTATGTATAAAAACTATGTTGTAATAGTTTGTGTATTCCCAGTTATAATGTATGGGTTAGCTCTGTTAGCATGTGGCATGAATGAGTGCATCAAGTGCAGGTGGGGCACCTCCCATGGGATTTTATGAAGACTTGGCCCCCACAAGAAAATAATTGGCCCGCGCTACATATGTTTGGTCTCTTTCCCCATTTACCAAATCACACTATTCATTTTTTTTTAGCCTTGAATTTTACTCTTTTAGCATTGGCTTCCTATGGAAGTGCACCAGTTCATCCACTCTTTCTCCCTTTAAAAATCTAAGACTTACGTGTGTGTGGTTGTGTGGCATGTACCGTGTGGTACTTTGAGTTTATTTTTTTGAATTTTGAATCAATGTGATAGTTTAGTCTCGATCCCCCGAAAGTAAAAATCTTAGTTCTGCCCCTGCACAATACCCTTTGTTAAGACTTGAGAGAGAGAGAGAGAGAGAGAGAGATGTGATATCATTGGATTTTAATGGATTGAATTAGATGAGTGTGCTGAATGAGCATATATTAAATCTCACATTAAACATACACTAGATTGATTTAGGCTATTTAAGAGGTTACAATGAATTCCAATTATAACTTAACTATTATTTTAAGATACAGCAGACACTGTTAGGGTACTTTTTTTTTTACACCTAATTTTATTTGGGTATCACATATTTATTTTCAAACACCACTTATAAGTTATTGGGTTTTCCCAAATATTTTTTGCTCTATTATTATGTTAATTACAAATGTTTCATATCTCATTATCTAAATTAGGTTATGATATAAAATATCACAAAAAAAGTCCGAAAACTCATATTTTATCCAATTTTATTATCATATTCTATTTAAAGTCCAAGAATACTTATGTTTGACAATATTTGAGAAGCTCATGATTCAAGTCTATGGCAAAACAATTTTATCAATGGAATTCAAATCTATGATTTAAACCCATGGCAATTTATTTATCCAAAGCCCAATTTTCATTGGCAACATCAAAGTCCAATTTTTATTGGCAATATCAAAAGCCCAACTTATGTTGGCACTATTTAAAGTCCAATTCTTATTGGCAATATCAAAACCCAATTCTCATTGGTAATATCAAAAGCCCAACTTGCAATGGCACTATTAAAAGCCCAAGCTAACTACTTGACACTATTCTATTAAAAGCCCAAGGTTATTAATACTTGACAAAATACTATATCATAATTATTTCACTTAAAAGTCCGATAATGAACAATACTTTAAATTCTTAAACATATTATTATAATATTACAAGCTCATGGAATTTATGAATTATCTATTCTCAAAACCCATGGCAATCATCTTGTAAAAGCCCATGGAAAGTTATGATTGTTAGACCCATGATATATATTTATTTCATGTTATAAACCCATGAAATACATGGACATCATTTGCATCGCGACATCCAGGTTATACGCTTTCGACACTCATGATAAACATTCAAACCCACAAGATCATCATTTAAGTTATGATGCGATTATTAGAAACCATGAACATTATTGCAACATGGAATTCATCAAAGTAAATATTATTTACAAAAGTATTTTGAAACTTATCCTATTGTTTCATACATTACAACTAATTGCCCAAAGGCCCATTTTAAGTATTTATGAAAAACCCCAAAATATTTACTAATAAAAGTCCATGAGGAATGAAAGCCCATGGCAACATGTGCACACAACCCAGCCCATGTGAGCAAGCCCAAGCAAAAAACACCAGCAGGAGGCAAAGGAGAGTGGGCAAACAACCCTTGTTCATTCCTAACCAAAAAGAGCAACTAGGTACTCATACAAGGGAACCAAGCCTTTGAGAATGGACTAAGGGTTGTCCCATCAGTTTTCTACCACCCTCTGCCTGACGTGAACAGTGTCCAAGGGCTATTATATCAGCTGAAGTCAAAAGGATGAAGGGACTCCATCATCTTCCTCAAGGCTGCACCTCTAGTGGAAGGGGAGCTGAAACCAAACTTCAACAAATTGATGCTATAAATGTTAAAAACATTCAAGACGTGATTCATGTGCCAAGCCCATGAATCCTAAAGGGGAAAAATTGGGAACATATGGTTTGGAGGGCATAAAGGGATCTCCAGCGGAACCCCCTGAAGTAGACTAAAGCTTGACACCTGGCTTGGGGGTGTTTAATCTTACTCCTCAAGGGTCCGAATCTCAGTTGCAGTATTAGGATTCGCTCTTGATACATACCTCAATCACAATAATTAAGCTCAGTCCCAAATCTTGACATTTAATGCAAAAACACTCTAAAATCTCATCATTACCCAAAGAAGCAGGGCAGCCCCTAAAATGGATTTTCTTGCTTCTAATAAAAAAAGCCGGACCTTGATTCAGCACCTCTGAGTAGTCATATGTTTTTGGATTCTTGTCAATAAATTCTTCCCTAAGCTCCATTATAAAAACACAAGCAACTAATCAGAAAGACAACCTAGGTACCCTCCTCTGAGACTTTGGATTCGTTGGCCATTTTTGCTAGTGGTTCAGCTCTCCTTAAGCTCACCACTCATTATCTTCAGCCTACACTCATTTAATCCCAGATATTCTTCTCACCCCTTTACATAACCACAACTCAAAAATGTCCTCCAACTAGACACAAACAGCCCATTACTCACAAAAAGCTTCAATCTCAGTATTAATTTTATCCCACTCACTCAAAACAGTCCACATTCACCTCGTTCACGCCTTATAAACACATACCAACGAAAATCTTAGTTTAATACTTGCTGCACTGAGTTGGAGATCTTTCTCTCCCTTCATTCCATCCTTTTTTTTTTTTTTTTTCTCTTTTATTTGTAACTGTGGAGTCTTTAATCCCTGTTTAGTATTATTATGATGAATGCCATAATGTTCTGGAAATTATTTCTTCCCATGGAACCTTCAATTTTTTACTTTTTATTTTACGGTTGAAGGATATAATGTATATGTAACAATTGAACTTTTCCCTCACATTAATGTAATGATGGCTAAAAGTATAATGAACTCCCCTGACTGAGACATGCAAGGACCCCCAAGAGTTAACACATTCCTAAACTTATTTAATCATTGACCATTGGACTGTTTAAATCTGTTTTTTTTTTTTCCTAGACTAAGTGTAATTTTACCCTTACTGCTGGAGGATTGATTTGAACTATGATACTGTAAAATGACTAATAATATAACAACACTAACATGTTTATTATGCTTTATTGTTGTCTTTTTGTTAGGGTGTAGCCTCTATCTCTTGCTTGGGCGGACTTACACCACACCAATAGACTTTGGGCTTTATTTCAAGGGCCCATCGTCGAGTTTCAGCTTGGCTACCCCATATTCTATTTGGGAACATCAAAATTTTCCCCTCAATAGACACTAACATTTTCTTTTGGTATGTTCAAATTAGAGATGTGCATGGGTTGGGTTGAATGGTTTTTTTAGTCCAACCCATCATAGATGGATTTAAAAAACTTAATCCAATTCATCACAGGTGTCTAATCCAACCTGGCCCACATGGGTTTGGTCAAACCCATGGGTTAGACATTTAAATAAAATGCGCATTAAAACAACAACAGTTAGCAATATTACACGTGCCCCTGCCATCTTCCAAAAAATTCTAAGTATAACACCATACACAAATTATCAAATCAACACAAACGTAAAACAAAATGACATTTAGATAGTAAAATATCAAATAGTTTTATCCCAACCCAATTCAGAAACAAAAATAGAATAGTAGCAGTATTACAACTGTTTGCTGCCCCCTACCATCTTTTGAAAGTTTTAAGTAGTAGCACCACCATACAAAAATTCTATATAAGGAGAGAAAGAAGTGAAAGACTAAGAGCTGAAATAAGAAAATAGGTTAGAGTTTCTGTTTTATACCAGGGAGTGGGATAAAAGAGTAATTAACAAAAAAAAAAACATATAATATCTATTTTAAACATATATTAAGTATAAGTAAGTTGGTGGGTTGGATGCACACTCCTAATACAAATAGTATCAAATCAATATATTCTAAGTATATTAGAATGTTGATAACATTCATTTAGTTTGTCCCTAGCCATCAAATGAAACTGTGTTTTTTTTTTTTTTTTGCTAAAAAAAATATAAAAGTTAAAAGGAAAATAAAAATGAATGAGAAAAGGAAGTGACCATTACATTAGAGGATATCAGTCATAAAACAAATATAATAGTTGGTTATCTAAGAAAATAGCACTTAATCAAAATTAAAGCAAGCTATGCTTCTTGCTCTGAGAGAATAGCAGATCTTTATTCAAATGATGGAGCAAATTCAGCATGTAAAGCTATGTGGGCCAATATTATCATCAAAATTGTTGTTTTTATGCAATGAAAGGGATTGCTTAGTGTACTTCTAAACTTTGCTTTGAGATTTTTTTTCTAAATAACCAAATCCCTTAAACAATTTTATTAGTTAGCAAGGTTTCGAAACAAATTAGCAATCTAACAAATCGAGTCTGGTGCAGTCAATTTTGTTTTCCTAAATCGAGTTGGTAAGAGTCGAGTTCCATGGAAATTGAGTCTCAGAGACTCAATTTCCATGGGAGCTAACGAACATCAGACCAGAACAAGAAAACATAACGAAGCATCACCAAATTGAAAGACCCAGACAAGAAAAACAACGAATACCTTCACTTGGAGCTTCATTGCCACTATTGCTACCATCGCTGCCATCGCTGCTGTCATTGCCGTCGCTGCCTCCTAGAACCGCTGGTTTGTGTTTCCTCTTTGCTGGTTTGTGTTTCTTCTTTGCTGGGTTTTGCCTTCTTCGTGTAGTTTGTGTTTCTTCTTTGCTGGGTTTCGCCTTCTTTGTGGTTCTTCATCTGGCTTTCTTCGTTTGGTCTCTTCATGGAACTCAAGTGTGAAACACTCGATTTCACTGAAACTCAACTCTTCTCCGCTCAATTTCAAAGAGCAAAATCGAGTCCTTTGGTCTCGATTTGTTAGATACCAAAATAGTTTCAAACGTTGGCTAATTAATAAAATAGTTTGGCTTTTATAGTTATTTTCAAAAAAAAAATTCCTTTGCTTTGCACACATGCATTTATAAATTACACTCTGTTTGTTTCGCTGGAAAACTTTCTGTAAAGATAGTTTTACACATTTTCCAGTGTTTGGTGGCACAAAAAAAAAACTGGTCAACAGAAAACAATCTTTAATCAACGAAAAACCTTAACAAAAATAAGGCTTATTTTCTATAGGTTGTTTTCCAAAATAAAAATTTGGAAAACAATCTTTCTCTCACTCGTTGCATCTCCTATAAATATTATATCTTTTGTAACCGTGGAAAGCATATTTTTTTGCGCCTTCTCTCTCTCACGGTAAGCTCTCTCACTTTCTCTCTCTTCTCTTTGTTTTTTCTCTTATCATATATTCTTTGCTTTGAATTTCAAGCTTTATTTTTTGTTTTCTCTAAGAAATTTTCGATTTGATGGATTCTAGGCAGAAATTACTTCTTTTCGCACATAAAAGTGCAAAAAAAAATATAAAATAAGGATGAGACCCATTACTTTTTATACGCTATGTATGCAGGGTCGGTTTAATGTATTTGGGGGCCTAAGGCGAAAACTGAAATTGAGGTCTCTTATATATTTAAATATGATTTTTAAAAAAAATTAAATATTACTTAAAATTTATTGTCTTGTTTTAGATGCAAAAATTACTACTAATTAATATGAACAACGTATGATTTTTTTTTTTTTTTTACAAAGTCTATACACAACAAAAATTGACAAAACTTTTCACACTTGTTGATGTGGTAGATTGATAGTGGTAAGTAAAAAAGTGATGTTAGTGATGGATTTAGATAAGAACTAGTGAAAATTTGTCAACTCAACTTGTGAAAAATGTTGTGAATTTTTTTGTGTATTACTTTTTTTAATTTTTTATTTGAAAAGTGCTACATTCACAATATTTTCACAAAAAATCCTAGGTGTTAAATTATTAATGGTTCTAATTTGAATTCATCATTGAAATTAATTTTTGTCATTAATAATAGCCTGCAACAACCTATCACTTAGGATTTTTTTTTTTTTTTTTTAGAGATAATTACAACATGCTACTAACCTCGTAGCTCGAATCTTTTTCCCCCTAGACCCCCAAGTACTTTATACATGGAAATGTGCCAATTCAGCTACAAGGCATTTGGTCTACTATTTAGGATTTATTGTGAAAGCATCGTGGACGAAGCATTTCTCTCTCTCTCTCTCTCTCTCATTTTTTTTCATTTGATAAAAAATATTACTCCATTTTATTTATTGACTAATATTTGGCCTTAATTAATACTATTATAATAAAAAAAAATATAAATAAAAACGCTATTGGTTAAAATTTGGGGGTCTTTTTTTTACTTGGGGCCTTAGGCGGCCCAAACATTTGCTTTTAGTATAGAGCTGACTCTATATGTATGTATGATTCATATATATATATATATATATATATGCGCACGTGCGCGTGTGTGTGTGTACGTTACTGTCCATATATATATATATATATATATATATATGAGCAAGATGAGTGGTAGAGATCATGAGAATTTGATAACTAATTTTGATTTTTTCTTTTGTAGTATGAAAACCAAACTAATTCTTGGATTTTTATTTATATTAATGACAATAGTTGGATACATAATACACATGTTTCAAATTATACATGAAAAATAAAAAATAAAATACCAAACACCAGAAAACATTTTCAAGCTCATTTTCGAGGTCATTACCAAATACCAGAAAATAAAATAATTTTCCAGAAAATCCTCACTGGAAAATGAACTATTTTCCAGAAAACATTAATGCTAAATAGTCAATTTAGCACAACCAAAATTTGTTAAAAATAGTCAATTTAATCCTTCAACACAAACGGTGTTAATGTTTGCCATTAATAGCGAAGTTTTCTAAAAAAAAAAAAAAAAAAAATTGAAACTCAAATCTGATTCTCTCTCTCTCTCTTCTTTTCTTTTTCCTAATCTCATTGTCTTCCTCTCTCTCAACTTTCTTTTTCTTTACTTATCCAAATCTTAAAATTTTGAATAGTCTGTTCATGGACTAAAAGATTCATTCTTTGAAATTTCCCCCCTTTTTCTTCTTAAAATCAACAACACAGCAATGCTTTTCTTTGGTTCTTTTTTCTAAAATTTAACAAAAAGGGTAATTCCTTTCTACTTTGTGTTTGGTAGCCAAGAATCAGAGAGAAAACTGAAAAAATCAAAAGAAAAAGCCATAGAAAAAGTCTCATCTCCTCCATGTAGTGTTTGGTAGCTAATAAAACAAAAAGAAAAAGCTCCTTGAAAAACAAGCCCTTTTCTCCACCACAAAGAAACCCAAGAAAACCCAATCACACTAGCCAAAGTCCTAAGTCCACCACAAAATTACCACCAAGCAAACATCAAACTACTAATACCTATGTCAGCCAAACCCAAATCCAGTCCTACCATCTCCACATTGAAATAGAGAGATGAGAGAGAAAGCAGATCCATCTTCAGCAAAATTCAGACAACCAAAGGCAAAGAAAATTGAGAGAGAAAGAAACTGTCAGATGAGATTGGGAAAAAGAAGAGAGAGAGAGAAAGAGAGAGAGAGAGAGAGAGAGAGAGTCAGATTTAGAAAAAATAAAATTAAGAGAGAAAGAGAGAATACGGTGAGATAATTAGGGAAAAAGAAGAGAAGGGAGAGAGAGAGGAGAGAGAGTTAGATAACTTTGTTATTAACGGCAGATGAACATTGTTTGTGTTGAAGGATTAAATTTCTCATTTTTAACAAGTTGTTGATGTGCTTGGTATTTCCTCAAACTCAGTATAGTTTATTGTAATTTACCCTATAAATTATCACACCACACCATAATTCTCAAAATTGGCCATTCACTTTGTTGTTAAAAGCACCACAACACGTTTGGCTACAAAATAAGATGATGCGGGGTACATGATGTATATGATTTGCTTTAACATGAATCACATGTTGCAATCAATTCCCTTTGTAGACATCAGATAAATTGAAACGACACAATCTGTTAATTTGAATTTTTTTTTTTTTGTCAATACTAATATAATATTTCTTGAATTTATTAGTTGTTTTCTTGAAGCATGATGATGTGATACTTCTTCTTCTTACATTTATGGTAGATCCTACTAATTAAATCTTACCATGAATATGAGAAGAAAAAGCATCACATTATTGTGCTTGGTAAATTTTTTTTTTTTTTTCCCTACCAAAAAATGCCAAAGAAAATACTAAAGTTGGGAATTTCAAGATTTCTCTCCATCAACTTATTTGGCTTTATTGAAAATTTCTCAAAGCTAATAATTTGATATTTGAAATAGAAAATTGGAAATATATTGATTATTTGATACTTAAATATTGAATATTGCAACTCCCAAAAATGCAATTCAATTGAGTCTAACTTTCATGATTGTTTCTATGATGGGGTTCTATTATGGAGTAGAGAGGTAAACAATGTCCAAGTGTACGAAAAAAAAAAGTACAGAGAGAGCCACTAACGCGTTGTAAAAGAACAATAATTTGTGGAATTGGCTAGGCAAGTAGTGCTTATGAACTTTTGCACATAATCTGAGTGATGTTAGCCTTAGGTAGACTTTAAATTTGGCAGTAACATTATGCAATATTCCAAAAGCAAAGAAGTTTCAATAATGTTTCTCAAAAAAAAAAAAAAAAAAGTTTCTATAAAATAGAAGAAGAAGAACATATAGTGCCTAGTAGGCTAGAAGTTCCTAGCTTTGGGAATTGTCTCAAAATATAAATTCTATTCTAATGAGATTTGGAAGTTGGTGACATTAGTTAATTAGTGCCTAACCAACAAATGGAACTATCTGTATATTTAAGGCTAAAAACAAAAAGGAAAAAAAAAAAAAAAACATTTTATGAAAGGAAGAGGCAATTACATATAGGGGAAAAAATAGATAAAGAGCTAGGGCTCATGTTTGCATGATGACCACAAAGTGTTGGGAAATTTAGACCCCGATTGTTAGAATTAACAAGTTTTAAATCCAAGTTGTTAATTAGATTTATTATGAATAAAATTTGTTAAAATAAACAAACATCAATATCATGTCAAAATCATGCAGTGGAAAAATAACTAAGACAAGATATAATGACCCAAGAAAACCAATGAAACAAATTAGTTTTACAGTAAAAAAACTTGGGGGTAAAGCTTCCCGAAAAGCAATCCACTATAGTAAAGAGAAGTTTTAGATCTAGTACAAAACTTTTGTCCCTAGACTCTACAATCCTCTTAGATGAACTCACAGTAGAAACCTTCTATCGCTTCAGAACCTCTGAACTCTTCAATATATGAACGCCACCCTTTGATGCACAAATCTCAGTACGTGACTAACCAATTGCGCGGATCCCAGTACGCGACTTAATCACCAACTAAAAGAAGATTGTTGGCTGTAAAGTTCTTCACTTCATTAACAATGAAGATCAAGAAGCACTTGGTTACAAAACCCTAAGGCACAAAGACGCAGTACCTTCTTTCAGAGAGAATAAGACATTGGTCACCTTTAGCATATGTTCTCCATTTATTCTCTTATGTGATGGCCTCTAAAATAAGCCTTATATAGGTCTAGGGTTGTGAGAAAAGAAACCCTACACATTCATGTTAGCATGGGCCGAAAATCAGATTTAAAAATCTGAATTCCAATAAACTCGATCGATCAGGAGGTGTCGAGCTTTAAACTTCGACAGATACAGCTATCGAAAAGCTATCAAGGAGCTGTCGAGGAGACAGGAGTTTTCTCGATCGATCCACCAGCTATTGAGAGGTGTCGAGATTGCGATAACAATTAACTGAAAAGCTCGACAGATAACCTAGCTGTTGAGAGGTGTCGAGCAGCTATCGAGCTTTAAAAAATCAGCACTTATTCACTTGTTTCTTGGACAGATTTGCATGGTTTCAATACTAGACTTGAACTCTTGTTCCTTGAAGTATTAAATACATCCTAGATCTATTCAATTACAAGTAAAGTGCGTTTTGTCAAAGGATTAGCTAATTACACAAAATATGTCCTTAACATAAAGGAAGCTACACAAGTTTTCCTCACCATAAAGAGGATACGAGTTACTCATGATCCTTCCTATTCCACCTTGTTGTCATAGAGAGAGAATATATACGAATTTTTAGAGAGAATAAGATGGAGACAAGACAACTAGGAGGTGAGGAAATTTGAATAACCAATCAAATAATGAGATAGATGTTTATAGTTTTGATACGTAATAAATATATTTGAGTGTGTCAAACTATCAAATTTATTGGGTTCACTTTATTGGGACTTCACACTCAACTTGATTTGATTTAATTTCTTTAATTTTAACCCATTGCTAACCAAATGTCCTCACAAAACCAATCATTTTCAAACAAGTAGTTTGGATTGGACGGTTTTGGTCGAGCCCAAGTTGGATTAAAAACATATATTAAAAAATGAATGATATTTATTGTGCATTTGGATTACTTTTTTTTTTCTTGATAAGTTTATTTTCTTATTTGTTGAAAGTTGACAAAAATACAATTGTACCTAACAAACAAATTAAAAAGTTGTAGATAAGTAAATAAATATTTATGTACATGTTAGAGAGAGAGAGAGAGGGGGGGCAAAAATGCCCCCTCTTGCCTCAAATGTGTTCCCCCCCACCAAACATAGATACACTCACATTTTTTATATGCATTATAAATATCTTTTTTATAATCCATTTTTTTTATGCATATTCTATTACTATTCCCCAAAACACTCTCTCTCATAACTTTCACTTTCGTGCAAGGGCGGAGCTACATGTTAGGGTGGGCAAAATTTTTGAGGATTTCTTTTTACCATATTGAAATATTTAATATTTTAATAATTAGCCCCCAAAAATGGGACCCCCCCTCCCAAAAAAAAAGAATATTTGAGTTGATCCAATAATGTCCTTTAAAAAAATTATCCAATTGGTCTAGTAGTTATAGAGAATGTATTATTTCTCAAGTTCATTTTTTATTGTAAAATTTGTTCTCATATTTCTTAATGTTTTGGATCATTCATGTTTTTGAACACATCATTAATTCAAATGAAAATTTTTTACTCACAATGGTAGACAATTTGGTAACTTATATTAAAAATGAAAATTGTAAGGATTTCACTATAGAATATGGTAAAAGATTAATTTAATTCTATGAAACATTTGATTTTAAGGATTTTAATATGAAATATACTAATTTCTATGTATGTGTATGGAAGTTTGTATAAACTAATAAATTAGTAATACAAATCGGCCCCCCCAAACAAAAATTTCTAGCTCTGCCCCTGCTTTCGTCCTTTCTTTTTGTCTTATTTTTATCTCATCAGTGTACAAGAAAACCTAAATAGGATGGCAAAATACTCCTTACATGCCCCATCATTGACTTGCCCTACTCTTGCCTCACATAAGTTTTCCTCGCCATAAAGAGGATACGAGTTACTCATGATCCTTCCTATTCCACAAGAGAGAGAGATAGAGAGAGAACATATACAGATTTCTAGATAGTATAAAGACGATGGAGATAGAATAACTAGGAGGTGAGGAAATTTGAATAACCAATCAAATAATGAGACAGATGTTTATAGTTTTGATACCTAATAACCTATTGCTAACCAAACATCCTCACAAAACCAATCATTTTCAAACAAGTTGTTTGGATTGGACGGTTTTGGTCGAGCCCATGTTGGATTAAAAATATATATTAAAAAATGAATGATATTTATTGTGCGTTTGGATTAGTGCTTTTTTTTTTTTTTTTCTTGATAAGTTTATTTTCTTATTTGTTGAAAGTTGACAAAAATACAATTGTACCTAACAAACAAATTAAAAAGCTGCGGATAAGTAAATAATCTAATAAAGTAATGAAATACAACAATTTCAGATTCACCTTTTTTACTACTTTTATATGTTTTTTATTAAAAAATCTATGCATTGGGAATTTGACTTGCATCTAGTATCCATTGTACTAGATATTACATGGGAATTTTTTTTTTCCAAATAACATTAAATATCAAAAAATTTAGTTAGTTGTCACGTTTCAAAACAATGCTGGAAATTAGCATCTCAAGTGTCTAAAACTCGAGTTCCAAGATAAAACTCGAGTTTTTAAGTCTCGATTTGTAAGTGATGGGCTTGATGTGGAAAAAAATCCACGTGGAACTCAAGTTTTTAAAACTTGATTTCCTGTGTGGAACTCAAGTTTTAAAGACTTGAGTTCCATAAAGAGATTTCACTCTCCAAAACAGAAACATGAAGAACACCAAAACAGAAACACGAAGAACACCAAAACAGAAACACAAAGGAATAACCAACAAATCAGAAGAAACACGAAGGAACAACAAATTTGAACAACAAATCATAAATCCCAAATCATAAACACCTACACGAATCCAGATCTCCCTAACCTAGGAGCGACGGAGGCAGCGATGGCGAAGCTCCATTGTGTTCTTCCATGGGTTCCCTGGGCATCGTGTTCTTCCGTGGGTTCTTGTTCTTCGTCGCTATTCTTCGTCGTTAGATCGTTCCTTAGTTCTTTGTCGTCAGATTGTTCCTCAGTTCTTCGTTGTCAGATCGTTGGCTTCTTCAGTTCAGTTGTTGTTTAAGTACCAAAATCGAGTCTTAGAGACTCAGTTTAACAAATCAGAATTCGAGTCTCTAAGACTCAAGATCTGTGGCATTTTCAGTCCAACTCATCCAGCCAAACACTCGCAAAGTGAGTCTTTGAGACTCGAGTTTTAATATGGATCTCGAGTTTCTAAAACTTGAGATGCTAGTTTGCTTATACGTTTCAAACACGTATTAACTTACTACATTGTAGACCCTTACACAGCTAGTCTGCAAATATCCCCTATTATATGGACATAACCATGTTGAAAAGAAAGATCATGTGTCACTTTCATGTCCTGTCCCATGCGCAACTTGACCGAAGCTACACCCAAGATACCGAACTTCTTCCTTCTAGTTGTGAATGATCACTAAGTTTTATTTTTGCGTCGTCGTGATCATCAAGTGAACGCAAGAATCGTTGTGGCCCTTGTGGGTTAAAGAATGAGCAGGCTTGATAATATAGGAAATAAAATCTGCAACAACTGCATTAATTGGAATCCTCACCCACCACCAAAATCCCATAAGATGCGAAAAATAATAGAAAAAAAATAATAATAAGAAGAAGAGGAAGCATGAGGGTTATGAATGAATAAATTAAAACCAACTACCAATTTTTGTTCTTTACTTCCTGAATCTTCAAATAGTATGGGAGTTTCAAAGAAAGTACAATCACTGCCTACTGTTTTATGAAATTGGAAACTGGAATCTTTCTCTTTTTTTACTTATTATAGTTTAATATGACTTCTCCCATATCATGTGACTGCTTTGTAATTTTGAAGTCCTCTTAATTTGACTTTTCCTTGGGAGGGATTCACCATGGAAAAATATAAATACAATTTTTGAATTGACTCCCCCAAATCATTTCTCTAGATTTAGGATTAGGTTTATGACAAATATATAATAGTATATAAAAAAAATAAGAACCTTTTTTTAATATCAAGTTGATATAGCTTTTTTTCATTGGTTTATTTTTCTTAAAATTTAAGTTAGGTAAAAATACATATCTTAAAAGTTGTGAATTTATAACTTTTATATTCTCTTTTAGGATAAAAATAGCCTACAAATCATAACAAATGATACGAGGCGAGGTGACATGATTAAAAAAAAAAAAAAAAAAAAAAATTTCTTTACCTTTTCCCATTTCTTGGTGGATGGCTTCAAATTTATGATGTTTAGGGTATATTTCTTTTGGGAAAGATGTAACTAAATCCTCTGATTGCTTTCTATTTTTAACCGGATGTGAGACATGTAATATTTATTTAATTTTTTAAATATCACATGTTTTATATGTAAATATAAATTAGAAGATTTACTCAAAAAAAAAAATTGTAATTTAGAAAATTCATAAACCATGTTTTCAAAAAAAAAAAAAAAAAAAATTTAATAACAAGGAATGGAACTTGTAAATTGTAATGCTTACTGACTGTTTTGCTTGCGCTTATTTTTGTGGAATAATTATTCCTAGACGTGAGGAACATATGTATTCTTGACTTAAGAGGTGGGAGTAGTTATTTATTTATTTATTTACTTATTTTTGGAATAGTTATTTACTTATTTTAGCTTTACAATCAAATCAAATAAATACGATATTCCTTTTTGATTTTGGATTGAACAGTGCAGCAAAATTGTCCGTTTATATGTTCTTTTTTACGTTCTACTTCAAGAAGATGTTTGTATCATACATACATACATATATATATATATATATTTTTTTTTTTGGTAATTCCAAGATTTTGATAACTTGAAATCAATTCTTTTTTCTTTTCTTTTATTTTAAGAAGAAACTTGATATCATTTTTTTTTTTTATACAAGATAGAATTCTACTCTAATTTAATCTAAGTATATATGTGTGTGAAACTTGATATCATTTGATTTAACGTAAGTGTAACTTTTTTTTTTTTGGTCATTAAATTTTAAAGACCAAAACTATTTATTACTTACTTGGCTTGATGCATTCTTCAAAGTTCAATAATAAGACCCCAACCCAAGGGAGTACTGGGCTGTAGGTAGATTGATTTGAAATATGAAGTAAATTCGAAAGTCTTAGGTTCAATTCATCATATTATTAGTTCATAAGGTTTTTACTTTTTAGAGTATTTCATAAGTAAAGAGTGGAATAGAGTCAATAGACTAACCAAAGGTTATAAAATCACTCTTTTTAATGTATATAATAAATAAAAAAAATTCAATCATTAAATAATATAAGAGATAAATACTTCATTTCATCAATATACACACACAAAAAGGCAAGATTTTCAGAACCGGACCGAACTAGGAGGTCGGACCGTGAAAATCGAGAATCGAGATGAAAACCAATTTTTTAAACCTAAAGAACCAGATTTTTTGTTAATTCCGTGAACCCCTAAAACCGGGGTTGGACCACATGAACCGGTGAGAACCATGCGGTCCAACCCCTTAGCAATTTAAAAAAAAAAAAAAAACAACTTAACACAATTTTATTTTACTTAATTAAATTATCCATCTCTTACAAGGAATAAAAAAAAAATTATAATTAAAATCTTTCAAAGATATTCAACTTTAATTCAAAAATTAATCATAAATTTTAATGTTTTCATGGTTATTATTTTATTTTATTAACTTTCTTATTTAATTATTAAATATATACTTGAAAATTATTAAATTTCCCTCACATATATAGATATATTGTCAATTTTGCTAGTCTTATAAATTTAATATCTATATTTAGGCTTTAATTAATTATTAAATTAATTATGACGTCATCACGGTTCAACCCCTGTTCGACCTCAGTTTGACCTCAAAAACCTTGAACCTCTCCCTTTTACGATTCAATGAATGGTTCGGGTTTGAAAACCTTGTGTAGGGACAAAATTTAGAGCCTAAGCCCACATTGTATGGAATCCTGGTTCAAAAAGCCCAATGCAATGAATTTTGTAGAGTATGGGTCAAAGAACTAGATTCGGATAAGTTAAGCAGAGGCTTGCATGAGATTAAGGAACACAGACAAGAACAAAAGCTATTATGATGACATAACCTTCGGTCCGAGGAGACACATAATTTAATTTATGAATACAGATCACTACTTTAGGGTTCTTTTGCATGCTATAGTATTCCTTCCTCTTTTCTCCATCTCCTCCTTATGGGGGCTTCTATACATTATATAGGTTCTTCCTAATCATCTGAGTTTTACACTTGTCGATCATCCAAGTCTCCACTTGAGCACCTATCCCATCAGACACCTCTTTCAGTCCTTTGTGAGTTGTGGTAGCTAGAGCAACACTGTTCAGGAGTCTTCTCCACATTAATGCGGCCAGAAAAGTAGCTGCAATGCATTTAATGTGATGGTGGCAGCTTTTGCTTAGATATTTTGTGTTTTCTTCCTTTTCACGTGTTTTAGGGATGCGTTTCAGTGGCTTGGACATACTTTTGCTCCTGATTTTCAGTGTCCGAGGAGGGGTTCCTCCTCGGACCCTCTTTCTTTGTCACCCGTGATAAAACTTATAACGCAGATTCGTCTAAGTCTCATTGACTCCTCAAACTAATTAGTGTCCTCGGACAACCCAAGGCCCAACTGGTCACTTTGGGCCATAGCCCCCACACCTTGCAAAAAAGGGCATCTATAATTTTTCGTGTGGAAGAAATTTCTGAATCCGTAACTACCCTTCTCATTTTAATATTTGTAGATTTTTTTTTTTTTTTTGTTTGATATTTTGATAGAATATTCGTACCAAATTTCATGTTAAAAAGTGATTAATAGATTCAACAATATATGCCATTTCCAAGCAGGTCATAATATGATTACCTTTTTCCCTAAAGAAATTATTGATACTCTCGTCTCTCGCCTACAGCCACCAACTGCGCTGACTTAAGTCAACCAGTAAGAAGTTGGTATTACTTGTCTGAGTCCATTGAGAAAATTTCCAGGAAATTGAGAACAAAGTTTGTGGAGTACAAAATAGAAACCTTTTTCAAAAGGCAAGTCAATAGTCAAGATCAACCACTTCATAGTTCATATTTCCTCTCACCAACTAAGAAGTTGCAAGTAAATTAATGAGACTGGCCAAATGGGTCCAACTTTATGCGTCAACTACTCTCGTTTTGTACTATTCTAAACAAAAATAATACTTAGTTAAAATTTTTTATTAGTGATTATAATTTATATATCATTATACTTAAACACGTGTGTGTGTGTCTCTTTTTAAAATCAAAGTGGGTAGCTTACCAAAAAATAGTTATAAATTATAATGGCCAATTATTGTGATATCTCTTGATTTAAGACTTTAATAATAAATAAAAAAGATTATGATCACTCTTTTTTAAGACTTTAATAAAAACAGTAGAGAGAGAATGGACATAGGACTAGGTTGTAACTTGTGTTGATGCATGGAAACATTTAATTGTAGTAATAATGAGGGTTTTTTTTTTTTTTTTTAAAAATTTTTTGATACAAGATAGAATTTCCACTATAGCCTAATCTAAGTGTATATGTATGTGAAACTCCCTCCTAGAGACTTGAACCTTGACCCTTACTCCTTCACACCCCACAAGCATTTATACTTGTGGAGTGACCACCACACCAAAGGTGCGCAATGGTAATAATAAGGTGTTCTTATCTGGGTGAACGAGGTGATAATATTGTCTTTTGTGTAGAATTATGAATGGATCACTTGGTATCAAAATTAAGAATTTAAATACAATGTAAAATTAGCTTACACATTTTTTGAATCATGGAAATATGGTGGATGTGCTATTGCAATTTGCTGAGGACCCTGCTCTTGATGTTAAGCTTGAGTGACATGGGATCAAGGCATTTACTCAGGTACTAGCTATCACACTTGACCTTATCTTTCATTATGAAGTCAATCTTTTACGTATAATTTATCATTTTATGAAGTTCACCTATGGCAAAATCCTTAAGAAAAATTTATTGATTAAATATACTAAAGTCTTCCTCTTGAAGACTTGAGTCTCACTCCTTACTACTTACTCTACAAAAATTTTGTACTTATGAAGCAACCACCACACCAAAAGTACGCAATAATTATAAACTTAACTTTTGAGAGCATATAATCCTAAAACAAAAATTTTTCCCTTTCTAACTATTTTTTTTTTTAAATGTGTATATTTTTAACCAATTAAAACAAGTGATTTCCCCAAATCACCCCTAACACGTTCTTTCACTGTGCATTGGGCCACAAACACTTTCCACCATGCAATTTGTTTACCAAAGGGTGATGAATTTCAAGATTTTTCTAAGGAAAATATGATGATTCGTTGTTTGGTGTTAAGTTATAAGATTAATTCACACCATTGCTTGGTTATGGTTGCAAATTATTTTTTGGTAAGTGTACTGTGTACATGTATTATTTCCTAACACTGGGTACACTTCATTTTCTTTATATATATATATATATATATATATATAAAGTGCAAAAGGATGCTTTTAGACAAATAATTGAGATTTCGTAGAAAATATATATATATATATATATATATATATATATATAAAGTGCAAAAGGATGCTTTTAGACAAATAATTGAGATTTCGTAGAAACATCCACAAGGATGCTTTAGACAATTCCCCTAAAGAGTATAATAATTCCAAAATGTGACATCTCATGAAAGACGCCAACCAAATAGTGTCCTCCCACTCAAACAACCAAAATACAAAGACTTTGTCCTTGCTTTCTTATCCTATAAATACCCATCACTACTATCACAACCATGACCGCTACAACTACCACTCATATACTAAAACCACCAAAACCATTATCAATATCTCACACACACTTTCACTACACATGGAAACTCCTACTTGGCCTTCACTCACTTTGGCATGGCTAGCAACCATAGCCCTCCTCCTCCTCTCCCACTATCTACGCCGCCGCAAAGTTAACTTGCCGCCAGGCCCAAAACCTTGGCCCATCATCGGAAACCTCAACCTTATAGGCTCACTTCCTCACCGATCCATCCATGAACTCAGCCAAAAATATGGGCCCATCATGCACCTCCGTTTTGGGTCATTCCCAGTGGTCGTGGGCTCTTCCGTTGAAATGGCTAAGGCCTTTCTCAAAACCCATGATGTCACCTTTGCCTCGAGGCCCAAAATTGCTGCAGGTAAATACACTACCTATAACTATTCCGATATCACTTGGTCCCCGTATGGGCCATATTGGCGCCAGGCCCGTAGAATGTGCCTAATGGAACTTTTTAGTGCAAAACGCTTAGAGTCCTATGAGTACATACGTAGGGAGGAAATGAATGCTTGCCTCAGAGACTTGTATGAGTCCTCAAATGAGGCTGTTTTATTGAAAGGCAATCTCACAACCGTGAGTCTCAATGTAATCAGCCGGATGGTGCTCGGAAAGAAGTACACCGACGAGACGGTGGACTCAATTGTGAGCCCCGACGAGTTCAAGAAGATGTTGGATGAGTTGTTCTTGCTTAGTGGGGTGTTGAACATAGGGGACTCGATCCCTTGGATTGATTTCTTGGACTTGCAAGGTTATATTAAGAGAATGAAGGCTTTGAGCAAGAAGTTTGATAGGTTCTTGGAGCATGTGTTGGATGAACATATTGAGAGGATGAAAGGAGTGAAAGATTACGTTGCAAAGGACATGGTGGATGTGCTTTTGCAATTTGCTGAGGACCCTGCTCTTGATGTTAAGCTTGAGAGACATGGGGTCAAGGCATTTACTCAGGTACTACTATCACACTTTACCTTATCTTTCATTATGAGGTCAATCTTTTACGTATAGTTTATTATTATTTTTATGAAGTTCACCTATGGTAAAATCCTTAAGAAAAATTTATTGACTAATTATATAATACTGCAATAGTATAATAATAATAATAATGTACTCTTTCATATAATAGTTGAATCTTGATCCAATGTTGAGATTCGATACTTACGTGAGAAAAGAGAGTAGAGTCAGTGAACCATCGTTATCCTCTTGGAATATTTTATACTCTTTATCAATAGTCGGCATAACGTTAACCCTCTAATATAATGGAAATTTGCAGATATGCCACAACTAGAGCTGAAATATCTGTCAATGCTTTTGTCCTTTAATGATATATGAAAAGTGTTACGACAACAACGTTTTCAAAACAAATGATAAGTGGTTGATTTATTTGTTTTAAGTTAGATTTACTATTGAAATTATTTTTTTATCTCATCAATAACAATTCGAAACAACTCGTCATTTAGAATTTTTTATGCAAATATCTGGACATAGCATTTCTCATATTTCTAACAAAAAAATACAAAACAAAATAAAACAAAAGTCGCTAACAGTAAAATACCGTGACTTGCTTCACCAGTCACCATCTTTATCAGAGCTTCTTCTTTTTTCTTTTTTCTTTTTTTTCTTTTTTTGGGGTTAAATAGCAGAGCAAGTTATGAGTTATTGTACATTTTGTTTTATTTATAGTAATTAAAAATATTTTGTTGTTTAATATTCACTGATTTACCCCCCAAAAAAAAAATTGTATCTTTTTTTTAATTATTATTTAGGAGTTGGTTTGAGTGTACATAAACCAGAACCGAGGTAGTCTTAGTTGGGTTGTATTTTCTTTTCCTTTTTTTTGATGGGAAGTTGGGTTGTATTTTCAATTCCTTTGAGTGCTGTATCATCTTCCTTGTGGGTCAATAGCAGCCACAGAATTCAAAAAATGCCTTGTGTGGCTTCCACTAATTTTGGTTTATATAATTTCCTAGAAATTTCCCTTATAACTTTCTCATAAAATCATCTAATAAGACATTATTAACTTCAATTAGTGGCATAATATCTTTGATCGAAATATTGATTGATAGAGACAACTTTTGTTCTTTTTTTTTTTTTTTTTAAATAATTAAATCTGACCACACAAGTTACGAGTCCCAATGGAGATTCATAGTGGGCTCGCACCACTGGTCAATTCGTTGTATTGGTATAGTATTAGTACATGCAACTAGATTCAATTATTTGTTTCTTTTGTCCTTTTAAGCAAATGACTCCAAAGGAAGGAAGAGCCAGTCGGTTGAGCTTGGATTTTTTGGGCTTATTTACTTATTTTATTTGCTTAAGTATAATTTTAAGAACTTTATTTTTTAAAGAAAAAGAAGATTTATCAAACCAATTTTTTTTTTTTCTTTGGAATGAAATATTTTTTTAGTTCTACAATTTTACAATTTGTTTTGCTTGGAATGAAAATAATAATAATAATAATACTTCGACTAGGACCATGGACTAGATTTCCCAAAGTGGGTTTAGCAAAAAAAAAAAAAAAGATTTCCCAAAGTGGGACATAATCCATTTTTAGCTTTTACATTGACGTTACTGCCAATAAACTTTTCCTGGTAACAGATACACGTGAGAAACTTGGCAGCTACCAAATTTGAAATTTGTCCATATCTGTTTTATGGTATCTAGTGGATTCCACTTATCAAAAAATAAATAAATAACTTAGGGATCACAAACCCAGATGTGACCACACTAAGAACTTATGTGACACAAGTAATCTCATTGCTTCCCACTCTACTTACTTTTATTGTTTATCTTTACAGTAATACATCTAAATTTTTAACTCGTCAGAAGTAATTGATGATAAGTGATGAATCCATGTAAATAGTGGTAAATAAAAAGTGTCCATAAATCACCATTGATTATTTTAATATATTGTAAAATTTCGTATGTCCCTAAATTTATTCTGATATAATAATATATATAGACAATAAATAAAGATTAGTAGTATTTTTTTGACTAATAAGGAACTCATAATTTAGTGTACAATAAGTGAGTTGAGTCCAATAATCATAGATGTGAATCATTTGATGAACTTGCAATAATTTATTTTTTCTCTTATGTATTGAATTATAAAGACTTGGCTAATTGGTCTACAGGATTTAATAGCGGGTGGAACTGAGAGCTCAGCTGTGACTGTAGAATGGGCAATCTCTGAGATACTAAAGAAGCCAGAGGTTTTCAAGAAGGCAACAGAAGAGCTAGATAGGGTAATTGGAAGAGATAGATGGGTTGAAGAGAAAGACATTGTGAATTTACCATACATTGATGCAATTATTAAGGAAACAATGAGGTTGCACCCTGTGGCACCAATGTTAGTACCTCGTCTATCTCGCGAAGATTGCAACATTGCTGGCTATGACATTCTCAAAGGTACCAGAGTGCTTGTAAATGTATGGACCATTGGAAGAGATCCAACATTATGGGACAAGCCAAATGAATTTTACCCAGAAAGGTTCATTGGGAAAGAAATAGATGTCAAAGGCCATGATTTTGAGCTACTGCCTTTTGGGGCTGGTAGAAGGATGTGCCCAGGTTATAGTCTAGGCCTAAAGGTGATTCAATCAAGTTTGTCTAATCTCTTGCATGGATTCACATGGAGTTTGCCAGAGAACATGAAGATTGAAGATCTTAACATGGAGGAAATATTTGGGCTCTCAACACCTAAGAAATTCCCACTTGAAGTTGTTGTGAAGCCAAGACTTCCAAAACATGTTTACTCTATGTGATTATGGGTTGCTTATAGGTTCCCTCTAATAAATAGCACTGAGATTCTCAGCTTGTACTAGTATTACTATGATGGTTCTACTCTTATGTGCTTCTTAATGAGCCTAGTGAAACAAAATCCGAATAACTGGTGTTAGCATTTATCTTAACCAAGCATGGATTTGTTCACACTTTAAGGTCATGCTATTAGTGTAATCTATATCAGTATGTCTTGGCTTTTGTATCACATCAACGTAGTATATAATTATATATTTTTCTTCATATCAGTCTTTCAGAGCCATTTTAAACTGTTCTGGTGCTTTATTTCATACCGAATAATATCGGGGATGAATTATTTCACAACTGTGGACATAGCTGGTTAACATTGGGTACTATACTAATATCATTTTCACTTAGGTCCACAATTGACATGACTTAAAGTATGTACTAATTACACCATACTTTGGGATAGTTGTGAAAAATAATGTAACTCTATAGATATTGTTTGGTACGGTATTTGCTCCAGTTCTAATGACAGCATATCAGAAATGGAGCATGGGCTGTATATCAATAAATAGCATGACTTTGATTGTTTTTGGGTTGCAGGAAATAGGACAAAGAATATCCATGACAAAAAACATAAAGATCAATAGTATGTAAATTTCAGGTATGTAATAACTACTATTGGATACAAGCGACATGTTCATTTGTCTTTGTTTATAAAAATACTTACATGACAGACAACAAACTGGATTGCAATCAAGGGTGAGTTTGGTTCAGCTTTTTGAAAAAGTGCATAATGAAAAAGTGGAGTTTTGTAAAAGTGCATAATGAAAAAGTGGAGTTTCATAAAGCTGAGTGTTTGGTAAAATCTGTTAAAAAGTGCATAATGAAAAAGCTGAGTGTTTGGTAAAAACTGTTAAAAGTGGCTTTTAGAGGGGTAAATGACCAAAAAGGACAATGTATATATAAGGGAATTTATTTCAAACTTTTTTATTTTTTATTATTTTTTTTTTTTTTTGTGGATGTGAGTTTATTTCATACTTATTAAATTATCTATTTCATATACTTACTAAACAATAATAATAATAATATTAATTAAATCTAAATAATTTCCATCAACATGAAGCACAAAATAAAAATGTAAAAAGATGATAAAATATACACCAATAATCTAAGTTTAAATTGTACTACATAAAAATGTAAAAACATATAAAATACATATCAATAATCTAAGTTTAAATTGTACAACACAAAAATGTAAAAAAGACGATAAAATACATACCAATAACCCAAGTTTAAATTGTACTACAGGATATTATAAAAAAAAGACAACTACTAATTCTTATCCCCCCAAATGGAATTAGCAAGTTGAATCTGTTCCACACAAAGATTACAGAAAGTAGTGGTCCAGCTTGACGATCAGATTAGTGAATTTTTGAGAAAATAAGTTCGTAAAAGTAGCATCCTGTGTTGTAAACTCCACCAACAAACACAATCTGCCACATTGTCCTGGGAATTACAGAAAGACTAAAAGGGTAAACAACAAGGAACATCCAATATTACTCTTGTAGGAAATAATATAACCAATAATATAAATAGGAGCTTACACAGAATTTCTTGCTCAAAATCTATACCAAATACTCTTTTATGCTTTGGTTGGCCATAAATGAGAGAATGCAGACTCAGTTTTTGGTGCAATGCACATTTAAATAGATCCATGTATATTCCATCAAACAATTGAGAAACGTGCAGTAGTTCATAGTTATATTTGATATAGGATCGAGATATTTGGCATAGTTGATTTCAGGATGCAGAATGCTACTACATTAACGAGATGGTGACCATGTAAATGAGAGGATGGAATTCTTAATAACAAGATAGGAATATTTGCAACTGCCTTCTATAACCTGAGGTTATAGATAAGTAGTAAAAGATTCAGGAATGAATTTCTGTTAAAGAAATTGTTATTCTACAAATCCATAGGAGAAAAGTTAGACAAAATCTTCTCATGTTAATGAAAGTTATATCTGACGAAGATGGAGAGTTTAAAAATTGGAGATCTTGTATTAGGTTCAAGAATCAAGAAGTGAACGAAAGACCATGTAGATAGAACCAGTTGTAAAGTGTGCAAGTAAAAGGCTGACTAGTTGATGTCCATTCAAGGGGTCAAATATAGTCCCATAAAGTATTCTATTTCATGGATGTTAACTTAAAACTACAAAGATATTTAACTGCATCATTAAAAATACTTATAAGTTGATTTAAACTCCCACTAAAGCTTGTCTCAAAGCTAAGGTATCTGACAAGCTAACTGAACTGTAAATGCCCCTAAATTCTTCTTGTCCAACCAAACAAAAGTTAGAGAAACACATTTCATGCACCAGAGAACATGTATATATTCCAATCAGCAAGATCCGAAAACAATACCCATTATATATTCATCAAACTAACACTTCATTATATATTCCAATCAGCAAAAACAAATAACAAAACAAGTAAAGGAACAATACCCATTCATAGGAAGATCCGAAATTTTTTTTCCCACACTCGGTAAAAAAAAAAAAAAATCAGATCAGTGTTGGTACCTGGTTTTTGGTAGCAGATCAGTGTTTTTGGTACCTGAGAAATCAAAACCCACACACCAAAAGTGAGAAATCAACCAAAGAACAGAGAAATCAAACCCAGATCCATGAGAAATCAACCAAAGAACAGAGAAATCAAAACCAAAAAAACCCAAATCAGACCCATGAGAATCAACCCAGGTTCGGTCCAAATCAAAACAAACCATACCCATGACAAATCAACCCAAAGAACACATAGAAAAATCATTACCCATAAAACAAACCACAATCCAAAACTACAGAAAAAGACTTACGGAGAGGAAGAACCAGAAAGAAAGAAAGAAAGAAAGAAAGAAGAAGAGGAAGACGAAGCGGAAGAAGAAAAGGAAGACAAAGAAAAAAGACAGAGAGAGTAGAGAGACTTACGAAGGCAGAGCAAGGCAGAGAGAACAGATTTCAGCGTCAAATGCGAAGGGAGAGCAGAGATGAGAGATGAGGGGCGACTTTCTGCTGGATAAAATGGTCTTTTTGCCCATTGCAACGGTAATATGACAAAACGCGCACAGCGCGTTTTGATTTATGGAGCCCGTCCTCACCATTTTGCTTCCGCATTTTGCCCTCACATTTTTATAAAAGTTCAAAACGCAACTTTTATAAAAAAGTTGCGTTTTGAGCTTACCAAACGCAAAACTGGGCTGCGCGTTTTTGAAAACGCCCTTTTTGGGCTCAAAAAGTGGATCCAAACGGGCTCCAAAAGTGGATAATATGATAATAATAATAAATGAGTTTTACTAACTTATGTCCTTATGGTATATATTAGTAAAATAACTATTTTAGATTTTTTTTATAAGAATGAAAAAGTGACTAACTTTTTTTTACAGCTTTTTCAGTTTTTTATAAAAAATTTATTAAAATGGGTGATTCATATATGCTTTTGTATTAATCGGACCCATAATAAATTTGTGATTTTCTGATATACTATTATATTATATAGATATAATTAAAAATTGTGGGTTTCAGTTAAAAAAAATTAATAAAGTCTCTGATGGTGATAAAAAGTATAATCATTAGAAGCGGACGCCATAAGTTGAATATATATATATATAATTAATTAATTAAAGACTCTTCTACAGTTTGGGCTGTTATTTTTGTTAGCCCATAACAAGAAGTTCTAAATTGGACACTGAAGAAATTCCTCCCAGAGTTTGTACGTATTGGACAAAACGACTGCAATAGTATGTATTTAGCCCAACTTACCATATAGCCACAATAACATGTCACTGGTAAAACGTGTCGTTTGATTAACGGCCATAATAAGATGTTCTTGGTAAAAGCTAAACAGATGTGTACCCAAAAAAAAAAACTGAATGGTAATTGATTTAAATAGGCCCTAATATAAAATTGTTAGCTTTGGAGATATAGTAATATGGAGAAGATAAAAATTGTTTCAAGCAATAATAAAGAGAGAACGGTTTATTCACATTTCATTTTTAATAAGCTCGCCACTTGAGTATTTCTATAGAGGATCACTTGCAAAATTAATTACGAAAAATGTAGAGATCAATCATATCTTTTTTAGGACTTAGTTTTTTATTTATTTATAAAGCAATTTTATGAAAATAACACTATTTTTAAACGGAAACTTGAGATAATGTAACATTGAATTGTTTGCAAAAATTCATAGACTAAATTGCCACAATCATAGAGATGAAATTCAAAACTTATCATATAGTTCATAGAAAAAAAAATCATTATTGCTAATTAGGCTCTGTTTTTTTTTTTTTTTTTTTTTTTTTGATATCTTTGTGTTTTTTTCTCTACATACATTATGGATGTGTAATTAAGTAATTTTGTTTCTCACATGCCACTTTGTTTTGAGTATTTCACTGTTAATATTTGTCGAGAAGAGGAAGCAAATAAGCCAATGTAACCTATTTCAACCAAGTACAACTAAATTACTAATACATTTGGTTGCAGTTCCTAACAAATTTGACTAACAAGATTCATTGTGATGAATGATGATATTCATGGAGACTTTTTTTTTTTTTTTTTTTTTTGAGTTATTGGATTTAACAGAAGTGTTTGGGTTTCAGCCTTGCCTAAAATGTGAAATGGGTGCTACCCTATTCCTATTTATGTCAAGGTGGAAAATATCAAAGAATGAAGTACCATATCTTGCTCTATCATTGATTTTTCTTCGTACAGCTTTTCTGATTGGCCATAATTAAAAACATGTTAATCACATTATCCTTATTTATGCACTATTCTTTCTCCAAATCACAAGGTTTGGTAATATTGTTTGTTAAAGTAAAACAAATAAACACACACACACAAGAAAAAAAAGCAAGTCACAAAGTCATAAGGTTCTTGATGAGTCTACATCAAATTGTAATTGATGATGTTATTGGACTTACATTTCTGATATGGGAAATGGGTTCAGCCCAGGGGGTGTAAGAATTTGGTTTGGGCCAATATTCAGCACAAAGTAGAAAGAAATCATTGCTAGAAGCCAATATGTATACAATTATTTATGTTGAAGGATAACTAGCTAGGTAAGAAAAATAGCTGTAAAGCATGAGAATTCTGAGTGCATTGTGATCATACATTATTTGGGTCCACAGTTCCAGTTGAAATGATTCTTGAATAGATGATACATATTGTCCTTTCTCGTGTTAAAGACGTTCATATTTTCAGACAAGAGAAAAACATTCATTGTTGGAAATGTACCGGATGATAAAGACCTAACAGCATAAGGTGAAAGATTGAGACCAAAATTACTGTCAATATGTGAAAGTAGAAAATGTACAAAGACATTCAGAAAAAGATACTAGGAAATTTGAATTTAACTAAAGGCATGAAGCTGGACATTTAAGTCTTTAACTTTGTTGACGATCAAGTTGCCTAAAATGTCATGTTTACACTATTAGAACGAGTTCGGGTGTCCTTTAGATGGGTGGACATAATTCTGGACTTCATTTGAAATCACAGCTGTTTTTAGACCATTGATGTAAACCTGAGTTGCATGTATTTGTCTCTTCCAATTGCCACCGGCTGCTTTTTTTTTTTTTAGCTTTTAGCGTATTTTGTTTATATAAGACTTTTTAAAACTTCACCTTTTAAAAGTACGATAATTCTAACCCGCTTTCAACGGAAAACAATCAGACCCAAATAAGCTAAAGCTAAGCAAATTAACATGTTTTTATTGCAATGATTATGCAATAAGCAACACTGTTCTAGGCTTCTAGCTTTTCCCAGTCATTGTAATGGGGGCTGTTTAGTGCCCAAAGTTGTTTGTATGCAAACACCCAAAAATCCCATCTTGTCCATGTCGGACACAGACATGCAAGGACACTTCTAGATGGGTGTCCTCAATATGTTAAGAAGATATATATATATATATATATATATATATATATGGGCATCAAAAAACAAAATACTAGTAACAGTAGTGATTAAGTAGATGATTATCACAATTAATTTATAAGAACTAGAGGGTAAAAATTCCACAATGGGAAATCTAAACAATTGATCATGAAGTGATGAGGAACAAAATGATTGTTTATTGATATAGAAACTATTTTCTCGAGGTACAAAAGGTTGAATTGAAAGTTTAAAAACTCTAAGTCCTATTATGCTTCTCTCTCTATTTTTTTGAACCCCCTCTTTTTGCTGCACCTCCCCTCCTTTTATAGGCACCTTTCCCTTCCTTATCTCCCCAGCTAACTTGCTTCCAACTAGATTCAGGGGTTGCTTATCCCATCATTCCTTTGCTCCGCCTTTATTTCATCATAAAACAGGACTTTTGGATGTGTTTTTACTGTTCAGGCTTGTTTATAAGCATTTAATGTGGAAAAGATTAGGTAGAGAACATCTCATTAATGCGAAGGTGACTAGCTCTATGGTCTTTATCTCTTTGTGGCGTTTTCCGATGCAAATTTGATGATAGTGGCATCTTGGGCTAAAGGAGAATTGGTTACCCGTGGTTCCCTATATATCCTTTACAGAAAGAGACTTGCTTATTATCACAGTAGTGAACCTTAGCAGTGGTAACTATCTCGGGGTTCCACCGGACTTATTCTTGGGAGTTGTCTTTTATCTCTAAGATTTCTTTACTCATATCTACCTTTTTGGGCTGGACTTATCTATTGAGGTTCAATCTGTTGGGCCCTTGGTTCTTGGCCCGAGCTCAAGTTAATCCCCCACAATATATATATATATATATATATATATATATATATCTGTGTGTGTGTTAAATATTAATTGATTAATTAATTATCATATATGCACCATGTCATGTCCTAATTTTTCAAAATTTGTTGTGTCTGTGTATAAGCCTCTTAGGTATACAAATACCTTATTCAACCATGCTTGATTTTAATTCAGGAGAACGGTAAATAATGATCATTATTACCAATCCTTTCAAGCCTTGTTCTTGTTTTTTCTCCATACACTGAAGGGTTCACAGACTTAAATGGTTTTTGGTGATTAACTTTTATAATACCTTAAATGCAATTACAAACTAGCAGCCTCTGCACACGCGGCAAACAACCCTTGGAGCCAACAATTCACGATTCATCTATAGCTATGGTCAATATCTGGCCTAACAAATGCCTGTTATCCAACCTCAGGCATAAGGTTTTAGATTCAAAATTGAGTTAAGACGTTAAATGATTCAAGTAGTTCGGTTTAGGAGGACCAGAAAGGTTTAGGTGGGTTGGTAGAAGGGGTTGAAAATGTTAGGCTAGCCCAAAAGATAAGAGTCTAGCTCCATAGAATGTTCTAAACAGCATAAAAAATTGTCTATATCCACTGAGGACTCTTAAGGTCAGTCATCTCTAGGGGCTATGGATTTTGAACTGTCCACCACATTGTTGATCATGGAAAATTGACTTGGAAATATGGAATAATCTAGGATTAGATTAGTGGATAACAGAAGAAATAGGTTGGGAGAGTATTATACCTTTCAACAAGCCCTCCCATCAAATTCAAGGAAAGGTAGAAAATTTTGGCCATTTGAATAAATTAAACTTTTTTTTTTTTTTTTGAGAAAGTTGAATAAATTAAACTTGGCCACGCATATGGATACAAAATCATTTATACAGTAGACAGTATTGGAAATTTTTTATCTTCATGACCACAGACTTTGAAATCGGGCATTGGCCAAAATTCTTTTACGAGTCCATATTTCAGGCTAATGGGGACACCATAACTTGTAACTTTGGCAATTGGAAATATATATTAATTTTCAAATAATGACAAACAGAGATAAGAAAGATTACAAATATTTGATATTTCATCTTAATTTATAGCTAAATCCAAAGGCCCCATAATACCCAAATGAAAAAATATCCCTGATTTACAATTAAAATGTCTTCTATACTTGAAGAGTGTTTTTTTTTTTTTTTTTTTTTTTCATTTTTCTTGTGTATAGTATGATGCTAAGTTGTTCTAACTATGCCACTAAGCCCAATTGTTCTTGTCTAGAAGTGTACAAACTAGTCCCAAGAGTTTTATACAAAGCAGTATCAGAATAGACAGCTTGAGACCTCAATGATCTAATTCTATGTCTATGCCTGTGACTTTTGCGGTAGCGGCGACAAGTCTTCTCTTTCTTTTCCTCTTCCTTTCGTTGCTCATCTTTGTTCCCATTTTTTGCCATGTCACATTCATTTCCTCCTTTTCCATTGCTAATTAGCACACAACTTTCGTTGTTTAGGCTTTCATCACTTGGTACAATGTACACAAATGGTCCAATTGGAATATCCTTCAAGTCCAAGAGAGGCTCCAAGGTCTTGACCACATTCCTCATTGTTGGTCTTGACTTGGGGTGCTGGCTTAGGCATTGGTAAGCCAATAAGGCTGCTTTTCTAGCCCCTTCAGTTGAGTACTGGCCTTCAAGCCTTGGGTCCATTATTCTCTCAAGTTTATGGGGGTCCTTCAAAAGAGGTCTTGCCCATTCTACCAAATTTTGCTCTCTACTTGGCCGGTTCTTGTCCACAGATCGCCTACCCGTTATTAGCTCTAAAAGGACTACTCCGAAGCTAAACACATCGCTCATAGTCGTCAAATGACCTGAAAACAACCAAATTGTTGGTGAATGAATGTTACATATTTTGAATGCTATTAGTTTATTGCCATGTAGCCGATCTTGATTAGTTTGTTAAAGATTCATAGTCGACCCCAACATTTTGGAACTAAAGCTTGGTTATTGGTGTAGTAATTAGTTTATTACTATATAAATTGAAAAATAACTGCAATACCTGTCATAACGTATTCAGGAGCTGCATAGCCATGTGTGCCCATGACACGAGTTGTGATATGTGTCTCATCCCCTTCTGGTCCATCAGTTGCAAGCCCAAAATCAGAAAGCTTAGCAGTGTACTCCTGAAAAATCAAATAGGACATCTTAATTTAGTGTCACTTGCTTTTAATCTTATATGATATGGAAAATAAAAATGTCTAATAAGAAGATTAAAGATATTACAGTGTCTAATAAGATGTTTGAAGCTTTGAAATCTCTATATATGACCGGCTTTTCTTCTTCGTGGAGAAAAGCCAGGCCTTTTGCAGCTCCAATTGCAATTTTTATTCTTGTTAACCAAGGCAAGGTTGCACAATAACCTGCATTAATCAGAAACAAAGAGATTTGTATCAGGAAAAATTGAACACACATATATATAGCATGTTTGTGCTTCATATCATAAAGTGGAAAATTTGAAACAGCAAGGCATACGTACTTCTAAATAGTTTGTTATCCAAGTTGCCAAGCTCCATGTATTCATATACAAGTAGCCGGTGCTCTTCCTCACAGCAGTATCCGATCAGGTTCACAAGATGGGAGTGCCTTAATTGCCCGAGATATATCACTTCAGCCTGTACAACAACAAAAACAACAAAGCCTTAGTTCTAAAATTCTGGGGACAATAATGAATTCTCAACATACTAATCAGGTCGGCCAATAAAAAGGATTCAAACATTATCATTTTCATCACTTTAAAGGTTTAAAAAAAAATCATCTTTCAAGAAAAATTCTATATACATGATTAGGGGCACATTGAAATTGCAAAAAATGCTTACCAGCCATTCCCTGTGGCCTTGTTTGCCTTCCAAATCCAATACCTTGACAGCAACAGGTTGAGCTTCCAATCCAGGCCTAAGTTTGTCATCAATGAACCCCTTATACACAGGTCCAAATCCACCTTCACCAAGAAAGTTAATCCTTGAGTAGTCTTGTGTAATAACTTTGAGCTCCTTAAGAGTGAAAACATGAATATTTGATCCCACAAAAGAGTTTGATATATCACTCATCACAGAGACTGAGAAGGAAGAGTTACTCAAATCAGAAAGTGATATCCTTTGGAAAGAAGTTTGTTTTGAAGGTAGATTTTTTGGCTCTGAGGGTGGGTTCTTGGACTTGAAACACCCTGGTAGAAAGTTTTTCAATGTGATCTTTTTGAAAGCCATATGTTAATTGAAGCTTTTGCTTTATCCCGAGTTGGTTAGCATTAGCTTAAACTGTCTCTCAAAAGCTTAAGATGGAAGCAATTTATTGAGAAAGATGTGGGGGTAGAAATGGGTTTTGAAATTAATTAATTAGGAAGACGCCAATAAAAGAAGTCTATAACCTAATCATAGCCGACCACTTTCTTTTTTTCTTTGTATGACTATCTGTATTCATTTGTCATTCAATACATGGAAATCTTACTAGCTCTAGAAGAAGAAGAATAGTGTACTATACAAACAATATCTTATTTTCAGGTCCTTAAGTCTATTGGGTAGAGACCAAAATGACCTTGGCATGCACTTGACTTTGAAGCTTGACAGCTGCAAGACTTTTGGAATGGTTTCATATTAAACAAAGCAGGTTTAAGGATTGTTTTAGTTTTAAATCATGTGATAATTGGAATTTGGAACTTCTATGAAATTTCATTTGTGGGTCTATTGGGGGACTTTGGCAAAAAAGGTACATCAAAAAAGCTGGAACCCTCTTTTTATTTTGAGCCAAAATATCCATTTGCATTAATTCCCCTCCATTTATTTTATTTTATTTCATCTCATATTGTGTTATAAAACTTTATCCTTGTAGGTCCACTGATAACATGTTTTTGCTTTGATCCAAATAGCCTCTCTTCTTTGTGTCCTACTCTAGAGTGCAGACACGGCCACACGGGTCTATGAATTTAAGGAGCACACGCTATAAATTTGAACCTATTATTTGACCATAAAGAAAGAAAACAGCCTCAATAATATTAATATATATATATAATTGGGTTCAAGGAATACATGTACATATTCTCTGTTTTATTTTTTGTCTTACTTTAAACATGTGTTAGATGATATGGTCATTGGCCTTTAATTATCTTAAAATTTCACAAGTACGAGGCGTATAGAAAGAAAATGTAGTTTAATAATGAATTTATCAAAATTTGCATCTAATAAAAAGAATCTATAGTAGCCAGGGGTAAAGCTACATTTCTCATGGCCCCCCAAATTTTTTTTTTTTCTCCTACAACTATACTAGTAATAGGATATAGCCCTCCCAAAAAATTAAAACCCCCCCCCCCCCCCCCAATTATTTCTAAGATTTCTAGTTAGTCCAATGGATTTTTAGTTGGTCTCCTCAATTGTTCAAAAATTTATTACCTGTCCACCTCAATTATTCCTAAGATTTATTGTTAGTCCAAAAGATAATGACTAATAGTTGATCTTCTCCATTGTCCAAAAAATTTATAACTAATCCAATGAATAATAACTCACTCTCTAGCATCATTGATAACCCATTTCCCAACATAATTTCAATTTTTTTTTTTTTTCATCTTTAGGTACCTACGGAGCTTTGTTGTAGCTCCTAGTGCCAACCCATTGCCCCATTTTCTTTCTTCTCAACACAAAAACTCCTATCTCAACCAAAATTATTAATCCATTTTTTTTCCTAGTGCAACATCATCTTCTTCATTCATTAAAGAAGTGAATATGCAAGTGCATTTTCTTTTCTCTTGCTTTTATCAATCATCATTGTTATTTTACCATTAGTATTATTTTTGTTTCTTTCTTTTGCCACTATGTGTGTGTTGATAGGCACAAGGGTATTTAATATTTTTTTGTTCACATTTTTGTATTGCTATCTTTATTCCATTAAAGATTGTTGGGCATAATTTTGATGTGAACTGTTCTTTTATTGGATTTTTATTTTATTTTTTTGTATTTGTCTATAATAAACTATATAATTTTTGTATGTTCATTAATATTTAAGCATATAAAAATATATCAAAGTTAATAATTTTGTATTCAATATGAATTATGGTTAATATATCAATACTACTGTAGGAATATTGGGCCCAAAAGTTCATATCTGTTTATATATTGGGCCTGTGGTCCAATCCGAGGACGAGGGTTTGTCCGAGGAAGAAATATCTTTGTCAGAAGAGACTGCGATAGTAAGTAGAGAGATTATTCTTGGTCATAACAACTTAAGGGGGTGGGTCGAGGATAAGCACATCCTCGGCTAACCAATGCCAAGATCTGAAGGGGTTGTCTGTCGTCCCTAGTAACGTTCCAGGAAGTTTCGTTGGTGCAAATATGTATTGCAGTGACATCAGACAGGGAGAAGTCCTAAAAATATCTTAGGAGAAAGTTGTTGTCTCCACATTAAATGCACTACAGCTAACTCTTTGGCCGCATTAATGTGGAGGTGATGTCTGAACAGCGGATTTCAACCTTACAGCTACTACATGAGGACTTATGGGGAGTGCTGATGGAACAAGTATGAACCCCAGCTGTCTAGCATGCACATGGAAGGTGGAGATGAAAAAGAGAGACAGTATAAAAGAAAAAGGAGGCAATAAGACTAGGGGATCGAGAAAGAAAGAGAAAATTACTGTAGCATCAAGAACTAATCTTGTAATCAAATCTGAAAGAAATATATAAGAACATATCACCTCAGACTTTGCCGAGGATGATTTTCTTCATTATAGACCTGTCCATCTACATCTTCTTGTCATGAAAATCTACTTTTGTGATTGTCTGATTCATTAGAGCCCAGTTTTCCAACTCATTCTCTACAAATTCATTGTTTTGGACTTTTTGGGCCTTAGTCCATCTATCTGTTGGGTTAGGGATTCAAATCTGGTTCATACAACTACAATTCAATCCCCCCAAGTAAAATTTTCTGGCTACGCCCCTGATAGTAGCATAACATTACTTAAAGTTATACCACGTGTTACTTGATTCCCAACTCATATATATTCATGGAGAAAAATAATTATAAAACAAACTTTAATTCCAAAACTTTTGGAGGTCAGCTATAGATTTTCAATGGATTAGTTAGGGTAGATCCACGCATATAAAAAGAATAAGCGCATGTTTGGCATTGTTGTAACAATTAGAGTTTCTAAGAACTTGTATCTCAAAAAAAGAGTTTCTAAGAACTTTTGCGATATCGAGGTTTGGTTGAAAAACTCTCAAGTATTTTGAGTGTTTAGAAAATCGCCATGAATAGTTAATGTGAGTACACAACTCACACCAATCGGTATTTGTCCGCTTTGGGGAGCCAGTCCCTCACGGTTTTGTCCTCGGCCCCGAGTGTGGTCTTTGGGATTTTCACCTTCTTTGAGGCTTGACACCCTTAGTCCCACATCGGTTGGAGAACCCTCCTGCTCATGGTTGCTCCAGAAGCTTATAAACCATGAGCGGGAGGGTTCTCCAACCGATGTGGGACTAAGGGTGTCAAGCCTCAAAGAAGGTGAAAATCCCAAAGACCACACTCGGGGCCGAGGACAAAACCGTGAGGGACTGGCTCCCCAAAGCGGACAAATACCGATTGGTACGAGTTGTGTACTCACAGTTAATAACAACGAATAGTATTTTAAAGTTCGAGATTTCTAAAATATCAACAATGAATTGTAGATCTATTTTTTATCTAAAAAAAAATCAATGAATTATAAAGCCTTTTCTTTTCATAAAAGATCCAAATTATAACTTTAACATTTAAGTTTTTTGCTTTAAATACTCCTTAGGGCATTTGCATTGGATTAGTTTAAATAGAATTTTAGTCCAAATTATACCTAACGAACCCAAAATAAAAACACCAACATGGCGGGATTAGAATATTTAAATCCAATTTTGCATTTTTTTTCTCTAAATTACCTCTTCAAAAAGTCACTGTATTTATTTTAACTATCCATTATTATAATACACCTTACATCATCTTTATTTTACAATACATTATATTAAAATTATCTAAAATAAATTTATTCCATAATTTTTTCTACACATACAGCAGAAATTGAACAAAATAAGAACTCAACCCACCTAGCCACTCAATAACTCAAAGCCACCCCAACCATCATAATGCCACCATCCTAGCCACTGCAATGCCACCCAAGGTTAGAAACAACACCACCCACAAGGCCATGGCCGAATGCCACCGTATCGCCACTCATGCACAACTCACCACTTGAGAGAGAGAGGAAAATATTTAGAGGAGTTACGGTGCTTATATATTTGTAGACATTAACATATCATATTATTGAGAATGGGATAGTGTTATTTGGTGGAGATTGTAGAATGTAGAGATTGAAAAGGAAACAAGTTGCAAGAAATGATATGAAAAAATGGATGAAGAAATAACATTTAAATAAAAGAGTTTAGAATAGAGAATTAGACAAAGTGTGATTGGTTAGCTAAAACAGAAGAAAAAATAGGTTTTTATTCTATAATAGAAAAGAAAATTTGGACTAAACCAAAGTGAATACCCATAAAACATCAATTTTACATTGGTCATCACTCTAACCCTCTTTATTTTTTCAAACTTAATTGAGACCAACTATGAATAAAATATTTGATAGTATCTTCTAAAAAAATAATAGTCTGGATTGGCCATGTTATATTGATTGGCAGCCGATACATTGATGGGATGGGATTGGATGTGTAATAAGAAAGCATGAATGCATGATGATACGAACTAAGAAGACAAAAGCCTTAAAAGAGTGGGCTCAATTTCAATTTAATTTTGGCATTGAAACGTATTGATCAATGACTTGTAACGTGGCCGACTTGTCTACATATTAAATTAAAAGTGCTTTTCTTTAGTGGGAAAAAAAAAATCACAATAAGTTAATTTCAAAATGATTATATTCTTACCTAACCCCCAAAGTTTTGAAACCGTGGTGTAGTTGTAATGTTGTAGTAATTGACACTTCTCCATGCACAGACATGGAATTAAAAAAATAAATAAATAAATAAATAAAAGATGAAGAGAGGTTCTAGCTGTTTATGTCACCCCAACTAATATATTCTTTTATTCTAAAAAAAAACTAATATATTCTTTCAGTTTATGTAATACCATTAATTTTTTTATTTATAAATATAATTAAATTTTAATCTATTAATTGGTTTTTGGTGTACATGGGATCGAACCCTATATAGAATTTGAGGACAATAAATAAGCTAACTGGATGTTACGATCCAAGTATTCCACATGGTTTATGTGTATGTTTAACCATGTTTATATAAACTCTTGGGTACCCACACAAATAATATCATTATAAATAAATAATGTTCATAAAATCTTTATAAAACTAATAATTCAACATAGTGGGTGTTGAATAACCTATGAATTAAGATTATCCTCACCTTAGAAATCACATCCCTCGTAATAATCATAGTCTTAGTTTTTTTTTTTTTTTTTTCTTCTAGAAGATATTAGTCTTAGTCTTGGTTGAGAAGGTTGCATGAATTGTCTTAATCCATTAATTTTTATTAATTTTTTTTAGAAACATCCATTTATTAAAAGTTGTACAATATTGTCATCAAATTGTCATTTAAGTGGAACTAACTTACCCTAGACATGTCCCTTAAAAAAATACTTACCCTAGACATAGCGACGTATTTTGGGGTTGCAGGAGAATGAATGTACTTACCATAAATATAAATAAGTTACAAATTTATATATGTAGGACCCTTTATTCAGTTAAATCTCTCCCATTTAATTGTAACCAATCAAATCCCTTTAAAAAAAAAAAAAATGTTATAAAATAAATTTTGTTAGAAATTTTCGATTAAAACCAACAAATCTAACCGTATAGTAAATATAACATTTAAAAAATATTTACATTGTGGCAGAAATTGTGTACATCGTATGATTAAATTCTTTAGTTTTACTGGACCATTTGATTGGATGGAAAAGTAAGAGGATGAAAACGGTAGTTTTCCATTATTTGGTTTCAATGGCAGCTCTAGAATTTTTTTTTAGGAGGGTCAATAGTGTCTTGAGCTAGGATTTTGTTGTGGGGAGTAAAAAATAAAATGATTATTTTTTTTTTTTTTTGGTATATACAATTTTCATAATGCATACAATAATCTAACATAGTATTCTAAATAGTATACAATACAACTATATTGTACAATAGTCTAAAAAAATTATTAATTGTTTAAAGATCGGTAAGAAAACAACAATAGAATGCATAAATAAATATAAATAAATAACTAATCATAATATTTGTCAAATTAAGAATAATTTATTATAATCATATGTAATATCAATTAAATAAAAATATATGATAAAGAAGAATAATAACACACCTAACAGTAGATCTAGGAGTAAACGTTAAACTAAGGAAAAAAAAAAAAAAAGTAGTAACTGTAGGGACACGATTTTTAACGACCCAAGAATAACGTTGGTCTCGTATATAAAAAGGTCCGAACAATATAATTCATAGAGAGTGGGATAGAAAGGCTGGACCTTGGTCGTTGGACGGTGGTTTAGTCATGATTTACATGGAAGCCCATACGAAGGTGGGTTTGGCCTGTATAGCTAAGCCTTACACGGATGTGGTTTGAAAGGTTTGACTCCTCGGACTTAGTCCGAGGGGCGTCTCATTCTCACCATTCTCCTTTTTTTTCCCCCTTTTTTGTCTCAGCTCTCTTTCCCTTTTATACCTGTATTTCCTTCCCGTTCTTCACCTACGTGTCAGTTTTTCCTTGTTTGGGGTAGTTACTCGTCTTATCAATCCATACGTCAGAGTGGTTGGGAAAAGCTGGATAGCATGGTATGAGTATGGGCTTGCCAGGTGCTGGGCTCCACATTATGGTGTGGACAGTTTTTTCCCTCGTAATGCTCTTGTACTGATTTTGTCCTTTACTTCAGGCGTTTTGTGAGGTGTTGAGCGTGAGATCGTCCTCGGTCATCTCCTTGGGCCTTTAAGGGACTTTCATCATACGCCCTTGGTAGTGGGGCTCCTCGGCCTAGGCTTGGGCCCTTAATATAAGGTGGGCTGGGACCGCAGATTTTTGGCCCCACAATAGCCCCTCAAAATCCTACTGTCCGGCCTTGTTGTTGGGGAGGAGGGTTTTGGTGAGATAGGGCCCACATCAAGGCTCATTCAAATTTTGTGCTTCTTCCAATATTTGTGTTGTCCCATTTACATGTGAGACGTGCCAAATTAAGAGGCATTCCTTTATTCACTCACACGGAGCCCTTTGATGCTCCAGTATTCGAGGCGCACCTTCACGAGGATCTTCAGATCCTACGGCTGCAGATGAGGTTGGAAATTGAGCCAAGTCTGCCTTGTCCGTAGCATTCCTTGGAAACTTGCATGGATTAAATGCCACCGGTTTGCTCTCTGTATAAATAGGATAGGGGGTCACTCCCCTTACATATAAACCCTTCAGCTTCCTTCAGAATCATAATCCTTCCGCCATACCTACGATTTCCATCTCCAGTGCCATTCTACCTCAGAGCGATATGTTTGAGGCGTGGGTGGGGATGAAAGGTCTTTACCCACCTCAGAGGCACCGAATCCTTCTGATACTCAAGGTGGTGTGGTCCGGACAAGGGAGGCACAGATTCAAGACAGTCCTCCGCTTTGACAAGGGGGAGATGGTATTTCTCCCTCTTTCAGTCAAAATCTGAAGCAGATACTGGTCGCACCAAAGTCTTGGTGCGTCAGAAGCAAGGTTTTCCGCCATCAGCGCCGTCTGCTTTATCGCAGGCATAATTACGTGGAGGCTCATCAACTTCCGGCTCCTGGCACCTTTTCTTCAACGATGCTGGCTGCAAGATGGGTTCCCTACACCTTTTCTTCAGCAGCGCTAGCTCGGAGTTGGGCTCTTTTGCTGCCTGAGTTATAGGCATGTAAAAGTATTAAGGAATGGCTTCCTTAGACAAAATTTTGGAGCGGCAGCACGTCTCTTCTCTGCATCTCTTCTTCGGCTTTTTCTTCATGCTCTTGTATCTTTTCTTTTCACTTGTGTAGTTAGTTTCAGTATGAGCTTGTTTAAGCTCTTTCATTGTACACTGTACTATTCTTTTGTCTTAATAAGAAATGGATTTGCTTACTCTCAAATACTTTTCTTTTTTGCAATCACTACTTTGTGCATGAATATTAAATGTGCATTTTCCTTTAATGATGCTTAGGGCAGGAAAAATTTTGAAATAAATTCCTACTAAGTTGAACTTATTGACATTATCAAGTATAGTAATGGTAATTCCCAGTAAATTAAACTCCTGAAACTAACCAAGATAACAGCTGAGCGCTTCGTAATGCATGCAAGGCGACCGTCCGAGAACGATAAACTCCAAATAATTCATCCGAGAAGGCAGCCGAGCTGTGAGGAATTTTGACTGTGTTTTTGACAATACATTGCCCTATATTGCATCAATCCTCTTGGTGTTGAGGATCCGAGGGTAGATTCTAAGGGCCATATAGCGTCCAAATTGTGTCCAAAACTTGTAGTTTTGCTTTTAAGTAGTTGGTTTCCCCATACATTGCCCTATATTGCATCAATCCTCTTGGTGTTGAGAATCCGAGGGTAGATTCTAAGGGCCATATAGCGTCCAAATTGTGTCCAAAACTTGTAGTTTTGCTTTTAAGTAGTTGGTTTCCCCATAGGCTTGAGTCCGAGGACCATGCAAGGCCTTGGTTCTGTCCAAAACTTGTAGTTTTGCTTTTAAGTAGTTGGTTTCCCCATAGGCTTGAGTCCAAGGACCATGCAAGGCCTTGGTTCTGTCCAAAACTTGTAGTTTTGCTTTTAAGTAGTTGGTTTTCTCATAGGCTTGAGTCCGAGGACCATGCAAGGTCTTGGTTCTGTCCAAAACTTGTAGTTTTTTATTTATTGATTTAATTTCCAAAGGTTAGCCCCTTGACCAAAGTGGGGAGGGGTTAGCTTGATGTTGGAAGCCCCTAGAATTGCCCGCGCCCTTGGCACTGCCAGGCATAGCTCCTAGTGGAAACTTATGTTGGAACAACAACAACATGTCACTGGAAATGAAGGCACCCTCGCAGACCTTTGCTTGACAAAGGCTCAACTCCACCGCCACCTGAGCCAACGCGCAAGCCATTCCCACAGACGGCGCCATTTGTAGGGACACGATTTTTAACGACCCAAGAATAACGTTGGTCTCGTATATAAAAAGGCCCGAACAATATAATTCATAAAGAGTGGGATAGAAAGGCTGGACCTTGGTCGTTGGACGGTGGTTTAGTCATGATTTACATGGAAGCCCATACGAAGGTGGGTTTGGCCTGTATAGCTAAGCCTTACACGAATGTGGTTTGAAAGGTTTGACTCCTCGAACTTAGTCCGAGGGGCGTCTCATTCTCACCATTCTCCTTTTTTTCCCCCCTTTTTTGTCTCAGCTCTCTTTCCCTTTTATACCTGTATTTCCTTCCCGTTCTTCACCTACGTGTCAGTTTTTCCTTGTTTAGGGTAGTTACTCGTCTTATCAATCCATACGTCAGAGTGGTTGGGAAAAACTGGATAGCATGGTATGAGTATGGGCTTGCCAGGTGCTGGGCTCCACATTATGGTGTGGACAGCTTTTTCCCTCATAATGCTCTTGTACTGAGTTTGTCCTTTATTTCAAGCGTTTTGTGAGGTGTTGAGCGTGAGATCTTCCTCGGTCACCTCTTTGGGCCTTTAAGGGACTTTCATCATACACCCTTGGTAGTGGGGCTCCTCGGCCTGGGCTTGGGCCCTTAATACAAGGTGGCTGGGACCGCAGATTTTGGGCCCCACAATAACTTATATAAGATTTTGCTTTTGAAGTGTATAGATTTTTAACCACACATGTGGTCATTCTCTTGGAATTGGAGCAAGCACTAAAAGACTTTTTGGACTTAAAAAACTGTAAAACACTTATCAAACTACTTAATTAGATAGAAAGAAAATATAGAACGGAGAAAGAGAGAATAAGAAAAGAATCATAGATGGAAATAAAGATCAATTGGTTGTACAAATGGTGTAATTTTTTGTTGATGAAAAAGAAAAGTGTAGGAAAAACAGTTTCATTCTACCATCAACAGCAAAGTAAGCCAAAGTTCAAAGAGAAGGTTTATTTATTTTTTAATAAAGGAGCAATTTTAAGAGTAGTACTACTTACAAAACATTTATGCAATAAAATCCAGATGGCATGTTGTTAAAGGTATATAAAAAAATGATGTCAATTATTTGTTTAGATAACAAGCCAATTACAACTTGTCACTTAATCTTTATTATAAAAATATTGTGAAAATAGCACTGATATAATCATAGGTCACGTTAATTTCAATTGGGTTTAAACAAAATTTAGGGTCAAGGTATTCAAAAATTTATTTTAGGGGTCAAAACAAAAAAAATTAAAATTAAAAATTTTATATATAATTTTTTTTTTTTTTTTTGGGGGCCAAGCCAAGAAGTTCATTTGAACCCCCTGGGCTGGCTGTAGAGCCAACCCTGTTTGGTTTGGTGGAAATTAAAGATGGAAAAGGGGGTTGTTGGAGGGAATAGTTGTTTAAATCACATTTTCTACCATTTCACCTTTTTATCCTCCCCATCAAACACATACAAACGAAAACCAAAACATTTTCTATAATTCCACTTTTTATTATTTATATATTTTATATGATCTCACTTTTCCATCCTTCTAACCTAACGGATCCTAAACATAAAATAATAAAGTAATGGAGTAGTAAAATGTTTGATTTGTCAGTGTGTAGGATATAATTGTTCAAATATAAAGTCTATGCACCAAAGTTTAAAATTGATATTTACAAAATCCTATAAAAATAATATTCCAAAATAGATAATTGGATGAGTTTATTTTCAATATTTTATTTTTCTTATTTGTATTTATAACGTCAAAGTATAATTGTACCTTTAAAAAAAATGTACAATCCCTCCTTTCAATGAAAATAAGTTGTGTTATTCTACACACACAAAACAAAACAAAACAAAACAAAATTGCATAATTTGGTTGGTCATGTTAAAATTTTATATTATTGACGCTAAGGATACTATTAATTTTACTGCATAAAGCTTATAAACTGATACATTGTTAATTATAAAAAGAAATAATTCAAATAATCATCTATATATATATATATATATAACCGAAACTTCTGAAATTCTCACAATTTTCTACGTTAGCACAATATTTAAATAAAATTATCATTTTATTTAAATTTTTTTTTTAGTCCAAACTTAACAAGCAGTGAAACTCTATCTCTCTAACAAATCTAATTTAAACTCAAACTCATCATTACTTTTAAACAAAATTATTTTTGTTTATTCCAAACTTAACAAGAAGTGAAACTCTATTTCTCTAACAAGTCCAATTAAACTCAAACTCAAACTCAAATGTTGATAATTTATCTCCAAGTTTGTGAGGTTAATCATGAACACTATAAAAGCAATGCAATCCCCAATATTTTAGTAGAAGTATGAGCTCTTTTTATGTTATTTTCTTCTCCTCTACTTTGTTTAAAAAAAAAAAAAAAAATTATTTTATAGTTTTTCATGTATTTTTTAAAAAGTAATTTTTGTACATAAACCATCAAACTCTCTTTAACCATTTTTTACAAGATAAAAAAGCTTGTAATAATTGAAATTATTCTTTTGAATGTAACCCATCTTTCTTTTGTATTTCTTTATTGTTTAGTCATATATATATTTTTTTTGTTTCAATAATTTTTAAGCAATGAATCATTTGATTATTTAATATTTTTTGGATTTTCAGAAATTTTAATATTTGAATTTTTAAGTTATTTTTTTGTAGTATCTGAAATTGTCTGACAAATTTTTTATAAATCATTGCACGTTCAAGCAATGACTTCTTCATCAAATTATAACACAAATTGAAGTCATAGAAGAGTAAATCATGCAATGATATAGTTTCTTAATCAATTTAAGATTTTATAAAATTATTTTAGTTTACTTCACAAATATGTAGATTCCCGTGCATAGCACGAGTTAACGACTAGTTTATTATATAGATAAAGACCATCATTGACATTCATTACCCCATTAGTTTGTATGTTTAATGTAGAAAAAATTTGTAATTTTTGTATTTTTTTTTTTTTTTCATTTTATGCTATTAAAAAAATATGCGGTGTTATTCCCCACGGATGTGACTAAATGTAGCTTTAAAAGGGATGGTGAGAGAATGAGAATGACTGCAATTACAATTACAGTAGTGGTAATCATGGAAGTTTATTTTTTTGAGAAGGTTGTAATCATGGAAGTTGAAAAGTGAAATCCTCCTCGAATAGGAATATGCAAAAAAGTATCAAGCATCATCGGGAAACTTTAGAAATTTTTTGCAGTTTTAAATCAATGAAATGATGAAGTCAAAACGTGATAAATGAAGTTGAAGTTTTGTGCTGTTAAAATCATTGAAAGATAGATTAACATAACTGCCGTCACCAATTGTAAAATTAAAATAACAGAACGACCGCAGTTACAAGTGCAGCATTTCCTCGCAAAGAAAAATCATTACAACAAAACTTATTACACAAATTTTACTATAACTCTCTTGCTGTAATTGGTGAAAAAAAAAAATTGTAGATTCATGTGAAAGTTAATTGCCACGACTCTCTTGCTATAAGTGATGGGAAAAAAGTTGTACGTTCCTGTAAAAATGATAAACAATCAGTTACAGTCTGCTACATAAAATAGTTATAGCAAAGTGTGTGAAATAAAAAATCGTGGTGCTAGATTTATTGACAAACAAATGTGAAAGTTAATGAGTGGAGCCCTCACAATTTAAAGTCTCTTATTCCTCAACAACAACAACAACAAAAAAAAGTCCCTTATAATTATAATTATATATATATGAAGTGATTAAAACTTGTTACCCATAACAATATGGAATGTGAGCAAATGAATAGGTTATAGATTGATTAATTAAGCCAAAATTTTCCACACTGAAAATTGGATTCTTAAGTTCTTTGTTTTTTAGTTAAAGGAAATCGAGTTTGTGAGAAGTAAGTCGTAGCACTCTTATCTAGGCATGATCATGACCATAACCACCCTTACCCAATAGGGAATCAATGCTTAGAGGCCTACAGATGCTCGCAATGATAGTCTTAGGGTGTGTTTGTTTTGGGTGAAAATGGTTTCAGGAAATCATTTTCCGTAAAATAGGCTGTTTGGTTGGTTTTGAAAATAGAATTTTCTGAAATCATTTTCATTTGACCATAAAAAAGAAGTTTTGACCACGGAAATTCATTTCCGTTCCTATTTTCACTTCAAATGATTTCCGGAACTGAGACGCGCAAAGAGAGCTCACAGACGCGCAAAGAGAGAAAGAGAGAGAGAGAAAGAACGATCTCGCAAACGCGCAAAGGGAGAAAGATCGCGATCTCGCCTTTGTGCCGATCGCGATCTCGCGAAGCATCAATCGCTATCTCGCGAAGTATCGCGCCGATCGCGATCTCGTGAAGCATCGATCGCGATCTCGTGAAGCATCGATCGCGATCTCGCAAAGCACCGCGCCTATCTCGCCTTCGCCTCCGCTGTGCGATCTCGCCCCTCGTCAAACCCAGTCGTCTCTCTCTCTTCCTTCTTCTCTCAATTTGACCAGATTTGATGATTTTTTTTCTAGGTTTTGTCTGTGTTTCTATATTGAGGAATGAATGATATTACATATTTGTTTGGCAACCAAGAAACTATGAGAAAATGTGACCGGATTTGATGATTTTTTTTCTGGGTTTTGTTTGTGTTTCTGTATTGAGGAATGAATGATGTAATATATTCATTTGGCAACCGAGAAAATGTGTAAAAATGTGAGCAACAAGTAGAAAATGTGTTTTCTATGGTATTTTCAAGAACACAACCAAACACTAGAAAATATTTTTCAAAACATTTTTTGAAATGCAACCAAACACATGAAAACATTTTCCTTTCCGGAAAATGCTTTTACACGAACCAAACACAGCCTTAAAGGAGGATTCTTGTACTCATGTTAAGTTGGGGCTATCTACAAGTTGGATTGAGTTGGGTATGAGGCTAATCCGTCACTTGGCCCAATCTGATTGAGTGAATGAGTCATAGACCCGTTGTTGACCGAATGGTCGGTCGAATCTATCATCGATTGTGTAGTCAAAATCATCGAGTAATTGAATCCGAATTTATAAATGGAGAGGAACAAAGTGAAATAGGTTAGGATTTTGGGTTTAAGGTTTTATAAAAAGATCAAAATTTCAATAGGGAATCAATGTTTTTCGTGGATTACTAACAGTGAACAATTTTTTTTTTTTTTTTTTTAATAAAAGAGCTGTATAATACTATTTGACCTCAATCTCACCAATATCTCAGTAGCAATAGTCGATTGGAGGAAGCTGATGGATTCCTAACCTTGTTGTTTAGTGACCTAATTCAATTAATGTTTAATAGACCCGAATGCTAATCATTTATTACAGCTAGCTTCAAGTTGCTGATAATTTGTCAGCAGAATGAAACTTGTAAATTAAACAAATTAGGAAAAAAAATTATGATTACTCCATTCAACTGTATAGTGGGCACGAGAGTTGGTGGGAGATTCTTTTGTGCTCAAATTTTCTTGTTTTAATGGTGTCATTTTCCATCTGAGAAAATTAGACACTGTACTTTTCGTCATGGTTCTAATCAATTTTCCCAGTTCAACCTCTCTCTATCTATGGACGTAATTGAGTTATTGTGACATATAGATGGTGAGAAGAGAGGACCGCCCATTGGCGTAAGCAAGCATTTGGTGTAGATTATTGGGGTCAAAAAAGTGTTTTAAAACTCAATATAAAAAAATAAAAAATAAAAAAATAAAAAAATAAAAAAAATTGATGTTTGAGCGTTTAGTATTTAAGGTCAAAAACCATTCTTCACGAAATTTGATATTAAAAGACTTTGTTGCAACAGAGGAGTACGAATGCTGATGCCTCTAGGGCTGTAAACTATTCAAGCCGACAACCAAAAAACAAAAAAGGCGAAAGAATTAAGCCGAATATTAAAAGTTTAGAATTTTTTTATTCGATTTTTTTTTAATCATGAGTTGAGCTTAAGTTTATTATTAAATAATACTCTCTCCGTCTCAAATTATTTGACCTAGTTAAAAAAATCCAATTATTTAGGGAAATATCATTAACTGTCTTATCTCTTTAAAAAAAAAGTTAAAATTCTCCTAAATTACCCTTAAATAAATTTATCAAAAAGTTATTTTAAAACATTTTTTTATATATAATTTGAATAAGGATGACAGTGGATTTCAAATTTTAGGTTTTTAATTTTTTTTAAATAAAAAATGCTTCCACAAATAAATTAAGGGCATAAAGGGAAAGTTAATAAATTAATGGTGTTTGACTTTTCAAATAGGATATAATTTTGGGACATCCCAAAATGAAATACAGGCCAAACAATTTAGGACGAAGGGGAGTATTAAATGTTTTAGTTTGGTTCATTTGTCTTCGAATAAGTTTGAGTTTTGTTTAAAGGTTATTTGATTAACTTCTTATGTACTCATATAATCTAAACACCACAAATAAAAATTTTATCTTGTCACAAATCAATATATATATATATATATATATATAAAAGCAGAGAATTCATATGAGAGAACATGAAATTTTACCAAGTAACGCATTCTATGCAAAGAGAATTGAAATATTCTCAAGATAAGAACAAATTAAATATTGGATTTTTGTTTCATTTGGTTCAATGTTTCAAAACTTTTCTAATTAGAAAATAAATATTCTTTGTATCCTTTGGTTTAATGTTTCAAAACTTTTCATCTTTGACACTACACACAAGCCTCTTTGCATTTTAATTCACCATTTTCACCTCTTGTACTTCTACCTCTTTATATATGCAGCCATAGCCTTTCATGCCATTCCATGTCAAATACACATAGGCCAAAAACGATGTTATTTACTTTCAATCTTTCAACGATACTTACCTAACTCTAACATTGTTATTTCATCTAATCCTAACCCGTATAAGTTGGCTACAACAAGGAAGGAGGGCTTGCATTTTTTATTGAGTGATGACAACAATTACTATTTTGTTGTTAAGATCGAACGTTGTGGATTTGTAGGTTTTGTAAATGATGTAATTGACTGTGAGTGCTTAGAATGTGTATTTTTTTTTTTTTTTTTAAAGAATTAAGGAGAAGAAAAAGACACATTCTACATCAACTTTTATTCTATAATCTTCCTCCAAAGTTTTTTTATTTTTTTATTTTATTTCTCATCACTTCAATTGAAAAATTATAATGGTTATATTTGTACAATTTATAATTGTTACTGTTTATGATGAACTCATTACAAATAAAACTCTATAACAATTATTTTATAATACCTATACAAAATTCTCCAAAAACATCTTATATAAAACAATACAACATTATCCGTGCATCACATAGGCAACTTACTAGTTTTTGTTAATAATTAATCACTAAATTATAGTTGACATTATATTATATATACTCAGATCACGCTTCGTTCTCCTAAGTTTGTTCACGAATATATAATCTTGTTATACTTGGGCTAATGAATAAGTAAACCTAGATTTGAGCTTGAACTTGACTAGATTGTTTGCTAAATAGGCTTTTTTTTTTTTTTTTTTTTTTTGGGGTGAATTCAAAATATTTTTTTGTTCAAAATCTTGTAAAAATCCAAATTTCCAAGTAAATAAATAAACAAGACCCTACACCAAAAGGAATCAAAAAATTCTAAAAGAGTTCTATACAAACAAGAAAGAAACTCCTACTGCGATATAAACCCAATTACTACATGCAAATTTGTTTGTAATTTTGCATGAATGTATATCTACATAATTCCGTGAATACAAAGTCATTTAAGATCGCTCAGTTCTCAACTTTTAGCTGCACATCAAAATCACGAAGTTTCTTTGGAACTTGCGATGGAAATTGGATCCATTTTTCGTGTCATAGAGATTCTCTCTCCATTGGTTTATGTCAGCTATACAAATGGTCTTGAACATAGAAGAAGCACAGTTTCAACATTCGTGTATTTGAATATGACTCCGTGCTTGTTGCTATATTGTTTGTTTCTATATGGAACTAGAATTTAGTCCCTGCTTTTATTTCTCTTTTTAATGCTTTTTAACTTTACATTAGAAATATCATGAATGTGGAGCACTCAAAACATTGACAATAGGATGTTACTCTTCAAGAAAAATAAAAATAAAACAAAAAAACTAATAGTTACACTTGTCTTTTTTTTTCTTTTTTTTTTTCTGTTATTTCAAGCCACAGAGAGGCAACCATAGTGGTTGGTAAATAGGACAAACAAAATTATTAATCATAAACACATTTTGAATGCAGACAATTGAGTACCACAACGTTGAAGCTATGAAAACCACACAAGCATGATTTAATAATTTATGTTTTTTTTGCTCCTCTTTCCCCATCATATTTCTGTATGGTCAAATGTGTCTGCGTGAAACAAGACTATGACTAAAAGCATCAAGTTGGATAATAAAGTAATGTAAAAGGAAATGGAACAATGATGAGTATTTTTTTATGACTAATGCACAAAGATTTTCTTGTCTGTTTCATGGGAGTGGGCTTATATTAAGCACCTGAGGAAACCGGTCGGTACGCTTCATAGTTCACACGTGACAAAATAGAACGTTACAGATACTAAAATCCTTTGGGAGAATAAACAACAACAGTGCAGTCTAATGTCTAACTTGTTTTGGTTCTATTTTATTCAACTCCATTTTTGCCAAATTTCGTTATGGAAGCTCTGCGGAAAGAACTCGGAATTAGGGCCTAATTGGTCCAGATTAGTTTACAAATAAAGACAAACGTAAAGATAAAAACATAAGAGAGAAAAGGATGAGAGGAGAGTGAGTCTCAATTAGAAAGTTCTATGAACCTGTCAGTGACAAGGAAGAAGGTACATAATGTATTCGCTGACCTTCTAGAATTGTGTTATTTATTGCCTTATCCATTCAACTTTATTTGAGTCAATGTTAATTGGTTTTAATGTTAGGAAAAAGTAAGATTGTGGTAAGTTGATGAACAATGTAAAATTTAGCCACTTTATCATGAATGGATAATATACAAATATAAGTTGAGGCATCTCCTACTAGAATAGATCTTGGATGAAGTGTAAAATGGCCGACGGTTAAGTAAGGTGTCCTGTGTAAGCAACGCACTACATCAACACACTCAAGTGTAATGAGAAATGGGTAAAGGTTCCTACACTTTGATGGATATCTATGGATAAAAAAGTTAGTCCAAAAGAACATGAACTGTAGATGCATTTGGAATATAGGATCTTTACACGTAAAACTAATAAAATAGTAGATGATGAAGTCAAATTTGTCAGTCGATAGGTTCGTCTAGACGGAGTATGACCAAATGAATCTATATTCTTGCACAAGATCAGAAATGGTATTTCTCTCAGAAAGGTCATCGACGTGATACTAGTCAATAAGTCTCTGATGGTAAAGTCAAGCACTGAGTGAGAAAATTGTAAACGATTGAGAGTGTTATGATCTCTGTAAGTACCTTTGTTTGATGTCTGATATAGTTTATATAGTTCCTTACTTTTCTAGCTGTTGGAGGTCTTCAATGGGAGCCTTAATGGCTTTGGTAACGCCTCTGGCAATTTAATGTGGTGCTTTTAATTTCCTTCCAACGATCATGTTCGCTTTATTCATCCGTTTAGTAATAGAAGGCGTATTAAATGCACCTTTATGACTTGTTGATCATCCAAAGGCCTCTCTGGATGATGAGATTTTCTTGGTTCATCAATAGATACAATGATTAGGAGGAGAATAAGTCTATTGATTTCTTTCATAATTGAGCCTCCATTTGGATTACGTTGAAATTCAATTTCAACGCATTTACATCCAATACAGTGGGTCTCGTGCACTGTTCACGGGACCCACAAGTTGTCTAATTCAACAAATTTATTTTCAAAACTGGGTCCCACGATACTATTTACATATTTAAAAATTATTTTGTTACAATGTTTTCAGTTTTCATCAATAATTAGTATCCAAATAAACCTTAAGCCAAGGATAACAACTAGCATATAAGTCCCTCAAACGCAAGGAGATGCTAGATGTCATGGTTTTGGGGTGCCATGAACCTTCTCTCTGGAACAATCAAGGGCTTGTCTTCCTTCAGCTTTCAAAAGTAGGGGTTGTATCAATCATCGCTCAATGAGCTATTTATTGCCGCCAATAGTGTTTTGCTTGTGTGCAGCGCGACACACCAAATAGAGCTATTGCATGCAGGCGAAGGAGATGCAAGTAGGAATGTAAGAAATCAAGAGAAATTGAAAATATAGTGTATAAATTATGGTATATAGGAAAAGATAAAAGTCATAAATAAAATTCTCAAAGGAGAAGTTATTAAGGTTAGAAACATAGGTGATTAATTGAATTTTGTTTTAATAAAATGTGTTCTAAGAGAAGAGACAATTAACATAATTAGTATGTACGCTCCTCAACTTGGGTTGGAAGAATCCATTAAGTAAATTTTTAGGAGGATAGGAATGATCTAATTTAAGAGTTACCAAATGGGAAAAATATATTTATTGGAAGAGACTTAAATCACCATGTTGGAAAAAAATTGTGAGGGATGTGAAAGGACCCATGGAGGCCATGAGTATTAAGAAAAGAAGAGCAAGAGTTGCTATTTTAGACTTTGTAATGACAAATGATTTGATGTTGATGAAAACCTGGTTTATAAATAGGGATTCACACTTAATTACCTTTAAAGATAGATTTCATCCTTACTCAAAAAGCGGATAGTAGATTTATAAACATTGCAAGGTGCTGCCAAAAGAGAGAGTAACTACTCAACATATGTTGGTGGTGCTAAATATTTGTATTAAAATATGGAAAAGAAGAGATATCAAGTAAAGGAACTGGAGAATTAGATAGTGAGATTAGAAGGGAGAAAAATATATTGTGTTTAAAAATAGAATGATCAATGAAGAAAAGTGGAATCCAACGGAAGATATTCACAAGATGTGGAATGAAATGGGTAAAAAAGTGGCTAAAGAACTATTTAAAGAAAATAAAAGGCAGGCTATTCAAAAATGATACTTGGTGGTAGAATGAGGAGATCTAAGCACCAATTCAATTAGAAAGAGAGTTACAGAAACCTACCTAGATGTAGAGACAACGTTGCCTATGAAAAACTATAAAGAATAAAGGGCAATTTGAGTTGTTGGATTCAAGGTAATTTAAACTTTTTAATGGAAGTCATACATGGAATTCAGACAAACTGAATAATCCAATTGATGATAGAAACAGTAAGAATATTTGAAGATTTAATAATGGGAAAAGTTAATGAATGCTATAATTACATTAGTTTAGGAAGTATTGTTAATTGACAATCTTAGGAAAGTTTTAATATCATTTTTATGGGAAATATGAAAAGTTGTTAAAAAAATAAAAATCAATTTTTTTTTTCTTTTCACATAAAAAGTTTTTAAAAATGCTTTTTAAACTAATATCCTTAGGGCCCCTGTTATCAATTTCCTTAAAAATATACATGTAGCTAACCTTGATTGGTTTATAAAGAATCTATAACTAGCCCAAAGTTCTAGGATTTAGCCTTTGTTGTTTATTGTTTTTGTCATAAGCGTTGTCTATTCATCTTCTTTGTTCATTTGCTTAAAAAAAACAGAACAAAAAACAAAACAAAACCTTTCGTTAAAATATATATATTCATGTAAAAGTAAGCTTAGGACACATTTATAAATCTTAGCACCTCGTGTTTTTCATTTTATTTTTTTGGCTACATTTTTCTTCATTCATTTGGTAATCGTTAGAAGGGATGTCTAGTTTTCTTTGATGGGAAAGACGACTTCTACTTCCAACCCTCTTATTTTGGATTCCATACTTAGAATTCTAAAGCTACTTTTTTTATCAGAAAAGGTTGGCTGCTGGTTAACTTTAGCCAGGTGGTGAACATGTCAATTCAAAATAAAAAGAGGTTTTTATTTTCACTGCACTGGTTAAGGAAAATATGAACATATTGTACCTAAAGCAGTTTAAGTAATTTATCTCACCAATAAGAAGGTAGAACATAGTTTTGTACGCTCCCATAATGGCCAAAGCAGCCCACATGGTGTCATGGTTGTTAGCTTGTCAATTTTTGTGAGAAAAATGACTAATCAATTTTGTATATTAAAGGGTTGACTATATTAGTGCCAAACTTCCTTTTCCATAGCCCACATTGGTTCAATAGCTTTTTCATTTTTGATTTTTAGTTTTGCATTGTATGAGATTAGGTATTCAAGAACTTTCACTCCCAATCTTCTGGAACACTAGCCCACCTTGTGTGTGACACATACCATGCAACTTGTTACATTCCCAAGAAAGGCCCCTATATAGGACCACCCTTTAGCGCATATGAGCCATTAGTTAAGACTTATCTATAAACTCTATGCATGTGACATATAACCCATGAAATAACTTCGCATGTTCCCCACCTAAGTCCCAATAATGTTACATATCTCACATTGAGTTAGACCCCTTCTAGATTACATGATAATACACATATATCATGAAAGAACTTGGCACATTCTCAAGGTCCCACGAGTTACATCCTATCATAAACTTAGCTTAAACCATTTTTCAAGTACCCCATTTCCAATTCTCATTTCATCTCCAAGAAATTTTAGAGTCCTCTTCTTAGTACGCCACTAGTAAGTCTCTTACATATTAAATATAGACCACTGTTGGTGCATATGAGACATGAGTTTGAAGTGCATAATACGAAAAGAACTAGGCACATTTCCAAAGTCCCAATAAAGCCTCTCATATTGACTTGGAATTTGGGTCACATGCATGAATGTAATCCCAGAATCAAATTCTACCAAATTGACCTTAACTCTGTTTCTGCATTTGTATATTCTTGTTCTTGATGGTGGGGAATTGCTGAACAGATGGTGAAAGATGGTGCCTGATCAACACACATACCCTAAAGCAAACATGTGTAAAGATCTTTTGGCCAATAGGAGTAATTATGCAACCTGAAGCAATGCAAGTTATGGGTGTCCAACCTTTTTTTCTAGTCAATGTTGTTGTGTTTGGGATTTGAGGGGCATGGAGTCCTCCAAACCTTGGGGTTATTACACTGCAACACTGTTGACCATTTCAAAAAAACTAAATGTGACAAATATCCCATGAAAGAACTTGGCACATTCACAAGGTCCCAAGAGGTGCTACACTAGTACATTTTAACACAAATTAGATCCATCTTTAACTAGCTTAATCCATGTAAAACTAAACCACGTACTACCTTATTCTTATTTTTATTTATTTTTTATTAGACTTTATTCTTGTTATTGATAAAAGGGTACTAATAATCATCTCGAAATTATATATATGTGACAAATATTCCATGAAAGTATCAAGCACATACGCAAACTCTAGTTAAAACTACTTTTTTTTTTTAGGATTATATATATATATATATATATATTTGATTCCTAAAATTTAGGTCTAGTTCCATATTAGAACTTAAAATTTAAGTGTTTTTTTTTTTTAAGTTCTTAAAAAAATGTAAAAATACTAAGTTAGTTATGCCATTGCTTTATCGATATAGTTCTTATGTTGCGAAACTCAAAATATCTATGTGCATGGTACTAACAAAGAAAAACTATTGAGAGACGACTTCTAATCAAAGAAACTATTTATATATTTAAAATGTTTGAAGTACTTTGAACACCTATTTTTTTATGTATAACAATCATATTTATATCTTTTTATTTACATTTGTATGGTGAATATTATTGCATATATGACTTAAAAGTGACATTTATGAACAGTTTAAATTGTGACAGATTACCTAAATAGAGTCACCAGCACGTATCAAAGATTTTCATTGAATAAATTAAAAGACAGATTACCTAAAAAGAAAAATTTATGCTAGGCAGAGATTGAAGAGGTGATATCCGATATGGTTGGTCTTTCCAATTTGATTCGGTAATGACGTACCCTTTTTCATTATTGCGCACACACAAAATTCTACACATTGTTAGAATTTTATTAGCACGTTGCAGAGAATGACCCTTAATAAATGTAATATGAAAATCATGCCCCCTATCTTTCGTAATATTTAATCAGGATTAAATAATTATATAGTTTTGACATTTAAGACATTGCAACAAAATCAATGATAATCATGCTCTATCTATTTTTCATAAGATTTAATAATGAGGGATTAAATATAATTTTGAAAGTTAAGGTGTACTTGTTGGCGTACTTGGACCGGAGTTACAAGGAGGAAGGTAGGAAATTATTAAGATGTGATCTTATTCATATGTCATACTTTTGTAGAGTTGCCTAATTATTGGATATTATTCCCTTTGTGTTTAGACACCAATAAATTCATCTTTTCTTCGTTTTTACTTGATATATGATAGTTCAATACATACTATTGGCCCTTAAATTTTGGGTTAGGTTCTATTTCAATCCTTAATTTTTGAAAATTTATTTTTTACTTGTAGATAAGAATTATATCGATAAAGCAATGGAATAACTAACTTAGTATGTTTACATTTTTTTAGGAACTATAAAGGAACACCTTAGATTATAATTTCTAATAATAGAACTAGACCTAAATTTTAGGAATCAAATATATATATACACACACATATAGAGTTTTCTTTGTTAGCCTATTTGTAATATTATATTGCTTATTAGCTTATTTGTTTTAAGTACAACTTTTCAAAACTTCGCTACTTTTTTGCTGTCCTTTTTCCCCCTTGGTACAATTGTACTTTTGCAAACTTTCAGCATACAAACTTTTCAAGAATAAGCTAATCCAAATGCACAAAAAGTCTACCATTATACATATTCATGGAACTAACTCATTTGCATTCCCTACCACAGGTATGGTATACGGCTCATTCATTATTTGGCATATATAAATCTTGAGTAATAACAATGACATGCTAGTAGTGAGAGAGAGAGATAGAGAATGTACAGCATCTTTCTTCAGATGTATCAATACTGTAAAGCTAAAATTTTATATGATGATGGGAAGAGGAGCCACTTGAGCTACAAGGGCTCTTGGCAAAAATTAAGTATCAAATTTTATGAATTGAGACTAAAATGTAAGAATATTTATAAACAACAAGAAAATGCAATCACTAATATAAATAAATAAATAAACCAAAACAACAAAATTGGTTATGAACAGAACATAGAATAGCTTGATCTCAGGCTAAGCAGCTCCAGACAGATGTAGCCGTACTTATCATAAATTATGAAATTTTTTCTTCCAGAAATTTACAACTGTGGAACAAAGAGTAAAAGACAGATTGAGCCACCTTAGAAGATTAGCTATGCTTGTAGAAAATTTATTAGATTTGGCTTAACAGAGAGTATATCCGTACCTTGATGACAAAAATAGCGCGCACAAAAAGTTATATACAGAAAGAACCCTGCAACATCACCAATGTAAGTACAACATATAACTCATTCTACGTATACACCAAGAATGTGACATGAAAATCACAGAACAGCTGCAGTTACCTTAGAGAACAAAACTGCATTGCCACAATTCAGGAGCATAAAAAAAATATGAAGCGTGGGAATACAACATTCATCTTATCAATGACAATGCTATCTGAAAACAAGGCTTCCATTCTGCTGCATCCTTAAATTTTCAATATGTGACTGGTAGAATGATTTCAATGCCTTGATATCATTACCCTGAAAATTTGAAGGCATAACAAAAAAATTAGAGCAGTAATGCCAAATATTCATTGGATAAATAAGAACAAGAATAAAAAACCCATAGACCAGTTGTACAACTTTAATAATATGGAGTATTCATTCCTGGGTTATTCCTATTTCTGCAAAGGGAGGTTCAGTGCATATCCTCTAGGAAGTTATAGTCTGACAAGCCATGCTGAATCCATCAACCCAAAAACCAACAGAATAGATATACCTGTACCTAATTTGGAATAGGCCCAACTCTGGCTCAAATTTCAGGTTGAAATATTGAGTTTAAGCAGGCTCTATCTTCCACCCATGACTGGACATATGCTAAGTCTCCCAATGGCTATTATACTTTCAATTCATTATTGTACCATATTGTGCAACCGTATGTGTATGAAGTATGAACACATGGGTATAAAATTGTATTATATATTACAGGATTATTCCAATATAAAGACAAATATCCTCAACCATTTAAACCAAAACTTTTTAACTTGTTACAATAACATAATAGTGGGTGCCAGCTGCCACAGTGAACAACATCCACAGTAGTTATTACCCTAAGCAGGTTCAAACTCAGTCCAACCTCCAATAAACTTTAAGCTCAGGCTGTTCACAGTTCATATGGGAAACAAACATCACAAATCAAGCCCCAGGAGCAAAGACATTCCTAGATAAAATTCTGCATATTTATATGGTGGCCTCTCGTACAATCCAGATCAAACATGGTGCCACAAATTGCACATAGCCATCAGAAAATACATTTGATAATATATAGCAAAATGTCCAAGAGTTAACTGTGGTTCAGTTACTAGATAAATTAGGTATTTATCAATTTACAGCTAAATTTATTCTAAATTAAAATAAATAAAGAATGGGTTTAATACTACCAAAAGAAAGAATGAAAAAATTGCACGCAGTTTTATTTGATGATTAGAATGTAAATATATTAAAAGAATTGGCAGGATAAAACATATCCTGGACCGCTAAATTCTTGTTACATATAAGTAATACCTGCAACCTCTGACAGTATTGCTCTGCCAAATCTTGAGAGCAATGTGCAGCTGGAAAACCTTTCGAAAGAAAATATCTGAGAAATGCATCACCAAACTTTTCATACATGACCTTCTGAGCCAGCACAATTTCTCCAAACAAAACATACTGCCAAGTAAATTCAATACAACAATTTTTATCAGTACAAAGCACTAACAAATTATACTTAACTCCTTAAATATTACCAATAGATTTTTCTCCTCTTTTCCTCTTTCTTTAAGTAACAATCATCAATAAAATATTCAGCCCATATTGTTTACTCAAACAATGGACATCAACCCCTGCCCTGATAAATTCTTTATGCCCCCAATGTTTTATCATTAGCTTTTGAACCTTAGAACCCAAAAGAATTAAGTAACACAGTTGGTTAGCTATTAACAACGATAAACTAGCAGAACTCAAAAAGTAAATGACATTATGTTGTTTCACCATATTGATTTAAGGTAATACTTCCTATAAATCACAATTATCATAATGAATTTAAAAACTTAACCCACAGAAAATTTGTCCTTTCCCTCTACATTGATGGTTCACAAGTAGTACAATGCCTCCTTGCTAGGTATTCCTGTCTCTTTTTTTCTTTTTGAAGTGTTAGTGCCACCCTCAGGGTTGTAGCAGATCAATAAAAATTTGTTTGTACACAGTGCTTAGACAATAGTATGCTCATTTTCTATGTATACCAGAGGATTGGAAATTTTGTAGTTGGACCACCATTTCTCTAAAGTCACTTGTTTAAACTGCCAGGTAAGTGTCACTCTAGAACTCTCAAAAATCACCTCTCCACATTACCAATTACACAGGTCTTCCAGCAACATTTAGGGATAGGTCTACAAAATAACTATGGGTTCCCAAGTAAATTGACTGTGTCATTATGAGTTCTTTTCTGCAAAACAACTGTACTCAAACCCAGACGAAGAAGATGAATAAGCTATAGAAGCCAACCCTAATATCTCCTCATCTAGCCCCTTTGCTAGATTATTCACTGCAAAATTACAAATTCTACGAATCTTAACCGATTATAAGGCCAATTTCTCATTTAGGTCCCCCACAACTGTTCCAAAATGAGTCCCACCTCATGAACAAATCAACCTTTGAAAATGAATAAGGTTTCACTTAGTACCTCCTGTAATGATTTATAATAATTTCCATACGCAATTTTTTTTTTTAAGTACACATTGAATATGTAGCCCTGTACATCAGTTACATATTGACCCCTCAGCTTATATTTATTATCTCATGATAAATAACATGCACAAGCAGGAAATAATTCAATAAAAAACAAAAATATGAATAATAAACTTACAGTATTTGCGTCACGAAACTCAAAGGATCTGTCTAGCACGCTATACAAACAACAATTTGTTGCAAAGTGCTCAATTATAAATCCTTGGAAGCCAGGCACCTGAAAACAATTCTGCATTTAGCGTGATGAAAGGTGAAAGAAAAAAAACCCTCAACATAACAAATTTAGTTGGGGAACTCAGAGATTACCTTTTCTTCGCTATAAGGACTGGCACACCAATCTTTAATTAATGTAATAAATATCTGAACGCACCCCTGATTAACAAAAAGAACAAAGCAGATTATAACTCTTGTTCTAAATTAGAAGTTCTAACTTGTTGATGATCAAAGCAAAGAAAACCCAAATGGTAAGAAGAGTAAAACTTGCAAGCCTCACACCTTTCTTACAAGAATATCCTTATGATTACAGGATGAGTACAATAGCAACTGCATAATTGGATCCAAGTAGGGCCTACTTTTGGGGGAAAGAAAAACAGAAGACAGTTTATGTGTTGTTATCACGTGAAGAAACGTATATAATGTTCGCTGAAGCTCCTGCAATTCGCGGATTTCCTAACAGAAAAAAGGAGTCAATACAAGAGTAAATTGTATAAGTACTGGTACAGAAGTTGAAACTTATTATGAAGAATGTATGAAGTAGATTTTCACTCTCACAGACATTGCAAACAATGTTCAAGGTGTAGATGTAGAGTAAATTTTTTAGCTAACAATAAAAATTAACCAAACAAACTACTCATTCCACTACCTAAATCTGTATAAGAACTCATCAAACTACCTGATACTGCTTATATACAGAAAGTTGAAACATAAAATCCATATCATAAAGCTTTTATAATTGAAAAGCCAATTGTCATAATTCCTATTTTTGTTTTCATCCTTCCTTTTTAAATCCTGAGCATAAAAATGAACCATGAGAATTTAAGCAAACAAAGGAAAAAACTCAGACCAAGGACAAATAACCTTTTCACTACAAGGTACATCCATGAAATTTTGATTTCCTGACTCTTTAATAACTAAAGAAATATGATCATTCATAATATTATTTATTGAAAAAAAAAAATGGAGAAAAGTAATTTTAAAGAAAAATGTCTATAAAGTAAATGAATTTGATATTGAAAAATTGAGAACAAGTTATAAGGCCCCCATATTTTACTAAATTGAACGTGCACTTTTACTGTCTATACAATTTAATTCAAGTGGTAGCATAAAAATTCATTAAGCTACAAAATTTAGTTACAACTTTAAGCACTTAATCAATGACAATCATATCATAAGGTTCAATGTATAAGTCCTGAGCAGAGGTTGCAGAAGCATTCATTGCATAAAGAACAAGCACAAAAATAAATAAATAAATAAAATCAGTGTATTGGTCTTCCCATACCTCAGTATTGGTTCCAGGTCCTGAAGGAACTGCATCTCTTGGAATAACATTAAATATCCTACCAGCAATAGTAGGAAATACTTCTTCCAATATGTCATGAAACAACATGTTGAACTTGCATATAATTTGATTAAGTAGTAAAAGAAAACCAACCATCTCCTTTGGCTGCAACAAAACATAATCTAGAATCAAAACTTCAATATCACCAAAGCAATTAGTAAAGTAATGCAGAACTTATGATCACCCTCAGTCTTAATTTTCAAGCTGTTACAGATGGATAAAACATCCCTTCACAGCTTAACTACTGCTAAGGAAGAAAAAAAAGCATTACAACAATAAAACCTTTAGTCAAACTATGGGTCAGCTATGGATCCTTAAAAAATAAGTTCATTCACATGTATTCTTCTCTATTATTCTATCATTTTTCAAAATCATAACTACATCTTCTAATTAACATGTCACTTTTTATTACTTCTACTAGTGTTAATCTCGGTCTTCTCCTACCCTAATTTTGTTGTATCAACATGAATCAAATTACTCTTCCTCAATAGTGCATTAATTGCTCTCCTTTGACTCTTCCTCATCTTTTCATAGGTAGGAGCCACCCTATCTTTAATAAAATATCTTCATTTTGTATCATATCTTTCTATTTTTGATAATGGTTAAAAATACACTGCCCACAGCTTGAACCCCTGCCCCCCAAGCACTTAGTAGTTCCTCAAGAGGTAACAACTCACCAAAGAAGTGTGGTGCTATCATGTCTATTTTGTATCATATCTTCCTTGTATTTCCCCTGATCCATCTTAACAGTTTCATTTCAGCTACACTCTTTTTTCTTTTTCTTTTTTTATATGCATTTCAGCTACGCTCCTTTTGTGAATATGCTATTTCTTTTTTCTTTTTCCTTTTATAAGCATGTTATTTCATATAGCTCGGCATTTAGTAACATATAGAATGGCTAGTCTTATAACAATCTTGTAATATTTTCCCTTTAACTTAATAGGCATTCTATGATCACACGACACTCTTAATGCACTTCTCCACTTTATCCACACTACTCTCATTCTATGATTCACATCTTCAATCAATCTCACATTCTCACCATCCTTATGAATTATTAATCCAAGATATCGAAAGAACTCACTGTTTGGAATTTTTTTAATCATCAAGTTTTACAACTTCATCTTTATTTTTCCTATTACTGAACTTACTCCCCATTTTGTCTGTTACAAACCTATCCTGTAGATTCTGAAGTATCCCTCCAGATCAAATTTGGTGTTGACTCCACATCTTGTTTGATCCACTAAAATTATATCTTTTGCCAAAAAAAAACATACACCATGGGGCTTCATCTTGTATCGGTCTAGCAAGTTCACCTATAACTAGTGCAAGAAGACATGAACTTAAAGTTGAACCTTGATGCAAACCTATTGTGAAAGAAAACTCACTTGTAATGCCTCCATTGGCTCTCACACTAATTACCGCTCCATAGCTATAATCAACATATATACTTTAGAGGAACTCCTTTCTTTTATGAAGACTAACCACATAACCTCTCTAGGTATTCTATCACACTTTCTCCATGCCAATAAAAAACTATATGTAAGATCTTTATGTTCTTCTCAATTTCTCTATTAGATGTCTAGAAAAAGGGGGATGGGAAGGGGATATCACAATTTTGTTCACATTTATCTTTCTCCCATATTCTAAACAAAAAGTGGAAACTATTTTATTAATGCATTTATGAGGTTCAAAATTAGAAATATAAATGAATACCACTAAGGAATACCCATACAAAAAGTTAATGCTTTGCTTGTATCTAAGTTAGATATAAAACAGAATAGGAGGTTTTATCCAATCATCCAAGGACAAATGGTAATTGAAGAACTAAAAATTTACTCAATGTCCCAAAGCAACAAAAAAATTGGGAGTAGTTTGCTCTAATTCTAACAATAAATTAACTAGCAGGTGGATACCTATAGAAAAAATAAAAAGAAACTAGTATATGGATTGCCAACTCATGCTGTAGGACAGGAAGGAAAAGGTAAAAATCACATTGAACAAGCACCTTAGGATGGGAATGTCAATGTGTTACAAAAAAATCTGCCCCCTCAAACCTGTGACAGGATAGGGCAGCATGAAGCTCCTTTGGGCACTATAGACTATACTAATTAAATTACATTACATTTCATGTCAAACCACAGCATACCAAGCTGTATACAGAAAGGAAACCTCTACTGAACCCATCACAAACCTGTGACAGGATGGGGCAGCATGAAGCAACCCTGTAGAGTGTAACTAATTTGGTCATGCAAAATCCATGTGGTGTCTGAAGATTCCAAACTTAAATGGTAATACGCCCAATGAACGTGTCTAAAATATTATTTCCAAACCCTACTCCAACAATAAAGCACCATGACTGCCAAACGGCTGAGCCGTTGGCCCCTTGTTACCATCTCATTGGCATCCCCTAGTACTGTAACCGATACTTAGGGAAAACAACCACTCTTTAATGTATTCCAAACCAATGAAGATACAAATCAAAATAATGATTGATTCTATAATTTAGAAATAGGAAAGAGATTAAATAAACCAACCCAATCACAATTTTTTTACCTCACTTTCTGCAAGCAATTGCTCCAATGCCTTTGGGAGGTATGGGAATACAGATGCTCCTAAAGTGTCCACCATTCGGTGTATAAAGGATGTGACCTGAATGCCACACAAAACTAGCATCAGGTAACAGGTGTAGTTTATAATATGTCAAAACAATATGAGGCTGTTTGGTTAAGAAAAAAAAGCGGGGTATTTTGTCTTCATTTTCAGTTTTCAGTTGGACCTACCACTAAAAAACTGGTTTGGCTTTTTTATTTGTACTCAGTTTTCATTTTTAGTATCCAAAAAAGTGAGTTTGAATACAAAAATGAATACACCGTTTTGCCGTTATACAGTGGCATTTTTGTAAAAAAAAAAACACTCAAAAGTTTGTGTTGAATTTTTAATTGAAAAGTGAAAACCAAAAAAAAAAAAAGTAGACAAGAAAATTTGTGCCAAACATAAAATGAGTAGGAAATAGAAAATAAGTACAAGATTTGAAAATGAGTACAAAAAAAGAAAAGTGAAAATGAATACACACCCAACATGAACCAAACAGCACCTATACTTCTCTGTACCCATATTTGACTCTTACCTTAATCCGCAAAGGCTCTATCTTCGGATATACAACAAGAACTTGGAGAAGAACATCCAGTGTCTGGATTACCCAGTGGGGAAAAAAAAAATGGAGGAAGAAGGAGTCAGCATGGAGACAACAAACAATGACAAGTTTCCCTCACAATCTTTTCTACAGAAAACTCTGCTCCTGTCCATTTACAAATTATACATAAAGAACAAGGTAGGCACCACATGAAAAGTTTCCAATTGGGCAACATCATACTTCAGTTTTTCATATCTCATCCAAAGAAGAAACTATTGAAAGGAATCAGATTAATGAATGCTACTTTCCACCCCTTTTTTTCTTGGAAAGTTACACAACACCCAATGGGTCTTGAACCCAAAACCTCACGCTCCACCTAACACTTACAAGGGAATAATTTTTCCTTTGATACATTTAAAAAGATTAATTTGCACTTAACCTAAAAGAGGTGAAAGAAGGGTTTAAAAATGTAGCATTTAATGTCATACTCATATCCCCTCCCTGAAATTATTATAGAACCCGATGCTAAATGACTAAGGAATATGATTCACATAATCCTTGATAGAAAAATCAACATAAGAAAGATACCAACCTGCTTGAACATGAGACCAATTGCTGGGCGACTAGTAGTTACAAGGCGCTCACTGAAGCCCTGTATTACATACAAACATATTGAGAAAATTTTGCATTTATATTAAGCCAGAACTCCAAATACAAATCCAAACATGTGCAGAACTTAGAAAAAGAAATCTGAGTACTTCAAATTTCGCTACTGTAAAGAATTCAGATCAAAAGGAATGTGGCAAGAATTAATACAACATAAAACTTGACATACACAGTTTTTTTTTTTTTTAAATAAGTACAAATACAGCTAAGTTGCATGAACATGTTCAAACAATTAGGTTGAGCAAATTTACAAAATCACAATTACATGATTCTAGTCACTTTTAGTAAAGATTTGTATTAGTAAATCATGAAGGGTTAACTCCAAAAAAAAAAAAAAATTCATGAACGGTTTAATAAATTGTACAAGGCAGAAACAGCAAAGGGATTATACAAAATTTTATAACAAGAAGAAGGTAAAACTCTACAAGGCAGAATGAAAAAGTACCCAGAAACATATTAGAAAGTCAAAATATGGAAATGTACCTTGCTGAGAGAATTAATTGCCACGATTATTTGCTGGATAATAGCAAATTTGGCAGGAGCCTCTTCTGGAGACAATAATTCTGCATTCATGAGCAATGCTTCAACCTACATTTAAGGATGACCGTGTCAAAAGCATCTATAAATTAAGTATTGATTGGTTCAATTTTTTTTAATAAAGAGACATATATGGTGGGCAGGGGAGATGAGGAAGCTCAGAAGAAATGAAGGGTTCTATAATTAGAAATGCAAACACAACCTGTTGACAAAGAGGAGTGAGCAATGCAGAGAGATACTCAGATTGCTTTTCCAGTGGCACATCTTCCATCCCAATCAATAAACCAATTGCCTGTTAAGGTCAGTGTACAATTAGTACAAAACAAAGCACCCAGAGTGTCTAGGCTAAATATTTACTTCAGACGCATGCATATACAAATAAAACCTAAAGAAGAACAATAAATATGCATGAATACCTCAAAAATGTGGCTACCATCTTCACATCCTGAATGATCTTTTAACGCATAATCCATACTTGTAAATTGAGCAACTGTATCTTGCAGACTCTGACATTTGTGAAGATAAAATCAGGAAAGATGGAAGGAGAGAGGGAGTGATGAATGGCAAAATCATCAAAAAAAATTTGAGAGAAAACGAATGGAGGGTAGAAACCATATGTGCCAATATTTGTCTACAATATACAATAAAATTTAATACAATATACATATAAAAGAGAAAAAAGATGAGCATTCTTATACCTGCAAAATTTTCTCTATAAAAGGCACAAGATTCACTTTTAGCAATTTTACAACCCTCATGAACAGATAACTTGCCCTTCGGCTAACATTGATGTTGGGATGGTGTATTCCCCTTTCATCAAGAAAGGCAGTCAGAACATTAGGAATATATTGGGTATTCTCTTGAACATGCTTCATATATCTTGTTACTGTCTCTAGATATGCTAGTGCTACTAGCCTATGAGAATGGCAAGGAAACCTTGTTGATAGAAGCATCACAACCAACTCACTCAAAAGTCCACTTCCAGATCGCATTGAATCCTCGCTTACTGACTCTCCTAGAGCATAAAAAAGAGCAAGTGCTGCTTCCACCTCTTCAACATTCCTGTCAGGTGAAGATGCAACAGAACTAACACACACATTTCTGATAAATACCTGAGTAACATCAGGTGCCACACGACCCACATTACGAAGCAGCACAAATAAATCCTTCCTAAACTCCACCATCCTATCTTGCTCCTCTCTCCCAATTTTATCCAATATATCGAGATTATTGCGGTATGTAGGATCATAGCAAATCTGTGCACGGATCACTTCTAAAATATGACCCACGTGAACCAGCTGCTTCTCTCTTAAAGGGGAAAGGCTTTTCATTGTGCCAACATAACTTGAAAGAAACTGCACTATACTAAATGATGCATCCACCTCACAGTTCTGCATTACATAGAAAACAGAGGGCAAGGCTTCATTCAGAAGCTCCATTGAAACACTCTTTGCTTCCTCAGAATTTAACCGTTTAAAGCATTCTAAAACTTCTTGTGCATACCCAGTAAGCAATGTAGCTATACTTGAAACCAACTCAGAATCACCATCCTCAGCTACCAACCCAAAAACCCGACTTATTTGAAGACTCTGCAACAAAGATAGTTTCGCTTGAGATTCCATCCTCTTAGACACCACTGCCAACAAACACCCAGCCGCAGCACCACGGAATTGTTCCAACAGCCCACCAGCCAAAACTATGTCAAACAATAGTGGGAGAAACGCATCATTAACAATCAAACCAATATCAATCCAAGATATATACCTCCTCATCGACTCTAATACACTAGTACAAAGTTCCTGATCTGAATTCCTATACAACGACACAATATCATACCATGCTCTAACTATCTGAGATATACATTGGTGCCTCATCGCATCCTTAATCCGCCCTGCAGCCTCCAACTCTTCAGAAGTCCGGGGATAGTCCAAACTAATCACTTCCTCGTCCAAAGCATTCAAAACCCGACAAAACATATCAATCACCACAGCCCCTTTGCTCAGATGAGGCATAAAATCGACAAACACAGAGGGCCAAATTAACGGGTACTCGAAATAAATCAAAGTAACCAAAACCTGAGCAAGCTTGTTCTTTATAAATGCAGGACCCTCTAACACCCTAGCAACATTATTTTCATCAATAGCCTCCAAACACGCGAACGAAAACACGGATTTTCTAATGAAAAACTTCTCATCTAGACTCATAGACGTGTATCTAACCCGAATAACCTCATGAAGAGTCTGTAAACACCAAAATTGTACCTGGGCTGAGTTTGAAAAACACAGTTTCTCAATACAAACACTACAAATTAATGGCTTTTCCTTGTTTTCATCACAGTAATCCTTAGCCTGTTTCTTCAATCCTTCATCAATAGGACCACCCCATTCATCAAACAATATAAGTATAGCCTTCTCCAAATCATCCATTCTTTTCTATAACAATAAACAAAAAAAACCCCTAAAAACACAAACCCCAATTGATTTTCCTTCACTTTTCGCCCAAACAAAACAAACCCAGAAATCAAAATCACAACTTTTCTCTTTTTTCGCTTCTGGGTTTTTCACACAACGTTCCAAGGGTTTAAGATTTGGGATTTCAGACTCAAAGATTCAGGGGGGTTTGTGAAAGCTTACCTCAATTTTTTGATCAGATCAATGTGTGTTTTTGTGTGTAAAAAAGCTAGGGTTTTTCTTTTCTTTGTTTGTCTGAGAATTTTTTTTTTTCTTTCTTTCTTTCTTTTCTTTTTCTTTTTCGTCTCTCTCTGTGTGTGCTTGGTTTTCTGTGTTGGAGAGCAAGTCTTATTAGGGTTTGGTTGGGATTTTGGGTCTATATTTATAGTTTTAGTTTTTTCAATTTTGAGTGTTAAATGCTAAAGTATTAAATTACTTAAATACCCTTGTTATTTTGATGAGAGAATTTTTTTAAAAAAAATATGTACAATTTTGGAATTTAATATTTTTGTGTATGTGGTATAAGATGGGATTTTTTTTTTTTTTTCCTTTGGTGAAAGGAAAGGTAAATCTTGCTTCTCAAAAAAAAAAAAAAAAAAAAAAAAAGGAAAGGTAAATCTTAGGCATGGCTGCGATTTATAATTATAATTTAATGTTTTGTTTTTTAACATGTGTTTAATATTTTATTTTTTGAAAATCAACTTATATGTTAATACTATTTAAAAAAAATATTAAACCACTTTTAATTTGTATGCACGTAAAAGTAACAACCAATAAATAGTAGTATTTCCTAAAAATGGTAAGCTATAAGTTACAAATAAATTAGTTATGAATTGCGCTTAAAAGAAATATTTTTTTCTTTTTTTAAATTTTTTATCTAAATATAAAATTTGAAAATTATGATAATTAATATAATATATATTATAATTTAATAATTATAGATATCTAATATCCCTGAACCTATATAAGTATTTTATTAGCAACATTCTTAAATAAGTAAATCTTATTGTTGTGAGTTGGATGTCAATAAATTCTGAAATTGATCATTTAATGATTTTTTTTTCTTTTCTTTTGATGAAAGATCATTTAATGATAAGACTAAAGTAAGTATCAAATGTAGTTGTGATTTAGACAAGATTTTCTTTGTGAGTGTCTAACAGCTAGGTTTTTGTTTTTTTAAAGTGTCCTATTGCTAAGGTCCAAATTAAGATAAATTTATTTTTTATTTTCCTAAAAATAAAGTTAAACTACATGCAATGTTAAGATTTTATGCAAAGTAAAATCAGGGGGAAAAAAATTATTTTTACGTGCATTAAGTAGTAATTTAACATTTATAATATTCTTAAGGCACTTGATAATTAGTGAATCTTATATAGTGCTGAATTGGATTCCAATAAGTTCTGGGCACGTGTGAAGTTTTCTTTTTTTGTGGAAAACGTGTGAATAATGTCAGCATATGAGTAGGATTTGCACTGCAAGACCTCTATTGACCAATGTGCAGCGAGTCAACTTGAGTGAACGTGAATATAGTGGAGGGTATTTTGGGAAACAAATTTTATGATGGGCTAAGAGGTCGTGGTCCTAGAACTCAAGAAGAAGCTCAAATTAGCACACGTGGGAGACGTCTCTCCTCGATGTGGGATTGAGCAAAACCATGAAGGCCACAAACAAATCGAGTCTAAAGCGGACAATACCTGTTAATTGGGGGCTGAGATTATGAAACCCTCCCACATTTACATATGTTGATATGAATATGTGCCCGTTTATTTCACTGGTTTGAAATGGAACGATTTTAAAGTACAATTTTTTAAATTCTCATGTTTTCTTAATAGATTTTTCAAACAATGCATTTTCAAAATCCTAAAAAATTTGTTTATATCAAACATTATGAATTATGAATCGTTCAATGGACCACTTTTAATTGGAAATTATTACATATTCTCCGAGCATTGCTCTCTCCCTCTCACAAGGGAGTGGGCCCTATGGTAGCTCCCCTATATGGGGCTCACTTCTCATATGAGAGAAGAGAACATACTTTCCAAGTATGCAATAATAAACCACTTTTAACTTGTTGTGAAGGATAAGTTTCTTGGATTTTGATCCACTTATAAATCTAATTGCTATTTTGACTTCAAACTAACTTTTGAGATAGCAAGATCTAGTGCAAGCTCAAGGGGGACAAGCTTTCCATTGAAGATTGATTCTTTTTAGCGGTATGAATAATGCCAGAACCTATGTCAAAGTGGCAAATATTTTCTAGGTATGAAACTTACGCAACCCAAAAAAAGGGTTAATTGATTTTGCACTAGGAAAACTCTGTCAACAAGCAAAAAAACATCTAACTTGTGCCTCACAAGGTGGATAATATCATTTATAATATTGTCAAGAGTCTTTTAATTCAATAATATTGCTTAATTCTTTCATGAAGACAATCCTAAAGTTTAAGGGTCTGTTTGGATAGAACTTATTTTGCTGAAACTAAAAACTGAAAACTGAAAACACTGTAGCAAAATAATTTTTAAATGTATGAATAGTACCGTGGGACCTATTTTTAATGAAAAAGTTGCTGAAAAGTGTAATTTGTGGGTCCGTAAACAGTGCATAAATGCACTGTTTACTGTAGAAAAGTCAACAAGTGCGGCTACCAAAAAAAAAAAAAAAGCCTGAAACGCGTTGAAGGCAAACGTGGACGCAAGATAAGCCGAATCCAAACTCCTCCTAAATTTCACTCTTCCAAATTTAATCCATTATACTATCATTCTATGGGATTTTTGAGGTTTCTCATGGCCGGTTAATAGAATATTCTGGCCAAAAACTAGGACACTGTTTCTTTATATATAAAAAAAATCCACCCCTCCACTTATTATAAAAATAAAAAATAAAAAATTATTTGCAATATCGGTTCATTAATTCACCAAACTAGAGCATGTGAAACTACAATTTGATACACAATCTAAAGTTAAATGTACAATGATCACGTACATAATAAGATCTTTCATCCATTTTTTCTTCCATCTAATTATTGGCTATATGTGCAAGACTCAACTGAAACGTACAGTAGAGCAAGTATGACAAGAAGTGAAGGTAAAAGGTCAAGTTCCTTTAAAGTACCAATTTTAATCCTGTAGAAGATTTTCAAAATATCACGAAGAAGGCAATCAAATTAGTGTGATTGTCTTCAACTGGCATGCTATGAGAAATACAAGAAATCTAATTAAAATTTCACAAGAAAATATCTCTAGAGGCACTCGAATTGTCCAACATTTAACATCTCAAAGTGCAACATGGTGTGCAACTTTAATTTAATTTAATTTTTTAACCTAAATCTTGTCTCTTTTTTTTTTTTTTTTTTTGGGTTTGGGGGGGAAGGGGACAAAGGCATGCTTTGATGTAGGCCCTCCCAATAATTTTATTATATTAGTATATACTTGGTACTAGTTTTAGCAATTTTGTTCTAGATCACAAGAAAATATCTCTAGATCATTTTGTTACAAAAACAACTCGTCTTTGTCAAAAGTGAGCAAATTAACCACCACAGGTGGCAGGTTATTAAATATAACAATTATCAAAGTCCATAGTTTGCAAACAACAAAACTTGGCTAGCCCACTAAAACACCAAGTAGCTTCTTGAAAGATAGTTAACAAAAGCAAAGTCCCAGCAAATAGGAGAGCAAAAAAATTTACAATATCATCTTTATCTTCTTCTTCTTTTTTAATAAACTCATTTTTACTCAATTTTTTATTCTGCCACTAATAATGTTGTCCATAGACCCAATCAACCTAACCCACTCGGTAAATCTGACCAAACTTGAACTAAAAACAAATCAATTTGGTAACTAGGGCAGGTTTTCTCCCCCAAAATCTAACTTCATTGGTTCGAGTGGCGGGTTCACTCCCTTAAAATCAAACAAACCCAACTAATCCAAACCTCTCTCTCTCTCTCTCTCTCTCTCTCTCTCTCTCTCTCTCTCTCTCTCTCTCTCTCTCTCTCTCTCTCTCTACATACCTTTGGTCTTCTCTCTCCCTCCCTCACCTCACCACTGCCAAGTCCAATCCTCCCTCACTTTCTCACCTTATGCCGTACCTCCCTCCCTCGCCTCATCGGCCCTCCTCCATTGCCGCTACCCCAACCCGATCCACCTCTATACCCACCTGAACTTCTTCTTTAGTAGCTTGTAGATCCGTAAGTTCTCTTCCTTTATTCTTTTTCCCCCCTTTTGTCATTGTGGAGCTTACAATTGTGTGCTTTGCATTTCTGATCAAGGTTGTGGTGGTCATTGTATTTGGAATCTTATTGATATGCATGTAGGGTGAAGTCGTTATACTTGTCTAGCCAAGATTTAGGTAGTTCTTTATATTGGATATTTATATATTTATCTATATATCTACTGCCTTGTGCTTAATATGTTATATGTAATGCCTAATTGTCTATTCACTCTAGCTATATTAGATTCTTTTTTCTTTTTTTCTTTTTTTGATGTGGAGCTATATCAGATTCAATAATGCATAATGCTATGTTAGACATGCATTTGATTTTGGTTTTACCACTTTCCTCTTTTCTATTTCTGTGTTCTTAAAATGGCTATTGCTTAGAGGCTAGAGAAAGAATATGTGAGATTACTATATTGGCCTTGAGGGTGAGATCGTTGGTTTGAAAACTACCATGGGATGTTTGTGTAACTTGTCAACAAAAAAAAAAAAAAAAAAAGATAATAATTAAAAAATAAAAGTTTAGACATAAATAAAATTTTAAAATGGGGCTAAATGCAAACACAAACCCTAGGGTTTGGGTCAGTTGCATTTTGGCCAAAAAAAAAAAATTCATGGAGGTGAATTCATCATCGCATAACCTAGTTCTATTTAAGATACAAGAGCTAGAAAAAACCAGCAAAAGCACCTATCAAAAAATAGAACTAGCAAAAAGCATAGTTTCAAACTCATCTAGATGCGAACATATTGAAAACAGTCAATGTAGAAGATCAATTTACTACATAGTGATACAACCTCAATGTTCTTTCTATTATAAGAGAAACAAAAAGGTATCAAATTGATGCAAGTGATTTAGAAAGGAAAGCTAAAAAAGAATCAGTAATCTGCCAAAGAAAATTCTATTTACAACATCAATAGGCAAAGCATAAGCCGGATTTATGGCTTTCAATCCTGGATATTCAAGAAGTGAAATTCCTAAAATAACAAAGATGAATGACTTTAGATTTGATATATTCATGTCTTGAAAGATTACAACTTCAATTGTTAAAGCCAGCAACCTCTGATGAAAAAGCAACATCATGATAAAGATGTATAATTTATTGTTTGCATTTACCTCTTTGGGTGGTAAAGTAGACAGGTCTATAAATAATGGTACAGGCCCATATGTTATCCGTCTTAATGGCCAAAATTATCATAGGATTGGGTCATTTCTTCTTATTGAAGAGAAAAACCTATATTTGCTCAACTCTATATCTATGATACAGATAATGAAATAGGACATAGAAATGATGCAGTGGTCAAGAAGTATAAGAAAAATGAAGTAGATCCTAATATTGTTGTTGGATTATTGGAAATGTTAGATAATTATAATGAATTGGTGAAAGCATTTAGGATGGCAAGGGACAGATTTACTAAATCAAAAATGTGAAATGTCAAAATTTGCTTGATTGGGACACACAATCCAAATGGAAGACAATATAACCTCCCTACATCATCTAAGGTTGTTGCTGTCATTGTTGGGGATTTTAATGTTAAAAGCTCCAATCATGATATCATAATTGAAAATAAATCATCAAGATTGCAACGAATAAGTGAGCTTCATCCAAGTTTTATGTCATTGCAATATCCCTTACTTTTTCCATATGGCGAAGATGGTTTCATGAAGAATATAAGTTAGAGAAGTAATGGTGAAGGAAAAGAGGAGTTGTTACCATGAGAGAATATTATACTTTTAGACTTCAACAGCGTGCTAATGAGCGGCAAACATTGAAGCTTGGTGGGAGGTTGTTTTAGCAATTTATTGAAGATGCATCCACGTGTATTGAGGAAGCACGTCTTCGATATATTCGAGACCATCAAATTGACATCAAAATAGAGATTTAAAGTCGTCTAATGGATGCCATACTTAGTGGAGATACAAACTCAACAACAATTGGAAAACATGTGATATTGCCTTCTTCATTTACAAGTGGCCCAAGATATATGGCACAAAATTATCAAAATGCAATGGCAATATGCAGATGGGCTAGATGTCTAGATCTTTTTATAACCTTCACTTGCAATCCAAAGTGGCTAGAAATTAGTTTGTTTTTGGACTCTATTCCTGGTCAAAAAGCTGAGGATCGACCTAATTTTGTGGCAAGAGTCTTCAAAATAAAGTTGGATCAACTATTGCATGATCTCACCCATGGAAATCACTTTGGAAGAGTAATTGCAGGTATGTAATTTTATATAAATTTCTGTCAACTTGTAAGTATGTATAATGATTGTATATTTTTCTTAACTTTTAAGGTTAAAATTATTAATTGCAGTTGTGTATACTATTGAATTCCAAAAAAGAGGCCTGCCACATGCACATATTCTTCTTTTCCTTGATCCTAAAGACAAATGCCCAACTCCTACACTTATTGATAGTATAATCAAAGCTAAAATACCAAATTCATGTATAGACCCAGTAGCTAATGAAGTTGTGAAACTATATATGATGCACGAACCATGTGGACTTGCTAACATGACATCTCCTTGCATACTCAATGCTAAATGTTCAAAGCATTTTCCAAAAAGATTTTATGCAGAAACAACTATTGATGATGATGGTTTTCCACATTATCGAAGAAGAAATGATGGACAAACTATAGAAAAAAATGGAATACTTTTGGATAACTAGCATGTTGTTCCTTACAACATAGATCTCATGGTCAAATACCAATCACAAATAAATGTTAAGTGGTGCAATCAATCTCGATCAATCATGTATTTGTTTAAGTATAAAAACAATGGATTCAATAGAGCGACTATTGTTTTACAAGAAAATCCTTTAACAAATGGTGGTGATAATTCTATGATTGTTGTTGATGAAACAAAAGACTATTTGGATTGTAGGTATATTTCAGCTTCTGAAGTGTGTTGGAGGATTTTTGAATTTAAAATTCAACATCGGACCCCAGCAGTTGAGAGGTTAAATTTTCATTTAGAAAAAAAGGAATACTGTATCATTTCCAAAGTTGATTAATTTGAGGCAATTAGTTCATCGCCCTGTGTTTGTTTTTAGACCCCTTAAAACATAACTAGATTAACATAGTTAATTAGACAAGTGATTACTTAGTCAAATTATCAAATCTAGGTTAACACACATATATTATATTATTGTAAAGTGCGGAAAATAAAGAACACAACAATATGATAACTCAGGAAAACTAAACCAGTAAAAAATCTGGGAAGGATTTAATCTAGCTATCCTTAAGGTAAAACGAATTCACTATGAAAGAATTGAAGTTTACACAATAGCGACTTAGACAATTAACATCCTATTGCTACCTCGAGTAGGAAACTTACTACCATGACCACGTGACAGCTCCGAATCCACAGACTACTTCTTTCTTGGATTCCCAGCAAGCACAAGCACTCCCCTTGTATATCTTTAAGCTTTTGAAACAACAACTAAATTGATCATCAAGTTCTTGAAATAATCTAAGTTCTCGAAATAATCTTGATTCTTGATAACCCTAAGTGTATGTGAAGGCAACCATGTCTAGATCTCATAGAAGATTCACACACAGCATAAAGAACAACAAAGTCCTTAGAGAGCTTTTGGGTACAAAACACTAGGTCTATAAAAGAGGCATAAAATGCACTATAATCTCTCTCTAACAAATTTATAAAAACGTTTTAGGGTTTCCTTTATATATAAGAGTGTTTTACTTGAAACCTAATACGTTTAAGTAGAGTTTGGGCTGAATTGGAACACTGCAGAAAAATAAATTTGTACGTGGTTCAATCGATTGAATCTAATTTTCGATCGATCGAACCTTGCAGATTTAGTCCAATAAATTCTATAATCACTCGATTCCAATTATACAAATAAACATACTTTGAGCAAGCCTAAACCTAGACTTTATGTTTTGATCATAGTTTGCCAACATAATACAAATTGAAGTTCTAATACATTAGTTCCTAAAGTCTTAGAACCTAACACCCTGGAATTGAAAATATCATGTTCACAAAATGGATGAAGGCTAATAATTCTTTTGAAGATACTAGAGAGTTGACATATATTGATTTCCCTATAAAATGGGTCTGGCATAGTAATGTTCAGCAATGAAGGTGAAGAAAAAATGGAAAATGTATTGGGAGGATTTATTTTGCACATCCTTCAAGTGGTGACAAGTATTATTTGAGAATGCTGCTTAACATTGTTAAAGGTCCTAGAAATTTTGCTGAAATTAGAATATCAAATGGTATTGTTTATAAAACATATCAGGAGGCATGTTATGCACTTGGGCTTCTTGATAATGACAAGGAATGACATGATGCTATATTGAAAGCGTCCAACTGGGCTTCTCGAAAACAACTACGTGAATTGTTTGTGACTATTTTGATGCTTTGTGAAGTAGTTGATCCATCCAATCTATGGAAATCACATTGGAAAATATTCTCAGAAGAAATACTTCATATTCAAAGGTGTATCTTGCAATTTGATGTGCTTAAATCGTCAAAAACACAATTGAAAAATTATGTCTTATATGAAATTGAAAAATTACTTCAACAATTTAGGAAATCTCTTGGAGACTATCCACAAATGCCATAACCTGATATGAATTTGATTCAAAAGAGTACAAATAGGCTGATTCAAGAAGAAACGTCGTATGACATCTTAGCTTTAAAAAAAGAACATGAAGTTCTTCTTACTGGTTTGAATATTAACCCAAAAAAAAAAAAAAAAAATTATGATTCAGTAATGCAAGCTATCGCTAATGAAACCGGATGATTTTTTTTTTTTTTTTTGTCTACGTCCATGGTGGAATTGGGAAGACTCATCTTTACAAGGCAATTTTGGCTATGGCCAGATCTTAAGAAAAAATTGCTCTTGCTGCTACAACATCAAGAATTGCTGCTTTGTTACTTCCTACAAGTAAAACTGCTCACTCACGATATCATATACCAATTAATATTTTTGATGAATCTACCTGTGAAATTAAGCAAGGAATAGTAGCTGAACTTCTGTTGAAAATAAGTGTTATTTTATGGGATGAGGCATCTATGGCACATAGAAATTGTTTAGAGGAACTTGATCACTCTCTCCGTGATATTTTACGCATCCAAAATCCTAATTGTGCTAGCAAACCATTAGGAGAAATGTTTTGGTGTTAGGGGGAGATTTTCAACAAATATTACCAGTTGTCAAAAAAGGCAGAAGAGAAGATATTATGCATTTTGCAATTAACAAATCATATCTATGAAAAGAATGTCGGGTTTTCAAGTTACACACAAATATGAGACTTTTGCAGAATAGATTAAGCAATTCAGAATATGCATCAATGTTGAATTGTAGTGAGTGGATTTTGAAGATTGGAAATAGTGAAATGGATGAAAGAGATGGAGAGAATTCAATTACTATTCTAGATGACTTAATTATCAAACATACTGAAAATCCAATGGAAGATATTGTAAGAAGCACATATCCTGATTTACAAATGAAAATCGTAGATCATAGTTACTTACAAGAGAGAGCTATACTTGCGCCAAATATGAAGTTTTTGAAGAACTTAATGATTATGAAGTATCATGTTTACATGGTGAAGAGCAAACATATTTTAATTCAAATTCCAAATGCAAAGCTTCCTCGAATATTGCTAACCAAGATGTTTTGTATCCTAGTGAATTATTGAACACATTAAGATTACCTGGATTGCCAAATCATAAATTAAAGTTGAAATTAGGCTTGCCTATCATGTTGCTTTGAAACCTAAACCAAAATGCAGGTCTTTGTCGGCTGTGTTTGGTTCCCGTAAAATATTTTCTGAAAATGCTATTTTCAGAAAAGGAAAATATTTTCAAGTGTTTGGTTGCATTATGAAAATTGTTCTAGAAAATATTTTCACGTGTTTGGTAACATTTTGAAAATGCTATTTTCCACCACCACCCACACAAAACCCACCACCACACAACAGGAAAACCACCAAAACACCACCACCCACACCACCACAACAACAACAAAAATCAAAATCACACAGAAATCAAAATCCCACAGAGAGAGAGATCGGTTCGTGGGTTTCCGGCGAAGTCGAAGGCTTTGGGTCGCCGGCGAAGTCGAAGGCTCGTGGGTCGAAGGCTCTAGGTCGAAGATCGATGGGTCGAAGGCTCTAGCTCTAGGTCGAAGGCTCTGAGTTCGTGGCGTGATCTGGGCTCTGGGTTCACCGGCGAAGTCGAAGATTGGTTCGTGGCGCGAAGGCTTTGGGTCACCGGCAAAGTCGAAGGCTTGTGGGTCGCTGGCGATGGGCTCTCTCTTCTTCCTCTCTCTCTTTCTCTCTCTATTTTCCGGAAAATGAGATTTGAAGGTAAAATAAAAATGGAAATGATTTTACACCCAACACACGGTCAACTGAAAAGCATTTCCGGAAAATTTATTTTCCATGCGCAACCAAACACCCGCATTTACGGAAAAGCATTTCCGGAAGTGATTTGAAGCCAAAACAAACACAGCCGTAATGGAACAAGATTGGCTATTACTAAATTGGGTACATGGGTCACAGAAGCAAAGATTGTTACTGATACCAATATTGGAGCACATGTTTTTATTCCAAGAATCACATTGTCTCCAAGTGAGTCAAAGTGGCCATTCCTCTTGAAGAGACGACAATTCCCAATTTCAGTAAGTTTTGCAATGACAATTAATAAGAGCCAAGGTCAATCTTTGAAACATGTTGGTGTGTATCTCCCATATCTGGTTTTCAATCGTGGACAATTATATGTTGCAATATCTAGAGTTACGAGCAAAAATGGCCTGAAGTTCCTTATCATCAACAATGAAATCAAAGAAGAGTCAAATACAAAAAATATTGTCTACAAAGAAGTATTCACAGGCCTTACCTAATCTTTGATACTACAAATAATAGAATTCCTTCTCCAGATTTGTACCCAACTCCCCTATCATTTATTCAGTAATATTTTACTCATTAATGTTAACTTAACTTGGAAAAATTATAGATTATAGTGTCTTATTTTTGGCAGTTTTTAAGCTAAAATTAATTTGGAAGGCCAAGATGGGGTAAGATCAATTTGATATGTTTACACATTCTCTCTATACTTTTCCTTTGTAACGCTTTCATTCCTTTAGGTAAAGATAGAAAAGGAAATGAGTAACAAAATTTTGATAGAGAAACTTGATGGGCTTTAGGATTTCCCCCTTTTGTTCCAACATTAATATTTGTCAAATGATGAAACATAGAAAAAAAATTAAAAAAAAAAAAAAAAAATCACACATTTTCCATTGCTGGAACAAAAATACTTTCTATGTGTTTTAATGCAAATACTTTATGTATGTCCAACTCTTAATTAATGAAAAAGCTATTATAAAATTGAGATTATATTATCTTTTGGTGTGCTAAAATAATTTTTATATTATCTTTTGGTTTCTACCAAATTATAACGGATTATCTATTAAATCATACGTTCACACAAGCTGGAATATTTCTTCGGGTCTTTCTAAAATGAAATGTTTTGCCAAAATAGTCCTCATGTTATTGGTAGGGTGTTCATATTATCTACCAGTTATTTGAAATGGTCTTTTACTATAATGACGGTTAGTAAATGATGGTTTGTAGGTACTATGGAGTCAGATTAGCAGGTAAGGTGTCTATCTTTCAATACGAAATTTTAGCAAATTACATTCCCATGGTACAAAAGAATATAGAACCTAGACAAGTTGAAAAAATGGGGGAATTTTATAAATAAAAAATTTCCCAAATTCTTTAGAACCACATGATATTCAAATTTTAAGATAATCGATAAGTGATATTGTAAAATAATTCAATAAAAACAAAGGTACATTAAAAGCAAAAACGGAGGGAGATTAAAAAAAAAAAAATTGAGGTTGGTCTAAAAAACTATTTTAGTCTAAGTTTTTGGGTTGGGTCTTACCTTGTGATATTTTAATTTTTAACAAAACTACATAAAGACAGGAATCTCCAAATAGTCTTAGAAAAATGGTCTTCATGATACTTTTGTGAACTTACTTACCAAGCAAGAAGACACTATAGATAGATGACATAATTTTTTTTTTTTTTTTTTGATTGTCTGAGTGTGTATTTGCATGTAAGTGTTTGTGTTCATTCATCAAAAAAAAAAAAAAAAAAAGTCTTCATGTTCAATGATGTGGACACTTGTCACCGTTTTTATTACTATTTTACCCACCAGCTGCTCACAAGTTACCTGTTAATTTACATGTTTTTAAGCTTGATTGTTTCTTCAAGTATTTCTAACTCTTAATTATAAATAAAATGAAAAGGCTATGCTAAAATATTTTTTATATTTTCTTTTGGTTGTGTAGGTTGTTCATTTTTTCTACTAGTTGATTATGGATTATCTATTAAATTGCAAGTTCAACAGCTAGATTCTTTTGTAAAATATGTCCAACTCTCAATTAATGAAAAGGCTATTATAAAATTGAGATTATATCATCTTTTGGTCTGCTAAAATAATTTTTATATTATCTTTTGGTTTCTACCAAATTATAACAGATTATCTATTAAATTCCAAGTTCACAAAAGCTGGAATATTTCTTCAAGTCTGTCTAAAATGAAATGTTCTGTTGAAATAGTCCTCAGATTGTTGGTAGGGTGTTCATATTATCCACCAATTTTTTGAAATGGTCTTTTACCATAATGACGGTTAGTAAATGATGGTTTGTATGTACTACGAAGTCACATTAGCAGCTAGGGTGTCTATCTTTCAATATGAAATTTTACTAAATTACATTCCCACGGTACAAAAGAATATAGAACCCAGACAAGTTGAAAAAATGGGGAATTTTATAAATAAAAAATTTCCCAAATTCTTTAGAACCACATGATATTTAGATTTTGAGATAACCATCAAATGAGATTGTAAAATAATTTAGTAAAAACAAAGATAGACTAAAAGCAAAAACAAAGGGAGATTAAAAAAAATGAGGTTGGTCTAAAAAACTATTTTAGTTTAAGTTTTTGGGTTGGGACTTACCTTGTGATATTTTAATTTTTAACGGAACTGCATAAGGACAGGAATCTCCAAATAGTCTTAGAAAGTAACGGACACATGTTAATTTACTTGCTACCCTCATCATTTGCTGATCATAAATTTATTTTGCTTAGCTATTGCATTGACCCATAACAAATATGACTTTAATTTTGTTTAATAACCCCCAAATGATGAATTCATGAATTAAATAGAAATGAATAATAGGGAATTAAGTATCAAGTTTTTTGTTTTGGTTTGATCAATAATTTGAAATAATTGAAAGCATGAATAGTTTTAAATTTTCATAGAACCTACAAAAGGCAAAAAGCAACTGCTTAATTAAGTTGTATTTCCGATCACATGATGCCAGGCATAGTCATGATAGGAAATTAAGAAAACTCTTGTCCATTACTTTTATTAATTAATGATAAAATAACAATCGTGGACATTTAACCTATTCAATAAATAGCATTATGTTTATGTTGACAAACCTGTGCCATACAGCCATAAGCTTGCTTTTCAGTTGTTTAAAGCAGTGTAGAGAATGTGAGAAGACAGAAGTTCACTTGCAACATATGTATGAATGATAGTCCAATCATTAAATATTGCAAGCAGAAACCAAAAGAGAGCTATCCAAAAACAAAAGTTGCATAAGTTTTATCAATATATAAACCAATTATTAATAAATTTGAAATAGCTGGAAAATCTTTGATATCCATTTCAGTTATTGAAGAAAAAGTTATTAACTTTGGTGATGATCATGGCAAAATAGATTGATATTCCCCTTTTAAAGAAGGGTAGAGGGAGGCCAAGAGAGCTAATTTAGGTGCCATTATACAATGTAATACCATAAACACATGGTTCCTCAATTAAATTCAATCCTCAATTATATGTGCATTTTATTATATGGTAAATTTATACTGTACTTCAACCAGAACAAATTTTGTATGCTAGATGGCCTGGCACTGAACTAATTTTCTATGTTTACAATTAATCTGCTACTATCTTATAGAAAGATTGTAGTAAGAATAACATTTTAAATATATATTATATGCTATGGATACAAATTTTTATAATCTCAATATCTTTATGACAAGAGAGAACATTCAAAGCATTTTAATAGAATTTTAATCAATGTTTTCTGCTAGTAGGTGGCTTAAGATTCATAAATCACATACAAATTAAAACAAAAACAAAAACTTTGAACAAGTAGTCAGCTCTTGGTATCAAAAGAAAGAAGACTAAACATCACCAAGTCTCTAGTTTTCCCCTTCAAAATCATATACTTCCTTAGAACACCTTTCCTTTGGAACCCAACCATCTCTTACATCCTTTGGGAGCCCACATTTTCTACATCAACTATAGCTTCAAGCCTTTCCAAGTGTGGTTATTCAGCAAATATAGTATTAGCCACTTGCTTAACTGCTTTAGTTGCAATTCCTTTGCCTCATTACTTAGAGCCCAAAACATAACCAAGTTCACCTCTACACTTATCATTGTCTGAGTTTTTGGTCATTGAAATGGCACCAACGGGCTGACCATTAAGGCAAATTTCCCTGAACCATGGGTGAGGAATAACTTTGGTATTGATAAAGTTGATTGCATCTTCTTTGTTAGCATAAGTTTCCCATGTGTAAAAGCAATGAAGATGAAGTTACCACTAAAAGGTGGAGTTGAACATGTGTTAGTCAGAAAATTCTTATCTTAATCAACAAACAGAGCTTCAAATACTAATAAATGCTTTGGCAGGGTCAGACATGGTAGATCGTAACACATGGAACATCAAAATAATAAATGTTCAGTTAAGGGAAAACAATTCTTAAGAGACACCATTCCTCTTATCAGCAAGTAACCTTCTTCTTTTTCTTTTTTTTTTTAACAAAACTAAAGCATTCATAGATCCAAGATGGTGTTTAACACCAATAAAACTTCAAATTAAAAAACTTCCCAAACTAAAATATAAGAATCGCTACATCCCATAACACAACCAACAAAAAATAAACTCCAATCGACATTGAGATAAGATATTTGATACAATTTGCTTAAATTTAAATACATACATAGGAGATCTGCTACAATATTTAGTATTGTAATAAATACATAGAAAATTTTTTCAGCTGCAACAATATTGCCTTATTTTACACAGACTACACGAACTAATCTGAGTCGCATCACAACACTTAAGAGGCAGCAGGCAGTAACAAAATTTAAGAAAGGAAAAAAAAAGCATCAAGCAATCAAGCAAAAAGAATAGAGTAGCAAGTATTTAGAGATACTTGAACTGAAGCATCCAGCTTTTGTCAGTATTTATATATAATGTGAGGAAAGGAGTAAAGAAAGTAGAGAGGCTGCCATTAGAAGGTAGGGAAGGGGAAGGACACGTGAGAAACAAAAGGGGTGTGAGGATTCTGCCATTAGAAGGTGGGAAGGGGAAGGAAATCAAGAGGTTGTAACCGTGGGTTTCTTAGGGTTTTTAGTTTAGAAGGCTTAGGTTTGGGCTTTATGTTAGAATTAAATTTAGAAGAAGAGGGCTAGTGGAATTAAATTTAAAAGAAGTGGGTTTTATGGTGGAGATAGGTTGGAAATAATTTTAGTTTTATTAGTATTTTAAAATTGAGAGAAACTATTTTAAAATTATAGGATAAATTTAGGAAAGAAGATGGGAATGACATGGCTACTAACGTGGCTCAATGTGAGCAAAGCAACATTAAATGCTACGCTTCAACTTTTAGTAATATATAGATAAAATTAACTTCACATGTTGGAGTAAACATCCTTAATAAGCTAGAAACTGATATAAAATGTGAACTCCAATGTTTTTCTACAGATCGTTGTAAAGTGCCAATTTGATTAAGTTCACTTCCAATCTCAAGCTCTTCAAGATCAATCAAACATGTTATTTCATTAGCATTGACAACTTTCAATTGCTCATTACACTTGCATGAAGCATTAACAATTTTGATCACCAAAATCAATTTTAGAAAAAACCCACTAATGGGGAAAATTTGTTTTGATGCTTTTACTAATGCCAATTGTAAGCGATGTGCAAAACAATGAATGTAGTAAGCATATGAGCAATCATTCAAAATCAAAGCTTATAATCCATTCCACGTACCTCGCATGTTGCTTGCTCCATCATATCCTTGCCCTTGAATATTTTGTATATCTATTCAATGTTGAGATGACAAAGAATATATCCCCTTCTTTAGAGTCAAAGTTGCAGTGTCAACAACATGAGTAAGCCCAAAAAAAGTTCTTTCACAAAGCCTTTTGTATCAACATATCTAAAAACTACAGCCATTTGCTCTTTCATGGACTCATCACGAGCTTCATCAACCATTAGCTTTCAACACAATAAAATAATATAAACAACACAAATAAAATAATAAAAAACAAACACCACAGCCACCTCCACCAATGGTCATAGCTACCACTCTACTCTGGCAACCACAACACAACGCAGAGAAAAAAAAAAAAAACAAAAAACAAAACCACAACCATAACCCATTAAAACTAGCCACCGCAACCACCATCACAACCACAACCACAACCCACTGCCACTGCCACAACCACAAACCACGAAACCCATAGCCAAAATCCATAAAACCCACTGCCAAAGCCAAAATCATCCAGCACCACCACTACCACCACCACAACCACCAAACCCATATGAATACACACAAAAAAAACCCAATCACAGCAAAGAGAGAAGAGAGATGGGCGGTAGCAGCTTGGGCCTTGGGTCGGCGACAGCTTGGGACTTGGATCGACGAAGAGCTGGGCAGAGAGGGATGAGAGAGAGAGGAGATCTTATCTGATCTGAAGAGAGATGGGAATGTGAGAGAGAGAGAGAGAGAGAGTAAAAAAGTAGAGAAAAGAATAGAAAAATATTAAAAGCATTTGGCTACTTGCTACAGTAATCAGGTACTAGTACCTGTTTATTGTAGCATGTAGCCAAATTTTTTTACCTATGACACCAACAATGTAGCACAACATTTTGTAGTTTGAGGAGGCAAAAATAACATTATAGAAATATGCCTCCACCAATAATGATGCTCTAATAACTAGTATTTTTTAACACATAAAAACCTAATTAAAAAAATTGGCATTTTACAAACCAACCTTGGACATTGGTGTGAGCATCAATTTACTCCTTTTAGAATAGTATTAAAAAATTCTTTTTATGATAAGTAAAATTGTATTAAACAATTAACCCAATGAACTTTAGGCTTGTGACAAATAAACATATTTTTCAGTATTTTTTGTTAAAAAATAACGAATATAATCACACATGGTTTTATGGCATTATTAATAATTTTAAAATACTACCATTACTACGTGCACATCACATTATTAGATTTGTTAGGCATTAATGAAAAAAATACTAATAAAATATTCGATTTGCTGCAACCTAAAGTTTAGCCAAGTTAATTGTTTAGATCAAAAGTTCAAAGAACAAATTAACCCTCATGTCAAAAGTTCAAGTGTGGAAAAAAAAATGACAAAGTTTTAGTTTTAAACTTGGTTATAGCTAAAGATTATAGTTCTATTCAATATTTTTTATTAGACGTGAATTTCAAAAAATTTACTACTAGATTACATTTTATTTTTTATATTTTCCATATTTACAACAAAATTTCCAAAAGATCAAAAGTCAGTACGACGATAACATTCAATTGGCATAAATTTTCAACGAAACACAGATGGGATTATTACGACAAAGACGATAACATTCAGTTGACATTTTTTTTTCAATTCGGTTAGGTTTCTCCATATTCTTCAATCAAATGTTTTAAATTTTAAATTTTTGTAATTTAAAATTATACATAAAAAATAAGTTTGTAAACTGAATAATAAATAACATTTAATTGGCACGAAAACTGAGATACATGAACATGCAACCCGATAATTAAAATTTCAAAGTATATAGATTATTATTTTATTTTATTTTTTTAAGGGAAGCTACAATCATATTTGTAGCGAAACTTTTGTTACCATAAAATTTCCTAAAAGAAAATTAAAGACTTTTTAATTTTTTTTTTTCACTTCTATTAAAAAAAAAAAATTGTTAGGTAATACATTAGTCCATATATTTATTAGGGTAAATTTCACAAACCTACCATGAGGTTTAGGCTATTACCAATAAAGTCCATAACATTTAAAAATCAACCATTTCAGTCCATAAACCAAACCGCGTTACAAATCGTTACATAATTTTTAGTTCCTCTCTATCAGACCCCTCTTTTCTCTCTCTCCCTCTCTCCCTCTCTCTCTACGGCTTTGCAGTGGCCCCTAGGTAGTGGGTTTGCTTATTTCACTTTTCTCTTTGTCTTTGCAACAGTGCTGGGACCTGGGTTAATTGATTTCTCTTCTCTCTCATCATCTTTATGATGGCGTTGTGGTGGTGGTTTTCGCAATGGTTTATGGATTTTGGTTAGGATCGGTGGTAAAGGATTTGGGTTTTGTTGTAGGTCGGCTTTGGAGGTTTGTGGGTTTTGGTTTAGATCGTTGGTTCTGGGTTCATTGTGGGGTGGTTGGTGGCGGATGGTCACACATTAATGGGTTTATGGGTTTTGATGATGCTAATGAGGTTGTTTTGATGGTCAATGGTTTTGGGTTTGTGGGTTTTGCATATGCCGATGCCATTGTTTTGCTGATGGTAGGTTGACAGTGGTGGGTGGATTCCATTCAAGCTTTATTTTTCCTATTTGTTTATTGAGAAAGGTTGTAGGTTGTGTTCAATTTTTTTTCCTTCTAATTTGATTTAGAATTTCAAAGAAAGGGAAGACAAAAAGGTTGTAGGTTGTGTGAGAAAGGTTGTGTTCTTCAACTTTTTTTTTTTCCTTCTAATCTGATTCAGAATTTCAAAGAAAGGGAAAAGAGAGACTCGGGGTAAGGGATGAGAGAGAGTGAAATATGTAACAGCGTCACAAGGCATATGGGGTTAGGGATTGAGATGATCAGTTTTTAAATGTTCTGGACTTGATTGGTTATATTCCAAATCTTAGGGTAGATACCCTATTTATAATATGATAATTTAAATATAATAAATAAATAAATAAAAAAAAGAGATAGGACACATGACAACTGGTCGGAACCAAGCCTCCAAAGTCAAAACGCCGAACAACATGATGTTGCCGTGGCAGTAGAAAATCTTGAGTTCAAATCTACTATTAGACCGCATGGACACTAAGGGTCCGTTTGGATTGAATTTATTGTTGCTGAAACTGAAAACTGAAAACATGTAGCAAAATAATTTTTAAATGTGTGAATAGTACCGTGAGACCCATTTTTAATATTTTTTAATACGTGAACAGTACTGTGAACAGTAATGAACAGTGCATAAACAGTAATTTTTGTCCCCTGCACAGTGAACCCATGTGAGGTTACTGTTCACGCGCAGGGAAAAAAAAAAGTGGAAAACGTGAAACGCAGAAACGCAGACTCAGTTCCCAAACACATACTAAAAATCGTGATATCAAATACCGTTTTTAATTTTTTTTTTTTTAAAAACCGTGAACTAAAAGAAGGATTTCCCAAAAGTAAGTAAACTCCTCGAATTGTACCCCATAGTTCATCATACATGTTTTCATGTGCAAACAATACAAACAATTTCAAGCATTGAACCAACAGCACTACTTTCTCCTTTCAAAAAAAAAAAAAAAAAAACAGTACTACTTTCTACTTACCAAAAGTCCCAAAAACATAGTCATAATTCATAAAAGAATCATCCAGAGTGTCATGCAAAAGCCCTGCAGCAACCACAGTCGATTTAGCCCCAATCAAAGCCAGCATCACTGCAGTCTCCAGTCTCCACACAATGCTGCAAATAAGGATCTCCACTAGCCAGTGGTAGCGCCACATTAAGGGCAGGGTGGTCCCAAGACCAACCTGACCTTAAAAAAAATATATATATATATATATATAATAATAATAATAATAATAATAATAAATTTTATTTGAATACCCTTTTAAAAAAAAATTGGGAATACCCTCAATTTTTTTATGCCAATAAAATTAAAATTTACCCCATCATTTATTCTACTTTCAAGCAAAAAGAAAAAGCCCAAAAAAAAAATTTAAACTAAAATCTAAAAAAAAAAAAAAAAAAAAAATTAACATAGCAAGCCCACCCTAGGGAAAAAAAAAAAAGCCCAACATCAATCCTAAACAAAACTAACCCAAACGGATTCTCAAAAAAAATTTTAGTTAATTTTTATTAACTAAATGCGGCCCAACCCAGACAAATTCTCAACCCCCCCCCCCCCCCCAAAAAAAAAAAAAACCCACCAACCAACCAATCAAAATTCAAATTACCAATATGCATCTGTCAATTGATCAAAATCATCAAATGATAAGACAAATTAGCAAAATTGAAATCAAAACTAAACCCCTAACCTAAACAAAAAAAACCTCATTAACGACCAAGCTTGGTCCAAACACATCGGCGCAACGGCGCCTTTGCTTGGACCGCCTCAAACTCGAGCAACAGAGCACATCGAGCCTTAAACTCAAGCAACAGTGACGGCGAGATCGAAGATCAGATCAGAGATTGCATGGCTTGTCTCGTTGCCTTGACCCTCGTCCCTCGAGTCCTCGCCTCGATGTGCTGCCACAACACCGCCCTCTTAGGCCTTAAAGTATTTCAGTTCTTTACTCCTCTCTCTTTTTCTTTATCAGTCTTTCTCATCTAAATCTTACATCTTTGGCTTTGCTAATTGTTGTACTCTGATCTGAGAGTGACTGAGTGAGAGCAGAGCTCTCTCTTTCTTTCTCTTTGAACTGAAATGAAATTCTCTTTATCTCTCTGTTTCTCTATGTCTAAATGTCTAATTGCCTTTACTTTATAACTTTATTTGACATTTTGACTTTATTAGTTTGTGAGTTTGTTGTTTTGTGTATTGTGAATTTTGTGTGTTGTGAATGTTTTATATGTTTAATATTTTGTGAAATGTTGATTGGCTCTTGTGACTCTTGTCTGTTGAGCGGGTAGTGGATGGGGGCCATGGGGCCGTGGGGTGGGATATTTGAATTGGGAAAGTGGACAGGTAGAGGCAGTAAAGGCTGAAGGCATGCAGAGGCAGTATAAAAGACAAAAAATTAAATTATGTTAGGCACTAGGCAGCGGGTTGAGCCATAGATAATACACATGGGGTGTGTGCTAATGCACAATAGGGTGTGTGCTAGACTGCTAGTTGTCAGTAAAGAAAAATAATGAAACAACTAAACAACAATAATTAATAATTTAATTAACCAATATATTATAAAAAACAAACAAATTAAATTATATTAGGCAGTGGATTAAACCGTGGATCACAGTGGGTTGTGTAATTTATATTCCTTAAAGAACATCCTGAAAAAAAATTCTTGGAGCCACCACTGCCACTAGCACCCATCTACAACAGAAAACAGTAAAAAGACTCTCAAACCCAAATCACTAAAACTCCACACAAGCACAATAAAACCAATAAAAAGCTCAAATCTTTACCTGCCCTCTACGAGCTTTCTCAGCCTCATGAAAAGCCTTCACCACAAAATCCTCACAGAAGATCTTGTGTCTCAACTGTGCACCCAACAATAACTCCCTTCACTTAAGGCCCAGCATTCCCTTGCTCCACCTCTATGTTAAAAGTCAGCTCCTCCACATTTAACTCATCCCCACAAACCTCCAATCCTGATGTAGAAGAACCATAATCTAAACAAGAACCATAAGCGTTCCTCACAAACCCATTAAACAAACCACTTTGGAAACTCAATGTGGGACTACTAGTATTATTAGCACAAGCACTACTACCTCTAACTGAACCAACCACCACACAACTACTACCACTACTACAACAAGAAACTGGTCCTTGAAAAACTGAGACAGGGCTCAAATCCTTTTTCAAAAAGGACCCAGAAAACTTGCTTGGTGAAGAATAACCATAAGAGCTACTCAAGCTCAGCTCCTTCAATTCCTCACTCTTCAACTCATCACTACAAAAGCTTTTAGAGGATCTTACTGAAGAGGATGAGGAGAAGAGGCAAGAGAGGCCTCCAATCACAGGCTTCTAACATGTGGACGGTGGAGATGAGCTCAGCTCGAAATCGTACGACGAGTGTAGTGAGGAGCACACGCTGCTTGGTAGGCTTGTGTGTGTGTGTGTGTGTGTGTGTGTGTGTGTGTGTGTTGGGTCTCAGATCACACACACAAAAGCTTCAATAAGCTAATCAAAACCGAGTTTTGACGAAAACCCAACTGATTTTTGCATTCAAAGACATGAAAAATACAAATAAATCACTGATTTTTTTACTTTTTCTTCCAAAATAACCCAAATCCAGAGACCCTTTAAATAAAAGTTGGTTCTTTTCAATTTTCTCCAGAAACCCAATTGCATTCAAACCCAAGTAAATCAGTGATTTTTAACACAAAAACCAAACAAATGTTCCGAAATCAGAGACCCTTATAAAAAAAAAGTTTGTTCTTTTTTTTTTTGGTTAGATACAGTTTTTTTTTCCCCCAAGAAACCCAGTTGATTTCTTTCATTCAACCAAATAAATCAGTGATTTTTTTACACACACACACACCCCAAAAAAAAAAAAAAAAAAAACCAATAAATGTCCTGAAACCCAGTAAAGAAAAAACAACAAATTTGGCAGAGACAAAGACTATGGAATTGAGTTAGTTTGAGAAGTAAAAGGTTTTGATTTTGTTAGAAAGAGAGTAACTGAGCTACAATATGCACAAATTTATATAAAATTTTGAACATTTGGGGGTTACAAAGTGTACAAACAAGACAAAAAAATTTTCTAAAATTGAGAAGGAATTTACAAACCTTAACCCAAGAATTTTCAAAGGAAGAGAGTAAAAAAAAAAAAAAGGTTATGGGATTGTATTTGTTCTGAGAGAGAGAGATTTTGGTTTTATTACTTTCCTCTCCTGTTTCTGTGTTCTTAAGATGGTTATTGCTTAGAGGCCAGAGAAAGAATATGTGAGATTACTATAACGGCCTTGGGAGTGAGATCGTTGGTTCAAAAACTATAATGGGATTTTTGTGTAACTTGTCAACAAAAAAAATAATTAAAAAATAAAAGTGCAGACATAAATAAATTTTTTAAATGGGGCTAAATGCAAACGCAAGCCGTAGGGTTTGGGTCAGTTGCGCTTTGACCAAAAAAAAACATGGACGTGAATTCATCAAGACCTTAAAGGTTCAGCTATTTAATTCTATTTATAACTACATTAATCAACGCATAACCCATTTCCATTCAAGAAACAAGAGCTAGAAAGAACCAGCAAAAGCACCTATCAAAAAACAGAACCAGCAAAAGCATAGTTTCAGACCCATCTAGATGCGGACATGTTGAAAACAGTCGATGCAGAAGATCGATTTACTATGTAGCAATACAGCATCAATGTTCTTTCTATTATTAGAGAAACAAAAAGGTATCAAATTGATGCAAGTGATGTAGAATAGAAAGCTAAAAAAGAATCAGTTATCTGCCAAAGACAATTCTATTTACAACATCAACAGGCAAAGCATAAGCTGGATCTATGGCTTTCAATCCTGGATATTCAAGAAGTGAAAGTCCTGCAATAACAAAGATGAATGACTTTAGATTTGATATATTAACGTCTTGAAAGATTAAAGCTTTGATTGTTGAAGCCAGTAAAATCTGATGAAAAAGCAACATCATGTGTAAGGAAAGATGGCTTCAAATACTAAAATTTACTTAAACTCCTTTGAAGTCTCTTCCCCTCAATCCTTACCCAAAACCTCCCATTAGAAAAAAATCTATAAAATCATATTTCCTATCATTTTTAGCCTTAGTGATCAACCATTTTTAGGCAGGTTCTATTCGTCCTAAGAATATTGCAAGGGAACAAGAAAAGGTGATTTAACTCATAAGTGCAACAAGAGTATTGACAACAACTTATCACATGCAACATGCATATATCAAAAAGGAAAAATGAACAAATTAGAAAGCAGTAATGCTGCATTTAGTTACCAGCTACGCCGAAGTATGTATGGTAGACATCCACAGCATCATCTGGTCTATCAGAAATTCCTCCATTTTCCGTATCCTAAGATTTTTGTCAAACCACATCACCTCAGAGAAATTTAAAATGATTCAAACTAACAATGCAGAAATAAAATAAAGGACCAACACCCCTGATATCCCAACAGGTACAAAGTAGCCCATTCAGACCTGGCAGTCTAAGATATACTTAACAAGCTTTTCCTTATTTATCCAATGAACCCTGTCTATCATGATCAAGCTAGAAAGAACCCACCAAGAGTAGCAGACCTGAAGCGATGCAACAAAATCAGTGAGAAAGACTACAAAAATGTTTCTTTATGGAAAACTAAGCTTCAGTTAAATTATTTTAGAATAAAATACACCCACATCAGGGAGTTTCTCAGGACGGCCATTAAGACCTCCAGATTTAACTTGCCGCTCGCACAACCACCACCCAAGAAGGTCCTTGTCAATATGATGCAATGACCCCGTTAGAGAAAGTGCAGCCACACAACAGAAAACTGCAGTCACAATGGACACAGAAAAATTTCACAGGATTTCAACCTAAATCTCACAGGCAGGCAAATACGAAGTAATAATTGTTTCAAAGGATTTTAAGAGACATTAGATATTTGGTGAATAAAGCTTTTGGGTTTAAAATGCAGAAAATAAAAAGGCATAATTGTTTAGCTTTTACACATACATTGATTCAGTTTGGTGAAATGACATGGCTTTCAAGCAGTTTGAGTGGCTCACAAATATCTAACTCTAATGAAAAGTGAGGCACTTGGTAAATTAAAGGTTAACTCTAAGCAGCTTGAAGTTATACCGGAAGCTCAGTTGAAATTCATCCGGGAATGCAGTGACAAAGTTGAGAAATCACATAAAAGCGTTTTAATCAGCTTTAATTTTCTTTTAATTACAACACAGACTACTCAATTATGATATGTATATATGCAAGTTGATAAACAAACCAAGCTACTCAAACTTCACACAAGATCAGCTTGGAATAGAGCACTTGAATCACTTATGAAATGACTTCTACCTTGAAAAGCCTACCTTAACTTAATACTAGAAAGGAAAGCTAGTCAAGCTCAAATAGGGCCAGCTAAAGAAGGATCTTGCTCACCAATACCCATGAGTGAGCTTAAGCAGTGTGATACTCAGCACGTTTACAGCTTAACACAGCAAGAAATTGTTTTACAATGAAATGCAAGCAATGGACTTCTTAGTAAATTACGCCAACCCAACATACATAATACACTTCATAGACCATTCTGCAATACTTTTTGATAAGTAAAGGGAAATTAAATAGATCATTCTGCAATACTTATAAATTTATAAGGAAGAATCTCGGCCTTATCAACCTCCACTTCAAATATATTAGGAGAAATGCATGAGTTATTTTAAATTATTGTTGAACAAACAAATGGGAAATATTTTCCATTAGACGTGGAGGTTTGGGTTACCAAGATGCAAAATTTACAATTGATTGACAGTAATTGAATCTAAGAAATGAGCAAGAATCTTCTAAGCAAAACCTAAATGTTTTTAATAGATGCAGCAAATTTTTCACCCTGATAATAATAACCAAAAAAAAAAAAAAGATAAAATATTTGAAAAGATTGTCCACCTAGATAAAAACGAAACAAAGAGGATGATGGAAGTAAAATGCACAATTGATTTATCAAATCTAATCAGCAAGTAAAACTTCATGTAATGATTCTGAGTTAAATAATTAACATACTTTGCCCTGCATGGGACTCTCCACCAGGTGTGCATCCAAATCCACCATCCAAATTTTTGCAACTTACGACGTAGCTCACAGCCTTCTCCACATTGATTTTATTCAAGCGACGTAATATTGAGAGACAACATATAGCAATATAAGAGAACCTATAAAAATAGAATAGGTTTGGTAAAATATATACTAGTTGCAAAGATGCTAACTCCCAAAACCATGAGATGTTAAATAACAAATCAGAAGGGGAAAGAATACCGTGTATCAACTTCACCCCATATGTCTCCTGAAAAGGATCCATCTTCATTTTGCAGCCCAGCAACATCTGACTTAAATATTAAGAGCCACAAGAATTGCTAGATATACACTGCTTTATATTTGGTTTAAATATTAAAGTTTGTTGATGCCTAAATCACCTGTAAAGAGCTATCTACATCTCTGTACCAAACTGAGTAGTTTAAAAGTACTGATTCCACCCAATATGTAATATGAATATGATACGCAAGTTGAATCTACCAGTTAACTATCTACTGGAGTATTTCAAACAACAAAGAATAGCATATAATACAATTTCAAAGACCACCAATAAGTATGCCAAAGGATACAATTAGTCACCTTATCAATGTCAAGCACATTTAGCTTATCAAAAAGGGCCAAAACTTGTACGGCACTTAGAGTATACAGTATGTGAGGATCATGTCCAATGTTACCGCCAAACCCCCCTGCACAACTAATTAAATCATCATGTGTTCATTTTTTTTTTTTTTGATAAGAAATCATCATCATGTGTTCATTACTATAATCGTCTACATTTTCCTCTCTTTCTCTCTCAAAATTTAGAAAGCTTAAAATGTTAAACCATTAATTGATTGGACTTATTGAATAGTTATAAGCCTAACCATCTAAAAATTCAAAATATCAGAAGAATCATAAGCAAATTACTATAATCATCTTCATTTTCTCCTCTATCTCTCTCTCTCTCTTATTTTATTTTATTTTTCTTTGACTTTAGAAAGCTAGTATTGTTAACCATTAATTTATTGGGCTTATTGAATGGTTACAAACATCTCAAAAATCATCTATAGGAAAAATCACAATCCTAGGGAGAACCATCAGACAACAAATTCTAACTCATTGATGTATTATAACAGAATGTAACTAGACAACGTAGTTGATTCAATGAAGAAACTGAAGAATCTCTAGAAACCTGACTCATGCTGGCACTTCATGACCCATGAAACAACCTCATCCACATCTACAGTGTCGAGCTTTTCCAAAAGATCCAGAGTGGTCAATCCCCAGTATGCCCCACTCATTCTCAAATGTTCCATCACAACAGAGATAAAATCATCCTTCCTCTGAGTTGTTAAATTTAAACATAAATGATAAAAGAATCATTTCAGCAACCCAAGATACAGGTAGATCATGAGAATAAAAAAGTATATGTATGAAACACACCTTTTCAACTGTTAAAATGTATTGGATGTGTTTCTCAGCGGCAAGCCCCCCCATCTGGCAGTTAAGCACATCATCAATTCCAAGATTTTAAAACTTGAGCCACTAAAAATATAGAAACTCAACATTTAAAAAAAATTATATACAGTTGATTTCTTTATCTGATCTAAAAGAAAATCATTGAATCAAGTTCTTCACTCATAGTCGGTTAATTAACTCAATTTCACATCTCATTGTTACAGACAAGATTCTAAATTTTATATTTATATATATATATATATATATATAACAGATTTTAACTACCCACCAAGTGAAAGGAAATTTACAACTGACTGGAACTAAAAAATAAGACCAAAACCATTTTTTTTATTTTATATTAAAGTTACACACACCTAGTGAGTGGTATTGAATCCACGACCTCACCTTCCACCATGCTCTATCAAGGGGAGGGGGAGCCACTTGAGCTCGACCAAATGTAATGTTACTAACTCTCATCGCCAACACCCAAAGCACCCACAGCAATTTAACAAGTTTTGCTTTGTACATGTCGCAGTTCCCGAAATCCCCAGTCATGCTACAGTTTGCCTAGACAATCCAGGACAGGAGACACAACCTCCCTTCTTAACACAACTGGCATCTAAATCCTATTACATGATACTTCTAAGTTCTAAGGTCATTCATGATATTTAGGGCAAAGAACTTAACCATGATACAACTCTAATTTCCACCATTTTACATCATTCTTTAGTATGACTAAATGTTAGCATTGCCCAAACAAATCATTGGAATATGAATTACAATCCATCAATGAAACACAATAAATAAATAAAAAGGGTTCTTTTTTCCATTACTCATACATACATATTCTACAATCCAATTGCAGGATACCCCATATATATATATATAGCTTTCACTTTAAAAGGTTGAATAAAAACTGCATAATTGAGAATGACAAAAATTGCTCAACTAATAGACCCACTTGGAAATGATAATTGAAAATGTGGACTAACACAAACTTCACCTTCAGCAGGCTCCAATGTCACGGTTCTTCCTGGATACTCAAGTGTCCCTCTGTGGTCAGTACTACCTATATAACAATAACCCACAAACCAAATATCAACAAAATGGAAGAATTTACATATACATGAGAGAGAGAGATAAACTAACCCAAAAAACTCTACTTTTTCTAATTTAGCTATCCATGTTTGTTATGCACACACATCAGACTCAATACTTTATTTCTTACTTTGTTTAAATATTTATTTTTTCTCTCTCCTCTCAGCATATACAACCACCACCATACCACAGCCAGCCACCACCACATGCACGACACCACCACCACTGCACAAAACCCAACAACCACTTCCACAAAAACCCAAAAACGTCACGCAATCAACCTATCTCAACCAGACAACCACCATTGCCTTGCATGCACCTACTGACATAAATTAAATTGAGTTGCAAAATTTAACATCTCATCCACATTTTGGAACAAAAACATCTTACCAAACCCAATGCCCAGGATCATAACTTGCAACAAATGAGACCCAAGGCCTTATTTTTGGCGGTGCTGCACCCCGCAAACCAACAACAGCAAGTACCCATAAGCATATTTACTTTTAAAACAAAAACACATTTCCCTGATCAGACCATGATCCAAGACTACACTCACACTAACATGCCTTCCTCAAGGCCCAAGTGCTTGTAGGCAACATTCAGAGCTGGTACACATAATAGCAAAATTTATTCACAGTTTGATACTCCATAACTGGTAGTAGATCCACATGCTTAGGAATAGTCAATAGGTTGAAAAGAACCATTGTTGGTTGACTAGAACAGACCCATCATGCAATATAATTTGAACCAAAAAAAAAAAATCTACTAGTTATGACAATCAAACAGATGTGAAATTGGGTCAAGAAAAATGATGATTTTGAGCAACAAATCGCATCAGCTACTGAAACAGATACTCTAATTGGGCTAATTTTCCTTCGTTTTCCTAGCAACCAAACATAGATTATTAAAAAAAAAAAATGAGAGAGGGAGAGAGTTACCTATTGTAGGTGTGGGTTGGTGAGTGGAGGACGAGATGGAGGTCGGTGGCTCACGGATCAGCGGCGATAAGTCGTTGCACCACGGCACTGAGAGAGAGAGAGAGATAGAGAATGAGAAAGCGAGAGAGACTCCGACGAGAGAGAAAATGAGAAAAAAAAGAATGATTCCCAGCGTTTAATTTTATTTTATTTTATTTTTTACTGGACGCGGTTTAAAAAACGCCGCTACAGGCCTTGTAACTCCATTATAGGTCATCGTTTATTTATTTATTTTTTGGGTTGGGCTTTTTTTTTTTTTTTTTTTTCAGAAACGTCACTACTTACTCGAAAACACTACTATAAACTCCACCACAGGTCCTCCTCTTCTGGTTACATCTGAACATGGCTTGGTGTAACTTTTTACCTCACAAATGGCGTTGCAGAAATGGATACTGTAAGGTCCCTAGTTAGAGCCACGGAAGCCCTTCCCTTTAATCCTTTATTGCGAAAAGTTCCATCTCAATCTCATGTCCTTGAATGAACTTCTGCTGGATGAAGCTCACTATATAGTATATACTGACAACGGCTTTTTTTATGCTAGGTTGATGAAATGAAATGCTCCGATAACTGAGAAGAATAAAAAGTTTGTGCAACGGGTATCACCTTTTTATTTTATTTCCTATATTTATCATCTCTAACATTCTAAAATACTCGTACAACTACAAGCATTGCTTCCCAATCTAGTAATCTACGCAATCCAAGTACACATATAGGGAAGGCAAGTGTATATAAAATTTACACTGTAGACTAAACAAATGTGTATAATTTTGTACACTTATATTCAAATATGTATCATATTGTATGCTTTTTGCAAATATATACAAGTTTGTTACTTTTAGTGTCCGATGTAAGACATACATTAATTTGATAATAACCAATAATTATCCTATATTATTTTCTTCCTTTTTTTTTTTTCGAAGCAATAACATTGAAATTTTGAAATAGCTAGAATTTCTTGACACGTTCTACCCTCCATTTGGTTCTTTGTGTTTTTACAAGAAGATGATTCCATTATATGGAAAAGTTCAAGGATTACAGCATATACCATTAATTCTAGATGAACGCTGCAATCAAGTTTCCTTTTTCTTCTACAGACATGGACACTTTCTTACCTTCGGTGTTGTAACATGACCTAAAAGAAGCTATGAGAGATTTGATTATTCACAAGCATGTGGCTGACTTTTTTCATTTTTCTCTTCAAGATTGTATTAAAATGTTTTCTTTCCTCATTGTGGAAATTTGGTATTGGAATATGACACTAGTGGAAGCACATTTCCATCCAGAAGGGAAAAAATAAATGCAGACCAATTAAACTTTATTTGGCTAGTTTCATTCCTACATCCACCAATTACGTCAACCAAATTCACTATCAATGATATGGATTATTCCTCTATATCCACTGATAACGTTAACCAAAATTCACCATCAATGATATGGATTATAACCACACGATTAATTCTCATAAATCATAATTAAGAACTTTCACAATCAGAACTCTCAAGACTCTCATGATAACAAACTCAAATCCCATTACATTCAACATGAACTCTCAATACAAACTAACAAATTCATAAATGAGATGCTTACTACCCAAATACATCAAATGGTGCTCTCACTTTGTTAGGTTAAAATAGATTAACCCTTGTTAATCAATTCACTTATTCAAATTGATTAATTAGGTCAAATTACATGCAAATCGTAGAGGCACCAACAAATCACTAAATAAATTAAATACAGCGAAAAATAAATTAACACAATGATTTATTGATAAATGGGAAAAACCTCTCGTAAGGCAAAAATCCCACTGAGTGAATTTAAAATTACCATTCTCAAGAATCTACTAATCAATAATCAAGCGATTACAAGTATAAAAAATCTTACCACGACTCTGGTCTATCCCAAAATACTAACCTACAGTTAAACATTTGCTTCAATACCTAGTTGAACTTGATTTTGTAACAAACCTCTTTGCTTTGCACAAATCTCCAACCTGTGACTTGCTTCTTTGCACGAATCTCAGTACATGACTAACTCTATCAACTCGATTGATTGTTGTTGGCTGCAAAGTTTTTCACTTCATAAACGATGAAGATCAAGAAGCATTTAGTTACAAAATTTTAAGGCATACAAACGCAGTAGCTTCACAGAGTATATGAGTTCTAGGTCCCTGTTCCATACTTGATGACTTTTAAAATAAGTTTTATATATGTTTAGAGTTATAGAGAGAGAAACCCTAATCATTCAAGTCATCATGGGCCAAAATTCTGATCTGAGAAATCTAAAATTGTAATTCTCAATAAATCGAGCTTGTGTCGAGCTTCTTCATAGCAACTAGTGTTGAGCTTTAATGAAATAGTTTTTCTTCACCTTTTTTTTTGGATCAAAATCCATGTCTTTAATAATACCACTTGATATGTTAGAACAACATACTTCTTGATACATTAAACCCAACTTAGATCTACTAAATTACAAGTAAAGTAAGTTTTGTCAAAGAATTAGCTAATTATATAAAAAATATGACCCTAACACACTCAAACAATAAACAAACAAAGTAAGTTTGTAACTACTTTTCTAAAGAATTAATATTCTTATACGAGTCTTTTCTCTCCCCATGTAAGAGGACCCTTGGATCTTAGAGTCTTCAATTCTAATGCTTTATTGACAATGAATGCTCAATTACTTATTAAATATGAAAAGCTCCCTCCTTATACACCAAAGAAAATCATTTCTTCTCCCACTAGAAAACCTAACAAAGTCAAAATAGAAAATTTGAGGTAATTAATTTCTAACATTTGGAGCTCGATGAAAAGTTCAACAGGAACTCAAAAGGGAAGTTGTAATTGCAAGTAATTAGTTTTAAAATGAAAATTTTTCATGCATTTACTTTTTTTTTTTGAGACAACCCGACCCGAAGGCCAAGAAATTTATTCAATAACTCAAAAAGATTACGAGTCTCGAGTTACTAGGGGAGCTATATCATCAGGAGAGGATTCAATCCAAACCTGTAGCTCATTGCCAGAAACAGATTTTTTGGCAAGAAAATGGGCAACTGAATTGCCTATGCGTTTTACATGAGAAAAAATACAACATCGAAAATCATTTGCTACAATCAAAATGTCACTTATCACGTGACCATACTCCGGATTGGCCATATCTCTTGCTAGGATAGCCTGGATAATGACCTCAGAGTCGCCTTCAATAGAAACTTCAAATATGCTTAATTCCTTCGCAAAATACAAATCCCTCCTACATGCCAAAGCTTCAACCACTGCTGGAGAAGATGGCAGGTGAATTCTTTCTGCCAAGGCTCCAAGAACACTACCTGTATGGTCACGTACAACTGCACCCAGCCCAGCAGCACCTAACTTAGTGAAGGTGGCCCCATCAAAGTTAACTTTATAAAGTGGAAATATAGGAGGGATCCACCGAACAACTCTTTCACTTGACAAAGAACGATGACCCTTGCTACATTGCACCTGCTGAAAATCCTAGAGGTAAGCCATCGCTCTCTTTCGAATCTGTTGTACCTCAATGAATTGTTCCCCCACTCTTACCGAGTTTCTTCTAGACCAAATAAACCAGAAAATCATGGCCATAAGACTTACATCTAAACTTTCCTTCATCTTCAATAACATCTCCCACAAATCAACAAACAAGAAAAACTTGTACTTGAGTAGTTTTGTTGTCACTTCATTTGACTCCCAAATGGGAATAAGGGAAAACACAACTCCATAAAACATGCACAATGTCTTCACTGTCAAATTTACAACTGGAGCAAAGAACTGATCTAACCACATTTCTTCACCAAAGATTATAGAGAGAAGGGAGAGCATTATGTGTAGCCCACCAAATCATGTGCTTGACTTTGTGTGGAACTTGTAAATTCCAGATGCTATTCCACATCAAGTGCTTACGATCAAGACTTGAGCAAGATGGCAGCATCTGTCTGCTCACACCAGCAAGAAGTTTATAGGTACTACGAGTTGAGAAGGTACCTTGAGGGGTAAGGAGCCAAACCTGCTTATCTGCAACACCCTGGAAACTCAGTGGGATGCAATAATACTAGCTTCCTGAGGGAGGAAGACTTGCTTAACCAAATCGACCTTCCAGGTGTGTGTCTCGGCATTAATTAGATCACAAACTCTAGATTCAAGGGGCAGAACTGATAGGGGAGAAACTATTCTAGAACACGAAGTTTTTGGCAACCACCTATCCCTTCGAATCTGTATAGACTGACCATCACCAACTCTCCAGACCGAACCCAGCTCTATGACATGTCTCACTTGGCAGAGGCTCTTCCAAGCATAGGAACCCTTATTTGAGTTATCACAGTCCATGATAGAACAATTAGGAAAAAATTTTGCTTTGAACACTTTATGAAACATAGAATTTTCCTGAGAGTTTAAACGCCAAACCTGCTTAGCGAGTAGGGAGTCATTGAATTTACTCAGTTCTCGGAAACCCATGCCACCTTCATTTTTTGGGAGGCAAAGTTTTTCTCAACTAATCCAATGAATCTTCCTCTGCTCACCTCTGTATCCCCACCAAAACTTCCTAATTAAAGTTTCAATGTCCTTAATAAGACATTTTGGCAACTTAAAACAAGACATTGTGTAAGTCGGGATTGCTTGAATTACTGCCTTGATAAGTATTTTCCTCCCGGCTTGAGACAATAACTTCTCCTTCCACCCCTTGAGTTTTTTCCAGATTCTTTCCTTAATAATACTAAAGGACTTCTTTTTATCTCTACCAACCTGACGGGAGGCTGAGGTATTGTTCATATCTTTGAATTGCTGGAACACCTAGGAAAGCTTGAATAGCCTGTTGGGTCTGAAATGAGGTGTTTGAGCTGAAGAAAATATTTGTTTTCTCCCTATTGATGTTTTGGCCAGAAGCTTGTTCATAGAGGTGTAGGATTGACTGGATTTGGACACATTCCAAGATAGTAGCTCGACAGAATACAAGGCTGTCCAGCAAATAGAAGATGAGAAACACGTTTATAAGTAGAAGTAGTATAGAAAGTTAATAAGCATGCATCACATTTATTTAGACCAATTAGATTGGGAAGCTACAATATCAGCACTAGAACTTGAGTACTAAGTTGTACAACTCTCATATGAAGAAGTGTCCTTTCTCTTCTTCTGCCCCTAGATTTAGAATGATGGGACAATGCCATATCCAGTTCCTGCCATCAACAAAAGCCACAAACCCATCGGCAAAACAACCTCATCAAATTGATCCTTTAATGATAAGACAAAAATAAGTATCAAATCTAGTTGTAATGTATACAAGATTTTCTTAGTGATTGTTTACAGCTAGGTTTTAATTTTTTTTTTAAATGTCCTACAGCTAGGTACAAATTAAGATAAATCTATTTTTTATTTTTCTAAAAATAAAGTTAAACTATATAATATTAAGATTTTATGCAAAGTACAGTCAAGGAAAAAAAATATTTTGACGTGCATTATGTAGTAATTTAACATTTAATATTCTTAAGGCACTTGATAAGTGAATCTTATAGGGTGCTGAGTTGGATTCCAATAAGTTCTAGGCACGTGTGAAGTTTTCTATTTTGTGGAAAACGTGTGAAAACGTGTGAATAATGTCAGCATATGAGTAGATTTGCACTGCAAGACCTCCATTGACCTATGGATGACTAGTCAACTTGAGTGAACATGAATTTTGTGGAGGGTATTCTGGGAAACAGATTTTATGATGGGCTAACAGCTCATGGTCCTAGAACTCAAGAAGTAGCTCAAACTAGCCTAGCCCACAATTATTTATTATTGGGCTTGATGTAATAAATGCTACAAACCCAATTTATTTTCCTTTTTTGTCACTTGAACCATATTGCAAATCTAGTATTTGTATGATGATGAGGTGGTGGTGTTTCTGTACCTTTCTTGCCTGAATTATGTGTTTGTGGGGGAGGATATTACCTGCAATGGGGTTTAATTTGTACTAAAGTTTACATATGTCGATATGAATATGTGCCTGTTTATTTCACTAATTTGAAATTGCACGGTTTTAAATTACAATTTTTAAATTCTCATGTTTCCTTAATAGGATTTTCAAACAAATCATTTTCAAAATCCTAAAATATTTGCTTATATTAACATTATGATTCATGAATAGTTCAATAGATCAGCCAAAGGCCTTATAGTTGAATTGGTACTTCCCCATGAACAAAGTACTTAGGGGTCTAGGGAGAGAAAAGATTCGAGTTGCAGGATTAGTAGTATGTTGTAATTATTTCTAAAAAAAAAAAAATAGTTTGATAGGTCACCTTTAATCAGAAATTATTGTATATTCTCCGAGCATTACTTTTTTTTTCTCTCATAAAGAAGTAGGTCCTATAATAGATCACTCATATGGGCCCATTTCTTTTATATAAGAGGATGAAGCACACTTTTCAAGTATGTAATAATAAACCATTTTTATCTTCTTGGAAAGGATGGGTTTCTTGGATTTTGTTCCACTTATAAATTTAATTGCTATTTTGACTACAAACTAACTTTTGAGATAGCAAGAACTAGTGCAAGCTAGGGGACAAACTTTTCCATTGAAGATTGATTCTTTTTAGCAATATGAATAAGGCAAGGACATATGTCAAAGTGGCAAATACTTTCTAGATATGAAGCTTACGCAACCCAAAAAAGGGGGGTAATTGATTTTGCATAAGGAAAACTCTGCCAACAAGCAAAACAAATCTAACTTGTGGCTCACGAGGTGGATAATATCATTTATAATATTTTCAAGAGTCTTTTAATTTAATGGTATTGCTTAATTCTTTCATGAAGAAAAGCTTAGGTTTAAATTTCTCTCTTCCAAATTTAATCCATCATATTATTATTTTATGAGATTTTTGAGGTTTCTCATGGCCGGTTAATGGAACAGTTTGGTCAAAAACTAGGACACCGTTTCTTTATATCAAAAATAAAATAAAATCCACCCCTCCATTTATTATAAAAATTTTATAAAAAAGATTATTTGCAATATCGGTTCATTAATTCACCAAATCAGAGCATGTGAAAATACAATTTGACACACAATCTAAAGTTAAATGTGCAATGATCATGTACATGATAATATCTTTCATCCACTTTTTCTTCCATCTAATTAGTGACTATATGTGCAACGCTCAACTAAATTGTACAGTAGAACACGTATGACAAGAAATGAAGGTAAAAAGTCATGTTCCTTTTACAGTACCAATCTCATCCTATAGAAGATTTTCAAAATATCACGAAGAATGAAATCAAATTAGTGTTTACAGTGGGTCCATTCCTCATATGATTGTCTTTAACCGGCATGCTATGAGGATCACAAGAAATCTAATCAAATTTTCACAAGAAAATATCTCCAGAGGCACTCGAATTGTCTAACATTTAACATCTCACAGTGCAACATGGTGCGCAACTTTAATATAAAAATTTTATGGTCTATTTAGATTGAGGTAAAATGAGAGAAAATATAATAGAGTAGAGTAGATTTGGCTAAAAATTAACTTATTTTCAGCCAACTCTACACTACTTCCCTCCACTTCCCATCATTTCTCCCTCAATCCAAACAAGTCGTTAGTACCTAAATCTTGTCTCTCTTTCTTTTTTTTTTTTTTTTTTTTTTTTTTTTTTTTTTTTTTTTGGAGGGGGAGGGGGTAATAGGGCAAATATATTTTAAAAAAACTAATAGTAGATCATTATGTTACAAAAACAGTTTGTCTTTGTAAAAAGTGAGCAAATTAACCACCACAAGCAGTGGGTTATCAAATATAACAATTAACAGAGTCCATAATTTGCAAACAACATAACTTGGCTAGCCCATCAAAACACCAAGTAGCTTCTGGAAAGATAGTTAACAAAAAGCAAAGTCCCAGCAAAAAGGAGAGCGCAAAAAATTTACAATGTCATCTTTATCTTCTTCTTCTTTTTCTTTTTTTCTTTTTTTTTATAATAATCATTTCCATCTCTATCTTCTTTTCTATTTTTTTGGATGCATTGTCATCTGTCTCTTGATGTAACAAACAATATTCCAATACATACAACCTGGACGAGCTTATACCAAACTCATTTTTATTCAGTGTTTTATTCTGCCACTAAGGTTGTCCATAGACCCGATCAACCTAACCCACTCGGTAAATCTGATTGGACTTGAACTAAAAATGGACCAATTTGGTGACTAAGGTAGGTTTTCTCCCCCAAAATCTAAAATTGTTGGATTAAGCAGTGGGTTCACTCCCTTAAAATCTAACAAACTCGACTCATCCAAACCTCTCTCTCTCATAGAGATCTCAACTAAATCTGGTGAGATCTTGACCAGATATGATGAGAACTCAATTAGAATTGATGAGATCTATAACCAACCTTCATCTCTCCCTATCGCTTTTCCACTTTATTGCCATTGTTACCGATTTTGCCATAGCCGCCAGCCACCATGTGAAGAGCTTGATTTGTTGAAATATTCATGTGTGAGTGGTGCGATAAGTAAAATGTTGAAGGGCCATATGAGATACTAATGATAAATGTGAATGATTAATATAACATAATTAATGTTCTAATAAGTATTACTGTTTACCACCAAAAAAAAAAAAAAAAAACATAATTAGATCAAAAGCATTGATTTAACTTTTAGGTTAAGTGGTGTCCAAAAATGTCATATCAACCACTTAATTGGAGTATCTCGAATGTATTATCTTCCTATCAAGTGATATTAAAATCATGACCACACTTAAGTTTTTGGGTAAATTTGATTGGACTTGAACTAAAAATGGACCAATTTGGTGACTAAGGTAGGTTTTCTCCCCTAAAATCTAAAATTGTTGGGTCTAACGGTGGGTTCACTCCCTTAAAATCTAACAAACTCGACTCATCCAAACCTCTCTCCCTCTCTCTCTCATAGAGATCTTAACTAAATTTGGTGAGATCTTGACCAGATATGATGAGATCTCAATTAGAATTGATGAGATCTATAACCAACCTTTATCTATCCCTATCGCTTTTCCACTTTATTGTCGTTGTTACCGGTTTTGCCATAGCCGCCAGCCACCATGTGAAGAGCTTGATCTGTTGAAATATTCATGTGTGAGTGGTGCGATAAGTAAAATGTTGAAGGGCCATATGAGATACTAATGACAAATGTGAATGATTAATATAACATAATTAGATCAAAAACATTGTTTTAACTTTTAGGTTAAGTGGTGTCCAAAAATGTCATATCAACCACTCAATTGGAGTATCTCGAATGTATTATCTTCCTATCAAGTGATATTAAAATCATGGCCAAACTTAAGTTTTTGGGTTAAGAATTTCCTTATATTAAACTATTAATTACTTAATTAGAGTCTTCTTAAGATGTTATCTCCCAATGATTACTCACATCAATCATAACTAAGTAGTGTATGTAGGCCTGTAGGTGTTTGTCTCCAAACTCAGCCTTTGTAGTCACATTAAAGGTCTGTTTGGATACCGCTTATTTTGTTGAAACTGAAAACTTATTGCTGAAAGTACTGTAGATAAAGGTAAAAATTAGTTGAAATAGTATAGTAGGACCTATAAATAGTGTCAAAAAGTGCAATAAGACCCATAACTAATAACAAAAATAAGTTGAATAATGAAATAATTTATAGTTTTAATTCACGTCCAAAGCATATTAAAAGACACTATGTATAAATTAATGATGCTTTGACTTTGTAGGCTATCTCACTTATAGCAGTAAATATCTCAAAAGTCCATTCTATGGAGCATGCTTCTAAAAAGCTTGTAGGTTGAGATTCCACGACTGTAGGATCTATTGGCATGTGAGAGGCATATTCCATAGAGCGGGTACAACAGAGACCTTCACTTAAAACGTAATTAGATAAGCTTATTTTCATTAACTTATTTTACTTCAAAAATAAATTAGATAAAACAAATTTTATACTTAGGAAAACCAAAAAAAAAAAAAAAAGTTTTTAAAACTTATTATTTTAAAGTGTAGAAATATGGAGGTCATCTCTTGCAGTCTTGCAGATTGTAACTAATAGATTTTATTACCAAGCTAATTTTAGAAATTTCATTTACTGCAAAGTGAATGTGTGCCAATAGATTTCATTCCCAAATGTTAATTAGGTTCCAAAAAGTCATTATCAAATTCTTTTTTGCGTGTGTGCAAAGATGTAAACAAGCTATAATTCATTTGGCTTGCTAGTTTCCCCACGTCTTGCATGTAAAAATCATTGAAAACAAGCAAGAGCGGATGTTACACCGACCACAAAATCATCAGATGGACCGCGGGATTGTTCTTTGTAGGTTGAATTGACAGTACCTACTCGTATCCCCCAATCTCATGTTCTCTCAAAATATAAGTAATTGAAATGAGCAAAAGTCAAATTGAAAACATACTATTATTTGAAATTAGTAAATAAGACCATTTAAAAAAAAAATCATTTTATCTACTTTACACAAATAATTTGGCAATACACCATATATATTAATTCCATCCTACATTTTGAAATACAAAATAATCAAATAACTAATTTTATATTAATTTTTTACTACAACTAGCTAGCTCAATCTTTTCCAACAAGATAAATCAACCAATTCAATTCAGAATACCCATCTCAAACAAAAAAAAAAAAAAAAAAAAAAAAAAAAAAAAAAAAAAAAAAAAAAAAAAAAAAAACAAAAACAAAAAACAAAAAACAAAAAAAACAAAACAAAAAATCAATGTGAAAATTAAAACGGAAACCCTCAATCCAACCACAATTTTTTCCTGAAACACAAGGAAAGTCCAAAAGGTGTGTTTGACAAAAATTAAATTCTTATTTGATCAATTTATTCTTGCAACGTGTGGGTTTATACAATGCCTCAATTAAGATGACATTTTAGTATAGAGAGATTGCAATAAACATAATTGAAATGAAAAGCAAAAAGTAAATTGGATTGAAGACTAAGGATTTGTGAATAACAACTAAGAGGTTGATTGAATCTACTTTAACTAAATTAAAGAACACTACTTGATGAAAGCTTACTTGAAATTATTTGAAGATCGCTTAAATTGTCTACAAAAACTAATCCTACTAGAATATACCATATCTATATGTCTAAGATGGCATTTTGCCTTAAAGAAGTTCTCTTGTTCTCTTTGATGTGCTTGGTTGTGTCCACTTCTTCTTGCCAAAGCCTCCTTTAGTAGGCATGGATAGAAGTTTTTCTTAGCCCATAATTACCCCACAAAACAAGGGAGGGGATGGTTATTTGTTTGTAATTAACTACTCCATCTTCCATACAATGTCACAAGTGTCCTATAAATTGTCATAACAAGTGTTCCCATCCTTTCATTCAACGGAAAATTGTCTTCCACTTGACATTTTTGCCAAAACACACATGCATGCTTTGGTTACCAAACTTTCACATGTTATGGCTACCAAGTTACATCACATGTGTCATTCTTTATAACAGTGTGGCTTTATGTCAACAAATAATTATAGAGTAAATTTATAACAACAATATTTTGGTATTGAAAATTTTTTTATGGTATAAACAAGGGGAGCATGGAAGAATTCAATAACTGTGACAAGGTTGGATAGGCAATTGTGAGATTACTACCTCTTTTCATAACATGTCTTTGACAAGCAAACAAAGCACAAGAATTTTAGGTTTACAAGATTTAAGAGAACTTAAATCTAAAGTTTAAAAACCATCACCTTCAACCCACGGCAGCATGGTCAACCCATGGCCACCAAAACCAATTTAGATTGAAGAGATTATTCGTTTAGGAACAATTTATTTAACTTTTTGTTAAAAATTGAAAGTGTTGTAAATAAAAGCTAAATAAAATAAACATTTTTTTATACTAAAAGTACTATATACACAAAAAATAAAAAAATAAAAAATAAAAGAGAATTAAAAATATATTGAATGTGAAACCCACAAACAGTAATATTACTATTAGCTTGACTAAACATGTGTAGGACCTGAAAATAGGAGATATGACAATTGATAATAAATAAATAAAAAAACCATACATGCACATGTTGAAAAAAAAAAAAAAAAGTAAATAATAATGTGGGACTTGCAAACAGTATTATGAGACTCATAAATAGCAGAAAAAAAGATAGTAAAAAAGAGATCCGCAAATCAGCTCCCAAATGCACACTAAAAAGAAAGAAGAAAAGCATTAAAAGTGTGTTTGAATTAGGTTAAAAAAACAAAAGAGTGTTGTGGAGGTTGGCAATGTTAGTGTCAGCATTGGCTCCTTCACGGTGTTGGCTTCTCTCTCTCTCTCTCAACGTTTACTTAATGGTGTTACACCAATTTTGATTCCAAGATTTAATTTGTTGCATTTCAAAAGGTCAAGGATTAATTTGGCATTTTTGAAATTCTTTCAATCTAAACTACGTACTCCTAAACTATAGAATTAAAACTTTAAAGTGAAATTTGTTCAAAAATTTATTGGGCTTATTTGGTTAAGTTTAAGCAAAAGAAACCTAACTGATCAAGAAGACAGTCTCTCTCAAAAAAAGAAAAAAGAAAAAAAAGAGAGAGAAATAGCCAGTCCCTCTCAACAAGGGTCAGCAATCAGCACTGTCTATGAGGGAAAAAGAGAGACCCTTCCAAAACAGTACTCTTCGTTTTGAACTTTTAAACCCAAATTTTACGCTCTTTAAGTATTACCGACCTGTAATTCGGCGGGTTCCCCGGCCTAACTCATTCCAAAACATCATCAATCCAAGTGAGTCCAACCATTCACAAATGAAATCATATCAATGCAAAACCAAATTCCACGTTTGTTTTGCCTTTGCTGACAATTCTGCATGAAGCTCAAAAAAATGGTTTTACCTTTCACATGTATTAATTGTTGCCTTGCTGTGTGAGTGTGAACCATAATTATTTATTATTTTCTTGCTCATCAAAATATATATTGACAAAATAAAAGTTTCTGAATATATGAAAGATAAATCAACAACCCTAATTTCGAGTATTTTTTTTTCCGATAATATATTGCAATTTAAAGTAGTACTAAAGTTTCAAATGAAGAGTAGGTTTCAGTTAGCTCACCTAATAAAGTTTCTGATAGTTGAATAAGAAATTTGGGGTTTAATCCCCGTCTACACCAAAAACTGATTAGTGTCTTGATCTAATTATATTCCATAGGTTGAAACTCTCTCTAAAAAAAAAGAGTTTTAAATGAAGAGAATTGTTTTCTCTAAAAATAGTTTGAACATAAACAAACAAAATTTTTATATATATGGTATTAGATTTAAATTCCAAAAGCACTTTGGGTCCAAAAGTCATTGTCCAAATAATTAAAGCTTTAGCGTGCTTGCAACAAGAAGTAACAAGCAACTACATGTTCCAACACATGCGTAGTGTTGGCTTTCACGTTTCTGGAAGTGTCCAATACGCAAAGGAACTTGCTTTACTGATTAGCTCACTCGTGGACTTCGCGAGCCTTCGCATGCATAACTCATGCATATTCTTTTCTCTTTTCTTTTCCCTTTTTTTTAAAAAAGAAATATCAAATAAAGGGGAATTTCATTTATTAAAATTGTGTTTTATCATCATAACAAATCTAGAGAGATGATGTGACAAAAAGTTATAATTCATGCTTCTTCATATTCCAAGAAAAAGAGTGAAAAAACCTTTGCATGTAAAATAGAGTTGGACACAGTAAATTAAACTTGTAAAGTTTCAGGTGGTATATATCTTTCACTTGTTTAGTCAAAAGATTTGGCATATACTTTACGACACGTACACCTTTTGAGAGATACATTTCTCCACTGTCGGTTCAACAATTACCTACAACCAAGAACACAAGAGTAGACAAATGAGAAAGAATCATATATGTTTTGGTTTATGGCTACCATTTTTCAAATCATTGTGGTAACTAATTCAAGAAATGCATTTCTTGTGGACTAGGTTCCAAAACTGTGGAGAGTTCATGTCAAACTGCCCATATATGGTACATTCAGCCTATAATTCAAGCATATTGGTATGCCACAATTAATTATGTTGAAAGACTTTTATTGGTATTACTATTTCATTTGAATTATTTATCAAAATAATAATTGAAGTTCTTTTTGGCTAGACTTGATTAGGACACATCAATATATGGGTTTTGCTTCCATCTTGCTTTGTTGGAAAATTTTTGTTTAGGCATATTAAATAACTTCTTTTCTTTTTGGGAAAACTTTCGATCATCCAAAATAAGCCCCCCATTTTTTTTAAAATAATCCTTAAAATTACCCATTTACAAAGGGTTTTGGACCAGTAAATCCAACTATTACATAGGAAATATAACTATGCAAACATCTTACAGATCAAATTACACATTCTTATCTTGCATGGAGATTAAATTAATTTGATAAACACGATATGAATAAATGCTAGTCACTAAACAAAGAAAAAAAATTAAAAGGAATGGAGTTTCATGCTAAAGTGGAGGTAGTTTGTAAAAACCTAATATGTAATGTTTAGATAATAAATTTAGAAAAATGCTAGTGTTATTTCAATTCTACCATAAAAGACTCATAAAAAGTAAAAAATAAATAAAATTTTCAATTACTTGTTGTATTTTTATTTAAAAATTGATATTCAACCATTTATATAATTTGTAACATTTCTAGCCATACTCAACAAATTTTGATGCCAAATTTTACTTTATATATATATATATATATATTTATATATATCCATGCATATCTAATGAACAACTTTTACGATGATGTGACAATATTTAAGGAAAACGCTTGAATTATAAATTATTTTAGAATATTTTTTAAATGAAAAAAAATGATATTAGAGTTAAATCCAAATAAAAACTAGTAAAATTGATTATAGAAGTTTATAAAAATATTGTAAAATAGTTCATAAATGCATTAATCTCCATAAAAAAAAAAAAAAAAAAAAAAAAAAAAAAAAAAAAAGTAGAGAATCCTATACTCCAAAGGAGGTAGTTTTCTCCTAATGACCATTTCCACATGTAGAGCACAGCTACTATTCATGACTTTTGGGGTTTTGACCTCTCCGTCATTGTCAAATACGAACAGCTAATTAATCATATGCCACACAAATCAAAACAAAAGTCAGAGAGTTCATTCCCGCCGACTGATTCGTAGACAAAGTGACTACCCTCAAGTTTCGGAGACTGACTCGGCTGAGCCTAATAATAAGACTGAGTCGACACAGAAAAAACAACACGTGCTGAGATGTGACACTCCTCCGACAGACTGACTGTGACCGTATCCAGACGAATGCTCACCCAATAGCCGTCACAGATAAACACGTGTCAGCGGTTTTCTCTGACCATGTGGCGGTGGTCTCCGCTCCTGATATGCCACGTGGACACCCAGAACCAAAGTATCTAACATATAAAAACAACTTTGCCTTTATTTTTATTTTTATTTTTTTTTCTTGAGAAATGAAGGTAGTCCTTATCAAATGGACTACCATGTTCTAGAGCTTCTCGAGGAAGGTGGGGAATTTAGATTTATCACTCTCACTCCAAAGGGAAATTGTCATTCATGTCCTTTGATTTCATAGAAAATTTTGAAATTTAGTACAACCATGGTTGTGGGATCCACTTTTTCAACCAAAAAAAAAATCCCCACTATCCCTAAATCTAAAAGTAGGAAATTTCCATATTTGTTTTTTTTTTCTCTCTTTGTTTTTCTTTTCTAGGCACACCTTAGACTAGTTGGGCTAATGGACTTTGTGTAGAATTGGCATATTTTTATGCTCAAAATTATTGGAGTTTAGAGAAAAAGGGTCTAAGTTAGGTTAATAAGCTATGCTAGTGTCACTTAAAGTGGCACAGTTTGTGCTACAACCTACCTATGTGGTGTGTTGTGAATGGTAGAGGGATGTTTACACATGGATCCACCATTATTCCTCTACCATTCACAACTTGTCACATGGGTAAGTTATGGCATAAGCATAATTCTAGGTTAGTAGCATGTTGTAATTATATATATACATAATTTATAATATTAGCATCTACAATCAAGAGTTTTGTAACTCAACTGCTTGTCATTTCTTGATATTTACTATATAACTTAATTTGTTCAAACCATAAATGTCTCCATTAGAAATACTAAGGGGTATTAATTGAATCATAAAATTCTTAGTGATGCATTAGTTTATAAGGCCTACATAGCAAAATTTGTAATATTCTTAGTATTACTCATTTATTTATTAGTTTTTTAAGGACCTTTTTGGTAAGAGTATTTAAATGTAATTTTTTTTTTTTTTTTTTTTTTTGCAATCTATAAAATGGTAGGTCTCACACTTGAATTGATTGTTTGGCTAATATTTTCTAAATACAGTTTTCAAAACTATATCCTATTTTCTTGGTTTAGAACAGGATTTTGAAAACGACTAAATGAGTGTTTTTAGGATACAAAAAATGTTTTTAATAACATAGTTGTAAATAAATTGAAAATAGTGGACCCCACATATTTGTCTAAACTCTTTTATCTCTTAAATTAAAGAGTTTATCTTTATCGCAAAAAGAATTTTCATACTTTAAATTTGAAACTTATCATAAAAAAAAAAAAAAGTACATGATGAGCTTTAGTCCCTTATCATTATCCACAAAAAAAAAAAAAAAAAGTAATCTACAAATTCTACACGTTACTTTTTGTAAATATATTTTTTTTTAAATCTCAAAAATAGAAATGGTCTCCCAAACAATTATTATTTTTTAGTATTTTGAAAATTGTTTTTGAAAGTGAGAGTCAACCACATATAATATAAAAAGGGAAATGCTAACGAGTGCCCTTAGAACACTGGTTAATAATTCATTTAAAAAAAGTTTTTATGGGAAATGAAAAAAAAGTAATTAATATTTTGACAATTTTTTTTATTTCCCATAAAAGTGGTATCAAAACATTCTTAAAATGGATTATTAATAAGTGCCCTAAGGACACTCGTTAGCATGACCCATATAAAAATTATTATCTAAAAACTAGTTTTAAGTTCAATTTTTTGAAAATTATTTTTATACTGTTTTGAAAACAAAAACAAAAATACTTATCACATCCATCAAGTTTATAAAGCTTTAAAAAAAAAAAAAAATTAATAGTAGTTTTAGTTTTCACATCTTCAAATTAAAAAGTTAATCAAATAGCTCTTATTGGTTAGTTTCGATCAAACAATCCAATGACCACTGGACATTTTGTCCAAGTGGTACAATAATAGATCAAATAATAAAAATAAGAATAAAAATTAAACAATCCGAAGAGATATTGGAGAATAAATAGATCAAATAATACTGCATAGGATGATGTCAATATTTTGGCTGCATCCCCAAGCTTACTCCTAAAAATAAAGTGTAGAATAAAAAAATCTTTCAAATTTTTTATTAGCATTATAGTTTAACTTATCATCTAAGAGAACATAATTTCAAATGTGTAGGATCCTACCAACAAGGATGAACATAGTTTATTATAAAATTGGGGTTTAATGAATGTTGACATAAACCTTTATTAGAGAGAGAGAAAAAAAAAAGAGTTGATTTTGAAACAATGGGCGATTGTGGGAATGCAACTTCACATATAAAATTCCTCAAGAAAAAAAACAACTTCACATATAAAAATCAAGAATTTTTTCAGATTCTCATCCTGTATCAGTGATTTGTGTATCAAGGCAAATAAATAGTACCCAGAAAAATTAAATATCAAAGGGTGGACCCCGCTTTATCTTGCTGCTTCATTTGGGACACGCAATTGGAAAATATTATTAATACTATTTATTGCTTTGAATTTCAAGGCTGTGATCATTCCAATAATGGATCAAGGAATATAAAAAAGCAATCAGAAAAAAAAATATATATATATATATATATATAAAAGAATCAAATATTAAATTTTAAGAGGATAAGTACTAAATAAAGTATTGTAATAGTGAAAGAAAAGATTTATGGAGATAGCTTAGAATAAAGTAATTCATCCAATAAAGAGTACACTCCTTGAGTCCTTGACTCGGGTGAACCTTTGGTTTTTTTTTTTTTTTTTTTTTTTGGGTTGTTTTTGTTGTTGTTATCTTCAAAACTTCATATCTAGTACTTGCTGGAGAAATTATAGAGTCCTATGATAGACCACGTCATTTATTCACCATTCTACTAAAAAACTTCTACTTGTTTAAAATTGTCGAGTCAATAATTAATTTTTGTTTTAAAAAAAATTTTTAACTAACAATTTTAAACAAGTGAAAGTTTTTAAGTGGAATGATGGACCGCATCACTTATCTACCATGTGGATTTTATAATTTCTCCACTTACTGACACTACCAAAATTTGGTGGATTTGTTTATCTTTGTTTAGAAAAATTATATAAAAAATTTGATCCTTAATAGAGATCTTAAAGATAAGCTTGATCCAATTCCTAAATATAAGATGTGTTTGGATACGGCTTATTTTGCTGAAATTGAAAAATTATTATTGAAAGTATTATAAATAAAGATAAAAGTTAGTTGAAATAGTACAGTGAGACTTATGAAATAATTTCAATTTTTTATTTCAATCTAAACACACAATAGTATCACAAATATGTTATAGAATTTTTTTTTTTTTTTTTTTTTTGTATAAATAAATAACAATCTTTTTTCTTTTTCAAAACCAAAATAGAAGTAAAAAAAAAAAAAATTCAAAATGTCCAAGTTGTCAATAGCCCAAGTGAGCAAGTGGCTGGCCTAACATCTGTCGGTTCCAGCCTGGACCATTGCATGGAAGAAAGGGCACAAAACATGGGGATTCTATTAATGGTCTTTAATATTTTTACAGGTTAGAAGAGTATTAACAATGTTGTTGCTAATCAAATGTGACATTGCTTAACCATTGCGAATTCTTAGCATGATGGTTATTTAATAAGTACAAGTTATTGTGGGGTAGGAAATGTAAGGGTGCGTGATGGTTACTTTATAAATATAAGTTATTGTAAGATAAGGGAAATGGGTCAGGATTTAAATTTTCATAAGAAAACTTCACACATATATATACTTAAATTATATTAGAATATGATTTTTATCTTAAAAAAAAGTGACACGGCTTAATATTTGATTACCAAAGATGAAGATGGTATAGTTATTAAAAATTTATTATATAAATAATATAAATTGATGTGTTCAATTATGTTACTTAATGCTAATCACATTTATCGTTCATTATCATTAAATCTATAATAATTTGATTTTAATAAAATTGATAGTAACTTCCGCTTTTTCTCATATGTAAAATTGGAATAATTCCTTTGGCTGACATGGATCCTAGATTCCTATGTCCTAACCAATATCCACAAACAATCATTCACTATTAGGGGTGTCAATTCGTGTCAGCGTGTCAGGCACGTGTCGTGTCAAGGTAGGGGTATTTGACTAAATGGCTCAACCCTAACCCGACCCATTTAATAATCGTGTCATGATCTTTCAACCCTAACCCGACTTGTTAATAAAGCGGGTTGACCTGATCCAACCCATTTGACACGCTTAATAAACGAGTCGTGTTGGGTTGATACAAATGTAACACAACCTATTTCAACCTGAATAATATTAAATATAACATCCATCTAGAAATATATATATATATTTTTTTTACATTCCAAAAAGCAGTGCATACACTTTAAGTCTTCAACCCATATTAAAAATAATATAATTCAACAAAAATATAACATTCATCTAGAAATAAGTTCTTTACACTCTAAAAGAAGTGCATACACTTCAAACCAAATTCAAAATAACAAAAATAAAATAACATAGTTCAACAAAAATATATTATCTTTGGAACTCGCCAAATGCTAAGTATCAATATTGAAAGAATTTGAGCAAACAGTAGACTAATCCTAATTATGACCACGATTATCATCCATAGATTCTTTGCTGATGTCCAAATTCGTAACATCTTCCACAAGCTCATCTAATTTCATTTGTGCAAGTTCTATGGCCTCCCTCCCCAAAAAAAGTATTAGTAGTTCTAGAGTCTGTAAAGTTTTAATTTCCAATTATATCCCTTGTAAATTTTTGTAATTACTCACTTTTCTTTTTAAATTTAAAATATATGTTGGATATAAAAAGCATTTGACAAATCTAAAATAAAATAAATATTTATTTATTATACGAGTTAAACGAGTTGTGTTAAGTGGGTCATTACGGGTTGACACAAATAAATTGACGTGTCAAACGTGTCTATTGCGGGTTACGCGGGTTGACCCGCTTATGACACGTTTCTTATCGTGTTGCTTTCGGGTCGACCCGTTTATGACCCAAACCCATTAAAGCCCAACCCTAACTCGAAAAAACACGTGTCAGGTTCGTGTCATGATCGCGGGTTGGGTTGAACATTGACACCCCTATTCACTATTCTTCTTTCTCAAAAAAAAAAAAAATCATTCACTATTCTTTTCTTTTTTTTTTACATTTTGATATATATATTTTTTCCTCTACTAATCCCAAATTGATGATAAATTCAACAATTCTTCTCAAAATGAATCAAATCAAATCTAAAATTTGGAATAATTCCTTTTACTAACATTAACCAATATCCACATTCATTCAGTTCTCTTCTTTTGTCTTAATTCTTTTTCTCCTTTTTCAACCAATCCCATAAATCTATCCAGGTTCATTTATACTGTACAGTTAAAAAAAAGCTAAAGCCACCACCAACCTTAAACTAAATATAGATTTTTATGAATCTGTCATACTCATAGACATAGTTGATGATTTAAAAAACCAAAAACACCAACTTGGGTCCTTTGGCACTTCAACATTCTGTTATTTCAGGTAACCCCCAAGGCCAATATTGTAATCTCACACATCCTTTCCCTGGCCTCTAAGCAATAACCATTTTAAGAACACAGACACAGAAAATAGTAAAGTAATAAAACCAAAATCTCTCTCTCTCTCTCTCTCAGAACAAATACAATCCCAAGTCCTTTTTTTTGACTCTGTTCCTTTGAAAATTCTTGGGGTTAAGGTTTGTAAATTCCTTCTCAATTTTAGAAAATTTTTTTTGTCTTGTTTGTACTTTTGTAACCCCCCCAATTGATCAATTTTTTCTATAAATTTGTGCATACTGTAGCTCAGTTTCTCTCTCTTTCTAACAAAATCAAACTGATTCAATTTCCTGGTCTCTGTCTCCCAAATTTGTTGTTTTTCCTTTACTGGGTTTCAGATTCTAGGACATTTGTTGGGTTTTTTTATTTTGTGTGTAAAAAAAAAAAAAAAAATCACTGATTTATTTGGTTGAATGCAAAAAATCAACTGGGTTTCTTGGGGGAAAAAAAAAATACTGTATCTAAAAAAAAAAAAAAAAACTTTTTTAATAAGGGTCTCTGATTTTGGAACATTTATTTGGTTTTTGTGTTAAAAATCACTGATTTATTTGGGTTTGAATGCAAAAATCAGTTGGGTTTCTGGAGAAAATTGAAAAGATTCAACTTTTATTCAAAGGGTCTCTGGATTTGGGTTATTGTGGAAGAAAAAGTTCAAAATCAGTGATTTTTTCATGTCTTTAATTGCAAAAATCAATTGGGTTTTCGTCAAAACTCGGTTTTGATTAGCTTATTGAAGGTTTTGTGTGTGTGATCTGAGACCCAACACAGAAAAAAAAAAAGCAAAAAAGCCAAAGCAAAAAAGAAAAGGCCATGGCGGTTCCAACCATTGCTCTATACGCAAGTCCACCAAGCAGCGTGTGCTCCACACCACACTCATCGTACGATTTCGAGCTGGGCTCATCTCCACCGTCTACGTGTCAGAAGCCTGTGATTGGAGGCCTCTCTTGCCTCTTCTCATCGTCCTCTTCAGTAAGATCCTCTTCCAGCTTTTGTAGTGATGAGTTGAAGAGTGAGGAATTGAAGGAGCTGAGCTTGAGTAGCTCTTATGGTTATTCTTCTCCAAGCAAGTTTTCTGGGTCCTTTTTGAAAAAGGATTTGAGCCCTGTCTCAGTTTTTCAAGGGCCAGTTTCTTGTTGTAGTAGTGGTAGTAATAGTGTGGTGGTTGGTTCAGCTAGGGGTAGTAGTGCTTGTACTAATAATACTAGTAGTCCCACATTGAGTTTCCAAAGTGGTTTGTTTAATGGGTTTGTGAGGAACGCTTATGGTTCTTGTTTAGATTATGGTTCTTCTACATCAGGACTGGAGGTTTGTGGGGACGAGTTAAATGTGGAGGAGCTGACTTTTAACATAGAGGTGGAGCAAGGGAATGCTGAGCCTTATGTGAAGGAGTTGTTGTTGGGTGCACAGTTGAGACACAAGATCTTCCGTGAGGATTTTGTGGTTAAAGCTTTTTATGAGGCTGAGAAAGCTCATAGAGGGCAGGTAAAGATTTGAATTTTTTATTGATTTTATTGTGTTTGTGTGGGGTTTTTGTGATTTGGGTTTTGAGAGTCTTTTTGCTGTTTTCTGTTGTAGATGCGTGCTAGTGGAGATCCTTATTTGCAGCATTGTGTGGAGACTGCAGTGATGCTGGCTTTGATTGGAGCTAATTCGACTGTGGTTGCTGCAGGGCTTTTGCATGACACTCTGGATGATTCTTTTATGAATTATGACTATGTTTTTGGGACTTTTGGTGCTGGGGTTGCTGATTTGGTTGAAGGGGTGAGAGTTTGAATTTTTATAACTAAATGTTTTATTTGATACTATTAAGTAGAAAATAGTACTGTTGATTCAATGCTTGAAATTGTTTGTATTGTTTGTACATGAAAACATGTATGATGAACTGTTGATAATTTACTATTTGAATAATCTAGCTGAAGAAGAAGAAAGTTTTAATGGGCTAAATTGAATATCTACAAGCAATGGTTTTGTAGATTGCTTATTGTTTTTTAAATGCCGTGTTGGACCATGAGCTGGCAGAATTCTAGATGATGTATTGAATTAAAGAAGATCTAATTGTGAATCAGATAAAGAAGAAATTATTGATGCGACACTTGATTAGATTCTGATACAGCAGGGGCATATAATTCTGTGTGATCAATGTTTGTTGTATGTGAAGGGAGTGTAGTTGTTTCTATCATATGTAATATGTTCATCTTTATAAATGCTGCTTTTGAATGAATTTTTTTTCCCTGGACCATCATGTTATTGGGTGTTCTGCCTCGTAGTTGTAAGTAAAACCCCAGCTTTTAAGATTGAGAATATACTACTTTGTTGTTTTGTAAAAGGTTGTGGGATTTAATGATGTGAAGTGTGGATCTCTATGGTTTTGAAGTATGGATGTTGTAGTCAATTTTCTTGTTGATTATATGTCATTTTCTTTGGAGTAGCTACAGATATGATAGATGGATATGGTGTATCTTCATGACCTTGTCTCAGTTGCCACCCCACCTTTTCTATTTATGAAGATTCTATGTTTTTCACACTTGTTTTGGTTGTAATTCCATTTTCTATTGCTTTTTTTAGAATACATATTCCAGATTTAAGGTACCTGGCATATTGTCACAACTTTAGGTGACTAAACTTTCGTTTATATGACTTGTTAAGTGCGTAGTATTTCTCAAAGCATCTGTGTGATATATTAGAAGTATGAACTTTGATTCTCATTAACCCCCCCCCCCTCTCTCTCTCTCTCTCTCTCTCTCTCTCTCACTCTCACTCACCTTTTAAAGTAAAATCTTATGCATTATAGAATTTATCATTTGGCTTTACTGAGATGCATTATCTTGACATTTTGACCTTATGAGCCTCTACTTCTTTATGGCATCTGTTTAGGTCTCCAAGCTAAGTCACTTGAGTAAGCTTGCACGTGACAACAATACAGCTAATAAAACAGTTGAGGCTGATCGCTTGCATACCATGTTCCTTGCGATGGCTGATGCAAGGGCTGTCCTCATTAAATTGGCGGATCGATTGCATAATATGATGACACTAGATGCATTGCCTCCAGCTAAGCAACAAAGGTTTGCGAAGGAGACCTTGGAGATTTTTGCACCCTTGGCTAATCGTTTAGGAATCTCTAGTTGGAAGGATCGACTAGAAAATCTGTGTTTTAAGCATCTCCACCCAGACCAGCACGAAGAATTGTCCTCTAAGCTTGTTGAGTCGTTTGATGAGGCGATGATCACTTCTGCCACAGAAAAATTAAAGCAGGCTCTTAAGGCTAAATCTGTTTCTTATCAGGACTTATCTGGGCGGCATAAGAGCTTGTATAGCATATACTCCAAAATGTTGAAGTATGCACTCTCTCTCTCCCCCTCAAAACATCCATGCTCACTGCTAATTAAACTTTCGAATCTGGAGAAGGATTTCCATCCATGTTTTTTAGGACTAATCTGCAATTTTGCATCTAGAATTAATGAAAAGGTGACTCGGGCGAATGAGCTCTAGCTCAACTAGCATCTCATCCCCTTGCATGTACTAGGTGGAGGGTGAGGTATGTGGGTTCAAGATACACTAGGTGCCTGTGTTACTTGCCAAAAAAAAAAAAAAAAAAAAAACCGAGTCACCTAATTAACTATTGTTTTTGAGTCTTTAACTGGAAACTTCATTAATCAATGATAATTTATGTGACCATATTGGGTATCGGGTGTGTGAAACTATAGTTTAATTTTGTTAGATATTTTTTGTATGAATAAAGTGAATCTCAGGGCTTCTAAAATCACTTCTTAGTCTGAGCTCTGAAATGTATTTGAGAAAATTGTTCTTATAGTATCATTCAATTAGTTATGGCGTATTTTATTTGATTATCACATTAATTATGTGATATTGTTTTCTTGTTTGGCAGAAAGAAGCTAACTATGGATGAAATTCATGACATTCATGGGTTACGTTTGATTGTTGACAATGAGGAGGATTGCTATAAAGCATTGAGAGTTGTTCACCAGCTATGGCCTGAAGTACCTGGAAAGCTCAAGGACTACATTAGTCATCCCAAGTTTAATGGGTCTGTAGTAGCTTAAAAGTGGTTCTCTGCACTTGATTACTTCAATCTTTTCCTTTCTAACTTAGATTTCATAATTATAGGTATCGATCTCTACACACAGTAGTGATGGATGAAGGAATGGTTCCTCTTGAAGTTCAAATCCGGACAAGGGAGATGCATTTGCAGGCAGAATTTGGATTTGCGGCTCATTGGAGATACAAGGAAGGTGATTGTAAACATCCTTCATTTGTTCTTCAGATGGTCGAGTGGGCTCGATGGGTTGTTACCTGGCAATGTGAGACAATGAATTCATCCATTGCCTATGCTGATTCGATTAGGCCACCCTGCACATTCCCTTCACATTCTGAGGATTGTCCGTATTCATATAAGCCACACTGTGGCCAGGATGGGCCTGTGTTTGTGATCATGATCGAGAATGATAAGGTTTGTGATTGAATTCGTATTAGTTCAATGCTCCTTTATTTGATTGCTGTTTCCCTATTATAGATGGTATGAAATAGGATGAACGTAATAGTAATCTTGTGACTAGGTGCTGCTCCAAGTCTTATTCAACGGCCCAATTTGGTTAATTTAGTAGCTTGTTGCTCATTTGGATGAGCTTATCTCTTAAGTATAGGTTTTTAAAGCTTCACATTTTTCTAGGTACAACTGTACTTACACAATAAACAAAATAAGCTGATGGTCCATCAAAATGTCTATTCATCATTTGTGCTACCTTGTTTAAGGTCGATCTAGTGAACGAAGAAATAAATAGAACTACGTTGTGTTCTGACTACCCTTTAGCAATGGCTTTTGTCATGTATGGGGTTTTGAATTTATTCAGTGAAGAGACCTTGACATGCTTCTTGTGGGGATATTGCAGATGTCAGTACAGGAGTTTCCTGCTAACTCGACGATAATGGATTTGTTGGAAAGATCTGGACGAGGAAGCTTAAGATGGACCCCGTATGGTTTCCCTCTGAAGGAAGAATTGAGGCCGAGGCTGAACCATCAGCCAGTGAATGACCCCATGTGCAAGTTGAAAATGGGGGATGTGTTGGAGTTAACTCCAGCCATACCTGACAAGTCTTTGACAGAGTACAGGGAAGAGATTCAGCGAATGTATGATCGCGGGCTGACTGTATCTAGCAGCGGCCCTGCTGCTAGCAGTATAGTTGGATGGAGAAGTTGACCCTTTTAATGGCCCCTTTTCTTAGTTATATATATACATTTTAGTGACAATCAACCATTCTTGTACATATAAAATCATTATATATTTGTACAGAACATATGTATCGTTCTGTAATGAAGAAATGACAACTAACTGGATTCAGCAAAGTGATGAATGATTGATATTCTAAAGTCGCTTTGATTTCTCTGTATCTCATCTGTGCTATACTTGAGTTTGGCATTCTTCCTTGTACGCCTGCATGCATGTTTTAAGCACAACTGTTTGTAGTTGGTAAATTGGGCGAAAATGGCCCACTACTACTATTTAGCAAAAATATTTGCAATCTACCAATGTTTTAGAAATATGTAAGGTTTTGTCACTTTTTTCAAACTTGAGTTCTCTGGAAAAATATACTTCAAATTTGTTAGAAATTTTTTTATGGTACTCGAGTTCATGGAACTAGAATATTCAAAATTTTTTCATGGTACTCAAGTATCCTAAAAGTGGTAGGTTTTTGCATATTTCCGAAATAGTGGTAGATTGCAACATAATTTATAAAAAGGTCTTATTTGGTTATTTTTGCTTGGTAATTCGTCAGGCATACTCTTGATTGTGACATTGCCAATTAGATAACCACCTTCATTTATGTTTAGGAAACAAACATGAGAATGATGAGAATAGAATTGCCAATTAGAATTGCTTATAACAAACCATTGATATGTGGTGATTGTTACAGTCATGGTTATCAAAATCATGATTTGGATCGTAGGATCGCATGACTTTACGATCTCTAATCACCAAAATGTTTAGGATCGTACTAAGATAGTAAAAATTGTAGGATCGTGTGTAGGATCGTAAGATCCGATTCTATCGATCCTATCAAAACATTAGTTATTTATTTATTTATTTTATGGGATAAAAAATTTGGTTTTAATGAAGTTTTAAGGGTTTTTTATTTTTCTATGCTGTGATGGTATGGCTTTAAATATATATATATATATATATATATATATAATTATGTTAACCTAAGTAAATATTTTCTGATTTCTAATTCACTTGTAATTAAAATGAAAGAATGTTTCATCATTTCTAAATGAAGAATTTATATTGGCTTTGCTACCCTTTAAACTATAATGATGTTAAATTTGTTTGATCAATATACTAATTTATGTTCTAATATTGCTCAAATGTTTTTCTTATATATAATTTTATTAGTATACTTGTATTTGTATATTGATTGATATATTTTTTTGAGCATGCTCTATAATTGTTATTAAGTGGTATAACTTGAGTAGATGAGTGTAAAATTGTATCTTGATATCTTTTGTAGCTCTAGTATACAAATATACAATATCTATATAGATGATGAACTGGATGATGATAATTAGGAGTTAGGACGGTGGTTATAAGAAACCTAAAATGAGAATAATTAAATGTTTACTTCACCTTAATATTTATCTTGCTTTTAGATTTTATATTTTAGTTAGCTAGTTTCCATTTGATAACTTATTTTGGATTTTAAACTTGGAACTTGAAAAATATTTTCATGTGTTGCTAAATATTTTGGTATTTGGTTGCTAATTAAACATTTATTGAATTTTTTAAATATATTGGTTCAAAACTTAAATATATTTATTTTTTTAGTATAGACGTAGTGATGTATGATATGAAAATTGCATCATGTAATGCAAATATTTGTTTTGTTTTTTTTTTTTTTTTTTTATGGATAAAATCACAATTATGTGATTATTCAACATATAAAGTTATTATCAATGTGTTTTTTGATTTAAATTTAAAAATATGTAGGATGTTACGATCCATGATCTCACCTACTTCCTATGATTTTACATAGAATCCCAATTTTGATAACTTTAGTTACTGTGTTAATTCAGAAACTTCCAATTCATAAACTTCCAAGTGGATAACTAGCTTGTAACTCATTTGTTCTGTGTGGTCACTGGTCAGTGGTCACTAATCATTTTGCCAAGAGACCAGCAAACATGGTCTCTAGTGCTTTATAAAGGGTGAATCTTTTCATATCGCTTTGACTACAATTATCAAATAGTTGTGATTTTGAATCTCTCCACTCTTGTAATGTTTCACTTTACCGGTCACCAGTGAAATGCATGATGACTAAAGTGTACTAAATTTTTTTAAAAGTATACTTTTATTTAGGTAGTATTTTACTTTTATCAACTTTCCACAAAAATCTGATCCAAACGCACGCTCAGAAAGGCAAATCTTTGAACTTTGAACATAGTTGTCGATTACTATGCAATTTGGATCATTGTGTAATCTTAAACATGGCGTGTGTTTGGATTGGGCGTTTTGCCCAATCCTGCATTCTGTTATTTGTCTGTGGGTCCTATGAGTATTGCTTATATACCCACAAAAGTCATTTAACCATAGATTTCTAATAAAATTTGAATCCCACAATATTATTTACACATTTAAAAATTATTTTACTACAGTATTTTCAACAATAAGTTTTCAATTTTCAGCAAATAAGTGATATCCAAATACACCCATAATGGAATTGAAGTTGGTAGCAGTGTCTGAACACAAGGTTGACAATTACTACACAATTAGATTTACCATATAACCTTAAACATAATGGAATTCTAAGTGAAGGTATGCAGAATCTGCACACACCCATAATGGAATTGAAGTTGGTAGCAGCGTCTGAACACAAGGTTGACAATTACTACACAATTAGATTTACCATATAACCTTAAACATAATGGAATTCTAAGTGAAGGTATGCAGAATCTGCATCAAACAGAATATTCAACACCATTCCAAAACAAATCAGCATTACAGTAAATATACCATTGACAATTTCTATTTGTTAAAACCTATGGATCCATTTGCTCTTTCAATCATAAAGCTTTCACTTGGGACGTTTTGCGAGGGAGAAGGCCACTCTCTGAGGAGTATGCGGTGGCATATCTGTCTTCTGTTCTTGTGACGGATTAGGATCAACACCACCTTCTTCATCCTCATCCATTTCTTCAACTGCTTGGGAAGATTGCTTATTTGGGATTGCAAGTTGGTAGTTTGGTTTGATCAGCGTGTCCTGTTCAGGTGGGAGAGGAATCCCAGGTCCGGCTATAGACTTTGGTAATGGTGCCTTGTTCCGGTTTCGAGCCAGCTCCAGTAAGACCTGATGGATGATAAATTAAATATATCACACATATTCAGCATGAAAAAACATACGTAATTAAGGGAAAGAGAGTGGGGGGAGAGGGAGAGTGTGTGTGTCTGTACATGTAATTCCAAGTCTTGTCAAGTGAGCATAAAAATCTGAGTAAGAAAATCATGCATCAAAAGCTCATATAAATCTCAAGATATTCAAGTAAAATCCCACAGTTTTCAGCCACAAAAATTGTGGCATTACTAGCAATCATTGACCTGACAAAGAAATATTATGAAAGAGAGAAACGAAAAAAAGAACATAAAGTTACACAAACAAACAAATTTAGAAAAAAAATGTCACAGACCATTTGTAACTTCATTAGTTTTTATGTGATGATTAGCGAACTGCTTTGGCAAACAAAAGGCATTGCCTCTGGCTCAAAAGCCAAAACTACAGATTCTAAAAACAGCTTAAGACCTATATATAGTAAAGGACTTTGTCTTTAGTAAAATGTTTTGAAATAAGTTCTTTTCAAATTTGTCAATTGACTAGAAAAATCCATGACAGTTGTCTCAAAGGCCAAAGTTCTAACAATTTAAATCTCAGAAGAGATTGTTGGCTTTTGAACCTTACCCAACTCAGAGATCAATTCCATTGTCCACATCAGATAAATCAATACTTCAATTAAGGGTATTATCTTATACCTTAAATCAATCTGAATTGGACTTCCATTGGAGTTCAGAAGTTAGTTAAACACCAAGAACATGGATGGTTTAGCACACCATATGCCAGATTGTAAGCTAAAGTTACCTCTCGTGGTGGTGGTTGTGAGAAGCTAGAATTGACTTTCGACTGAATTGCAAGCTTGACATCATCACAGTCTATTGCAGGCTTGCCAGCATGCTCCGAGTAGACCTGTGCATCTGTCAATACATCAACAACATATCGATACCACAGTTCTAAAAATTGGTGTATAACACGAGGTTCATAGTCCTCGACACCCATAGATTTCAGCAGTGACTTCACAATCTTTGCATCTCTTGGCAAGTCCTCATCTCCCTCTGCCATTTCCTTTACTGGCTTTACCTAAATCAGGGATTTTTTTTTGAAATCAGGACCATGAAAATCATATAAAACCAACTAACAAAATGTTTACTTTTGTCAGCTAGGATTGCAAATTGTGATCATAACAAAGAAAAAGGAAAGGCAGAAAGGAAAGTAAATTTTCCTCTTTAACTCAAATTCAGCATCTTAACAAAGGGTTTGAGTCCTCTCTTAACAAAACTACTGTAGAAGAAGAAAAATCTGCTCTATTTTAGTTCATTCTCTTCCCCTGCTTCACAATTGTGTCAGTTTTCCCACCTTCTTCCATAACACAAAACACAGCCATTTTCAAAGGAAATAGAAGAATCAACCTCATAAAAGCAAGCAATTTTAACGAAAATGGGTGGCGGGATTGGAACCTTTACCAAATGTATCAATTCAAACACATTCTCATAAAAAAGTTCACGAATCAAAGCCCATTCAAACTAATTGCTGCTTATACTCAAAACCTGCAAACCCCAAATCTTGAAACCATATACCCTCTAATCCAAAACACCAATTAACATGAAATAATTTCAGATAAAACCAAACTATGGGCAAATTCAATAAAGTTATCAGATAAACCCATTCAACCCAGTTTCTGCTAATACTCAAAACCCAGAAACCCCAAGTCCTGAAACCATATATACTCTCTAAACCAAAACACCAATTAACATGAAAAAATTTCAGATAAAACCAAACTATGAGCAAATTCAATAAATTTATCAGATAAACCCATTCAAACCAGTTTCTGCTAATACTCAAAACCCACAAACCCCAAGTTCTGAAACCATATACACTCTAAACCAAAGCACCGATTAACATGAAAAAATTTCAGATAAAACCAAACTATGAGAAAATTCAATAAATTTATCAGAAAAACCCATTCAAACCAGTTCCTGCAACACACACACACACACACACAAAAAAAAAAAAACCCCACAAAGCTCAAGTTCTGAGACCATATACACTCTAAATCAAAACACCAATTAACATGAAAAAATTCCAGATAAAACAAAATTACGAGCAAATTCATTAAATTTATCAGATAGACCCATTCAAGCCAGTTCCTGCTTATACACAAAACCCACAAACCCCAAGTTCTGAGACCATATACCCTCTTAACCAAAACACAAATTAACATGAAATTTTTTCAGATAAAACCACATAGTAAGGGAAAACCAGCAAATTTATCAGATAAACCCACATGATTTCCGACAAACCCATCATCAATCATCCAAAAATTTTCACAAACATTCATCAGATATATCAAAATATAGGTTGTAACAAATTTGGGTTCAACAGGAAAGAAATTCAATTTAGGAAAAAAAACAAGAGAGATGGTACCTTTTCAGTTTTGCAGGACACTTCAATCGACAGCTCTACCGTGTGTGTGAGAGAGAGCGAGAGAGAGACGTTGTAGACTTTTGGATTCACAATACTGTAGCTTGTGTTGGGGGGGGGGGGGGGGGAGGGGTCTGTGGGTACACAGTTTTTACATTTCAGTAAATTGGCCTAGTAAACAGCTTTTTGGTTTTTACCATTTTGTTTTCTTTTTATTTTTATCTAAAATATTATTTTGGTCACTTAACCTTCAAAGTCTTTTTTTTTCTTGTCTAAAAACTTCAACAAAGTTTTTATTTTATTATTATTATTTTCAATAGTTTAAGGACAGTTTTAAAAAAAAAAATTTGTGGAGAAAAAATAAAATTTTAAAAGTTTAAGGATTTTTTTTTTGAGAAACAAAGTTTAAGGATTAAAAATAGATATTTGGTAAAATTCAGGGATGAAAATAATATTTTAGCATTTTTTTCCTTGATCAGTTGAGCTATTTAGAAAAGAAAAAAATAAAAAAACGAATCAACTAGCAAATTTTTTTGGATTAAAAATGATATAAGTTTGAGGTTATATATTGTGACTGTTGTAAAATAAAACAACAAATAAAATTTATTCCACAAAGGAAGTGGTCTTCTGCTCTTTGACAAAGACTACTTCACTCTCTTTTAATGAGACATTGAAAATCCCATGAATTAATATTGTGGTGGATGTAATTTGGAACTTCTAGGTTAACAATATGTCCTTTAGGTTCATTAAGCCCTAAATCTAGTTTATTTTAGAAAAGCAGGTTTAAACTTGTGCATGATGTGGTGGATTAGTTGCCAAGTATGTCTTGATGACACTTATTAGCGAGAATTTAGTTTCAAATTGGAAAAAAGCTACCTTCCCATTTAAGTTATTAAATTCCCTATATTTTTTGGCCATGTAAGAGAAATGTGGCATTTAACAAATCCAAATAGTCTTAAAAACCCAAATGACTAAATGTTACGGATCACAAATTAAAAATTAGAAAAAAAAAAAATTAAAGAATTTATATGGGAGGGGATCTTCCCCTTTCAAATCTCCTACTCCCATTTATTAAGAGAAAAAAATGTGGGTTAATTAAATTTTCCCCTAACTTGGGCCTCACATTTGAAATGAGATAAAATGGAATTTGGGCCATGTTTGAAAAGACTAACCCATGTAAATAATGTTGATACCGTTTTGTTTATTTAGTTGAGAAGTAAAGCTTTCCTTAAAAAAAAAAAAAAGTTGAAAGGTAAAGAAATCAAATTTACGTATTTTCTTTGGCCAACAGAAATCTAATTTTCTTTTTGTGAGCTAAAAAAATGGATATAAACCAATTTAACTCTTGATAACATCTTGGGGATACCCTCAAAGAATTCATTCCTGTAATAACCTAGTATGTGTGGAACGAGAGAATTATATATACTTGAAATAATAGTCAGACATTCCAAGAAGTCTGGATAATCTTGATTGTTAAAAAAAAAGAAGAGGAATAAAGAACATACAAAAATAAAACTCTAGTTGTTTAGCCTGATCCCAACCAATTTTACAATGTAACATTATATAAAGAAGCATTGGACTATTGCACTGTTGCCAAAAAAACTTGGCTAGGACCAGGCCCGTTTGCAACTCATTTGGATTAAAAAAATAGATCACCAACAACATCTATGTGGGTTTTAATTCCCAAGACTGTTTTTTATCTCCGTCAGTAATGAAAATAATGGATCTAGAATTCATCTAGTCAAGCTAGCTAACTGTGGCGTATGTGGTCTTATTGAAATCCATTAGTTGTAAAGGCTCCACTTTCATATGGTTACCTTGTCCTCGTGCAATTATCTAGAATACAGAACATAGCTGGATTTGGCCCAGCATTCCCATTCACATTGTGATCCTTTCAAAACTATATAAAAAAGAAGAAGAAAGATTTAATTATAACTAGATGAACTATCAAATTATTTGATATATAAACTTATACAATCAAAATGAAATACAATAGACATAGATAACATGTGGAGTTTTTCTCTCTATCTCCAGAAAAACTCTTGTACAGATTCTTGCCATGATAGCACAAGCAACAGCATAACCAAGATACCAGCAAGCCCCCAAGATGAGCTTCCAATTCTAAGCACCCATGAAGGGTCTGGAGATGGAATTATTGAAGCTCTACCTCCTTGTGCAGACATGGATGAACATGATGAGGTTGTTTTAATGGCAATTATGAGTCCTGCTAGAACCATAGGTAGAACAAAGCCAGAACTCCATTTTGTCTCATAATATCGCGTGTCATTTTTCCGTGTCACGTACAATGGCGATAGAACAATTGCAGAAACTAGAGCTAGCACCATGGCTACTGATCTTTGAGATGAATATTGGCTTGTGTAAGTAAAGGTAGCCATTGGTTTGGCTCAAATGGTTATCAATGTTGGTTTTTCTCTTGCAGAAGAACCAACTTGATGGGCAAACTTAAGGTGGATTGGTGGGTATATAAGGGGGAAGAAGATGAAATTAGTGGAGGAATCTAGATGGAAAGCTTGTAATTGGATGACAAAAGCGATAGACAAGCCGTCCAAAAAGTGAAAAAGGATAAAGGTAAAGAAATTAAACTATGGACAAAACTTGTGGAAAGATGAAAAAGAAGGTAAAGACAGAAGATTGCAAGGCCTAAGAAGTAAGGAATATCTCTTATCTTTTTTGTGTGTTCATACAACACCATAAGTAAAGTTCTAGCTGTACTCAATTTTGTGGGGAACTAGCTATTGGCCTATTGCTTTTTTTTTTTTTTTTTTTTTGGTAAATAGGAAGATTTCATTAACAACTAAACAGAGAGCCCAGGATCAAAACAGATCCTGCTGCTGTACAAGCCACGGCAGTCAGCCTCTAAACAAGAAATTAAGTCCACAGGAGGATTGGAAAACAAGAAGAAATCAACATCTAAATTAAGACCTAAGTTTGCTAGACAGTCAGCACTCCGATTGGCTTCCCTGAAAACGTGTCTTACTGTTGTTTGGGGAATCATAGCAATCAATTGTCTACAATCCTCCAAAATAGAAGACACCACAGAGTTTGACTTACCTTGAAGGTTAATGGCATCAACTATAGATTTTGCATCCAACTCTATATTGACCGCCTGCACATTCAATTGATTACACAACATAAGGCCATCGCGAAGAGCCCATAACTCAGCGGTAAAACTATTAGCACAGCCTATTCTTCTAGCAAAACCCCCAAGCCAATTACCTTCCTCATCTCTTAATAAACCACCACCTCCAGCCATACCCGGATTCCCCATGGAAGCTCCATCCACATTAAGTTTCCTCCAGCCATTAGTAGGTTTATCCCACTTGATTTGTTTCATGATCTTATGCTTTGACATCAACGGCTTCCCAGCACAGTGAAGGTACTCTACTGCTTTAAATACTATATCATTGTCAATTTTCGGATTCAGCCTTTTGTTTTCAAAAACTAATTTATTTCTGCCTTGCCAAATCAACCAAACAGCAAACAAGAAGATGTGATTCCAAGGAGCTTGACCTGCCACACGGATGCACTTTGAGGAGCAATTACTCACTAGCCACTCCTGAAGGTTGGAAGAAAAAAAGAAGCTGTCCAGCAGGTGCACACCCAGTTGATGCCATATTTTCTTTACCACATGGCAGTCCCGTAAAGCATGCAAAATGGATTCAGGTCTGCTAAGACAGTGAGGGCAAGCCGTGTCTATTAACATCCCCCTAGCTTGCAAACACTCCTTAACACCTATGCTTTGATGCATGCATTTCCATAAGAACATTTGAATCCTAGGTAAGGTGTCTAGCTTCCATATCCACTTACCTTGGAAACCTGGATCAGGCAAAGGATCAATGGCAAGTAAATAAGCACTTTTTAGCTCAAAGGAACCTCTTGGAGAATGCTTCCAAGCCAGCCTATCTTCATTCCTTCTTACAAACGGAATTGGGGTAGCTTGAATATCCCTTTTAACTTCTTCAGGAAGATCTATATGAAGCCGATCCCATTTCCATCCACCCATATCAGCAACATCCTTAACCCTGAGATTAGAGGATTCAATAGTAAGAGGACCTTGGATGATGTTTCTAAGCATACCCATGTTAGACCAACTGTCATTCCAAAAGCTAAGGTTACTTTCATACCCAGGTATCCATTTAATGCCTTTCCTGAAAATGTCTTCTCCTTTTTTCATGCTCTTCCACGTACGAGAACCAGGAAGTTTTGCTTCATTTCTGGAGTTTAACCTCTGGTGTGTGCAATATTTCAGTCTTAGAACCTTAGCCCATTGAGACTCACCCTCCGTATGGAACCTCCAATTGAGTTTAGCAAGAAGGGCCGTGTTCCTTCCCTTAGCGGTTTGCAAACCCAAGCCTCCTACCTCCTTAGGGGAAGTGACCTTCCTCCACCCTACCCAATGCATACTTTGTTTAGTACTAGAGGAATTCCAAAGGAAATTTCTATTCACCCGATCAATGCCATCCAAAATCTTCCCAGGCAGTAAATTATTTTGCATCACATACGCCGGAATAGCCGAAGTAGAAGCTTGAATTAAAACAGCTCGGCCATCCATAGAAAGAAGATTTGCTTTCCACCCCGCAAACTTCTTCTTAACCTTTTCAAGCACAAAATTAAAATCTTGGCTGGAAGCTCCGCGATGTTTCAGAGGAAACCCAAGGTATCTACCCAAGTTAGGGGTAGATTGAAACCCGAGAATGTCACCTAAGGCATCCCTATAATCTTTATCCAAATTGGGGGAGAAAAAGACCCTAGATTTGGCCTCACTGATGGTTTGGCCCGATTGACTGCAAAAATCATCCAAAACTCCTCTAATCGTTGCACAATTTTCAGGATTAGCTCTCGCAAACAGTACTAGGTCGTCTGCAAAGAACAGATGTGAAAAAGCCGGCCCGCTTCTCGAGGCCTTAACAGGACTCCAAGCTTTTGTAGCGCACTTTTCCTGAATTAATTGCCCCAAGTAATCCATGCACATGATGAATATATAAGGAGATAGAGGATCTCCTTGTCTTATACCTCTGGAGGGCTTGAAGGAGTCTAAAGTCCCTCCATTGAAGAGAATGGAAGTCGATTCTTGTCCTGCACTAGAGAGACATCAACATTGGTGTTGAAAAATTAAATCTCATTTCTTGTCCTGCACACTTTTGAGTTCAATTCATTGTCGTTAACATGGAAAGTCCTTCCTATAGTTCTTTTCAGAATAATAGCTATAACAACCCAAGGAAAAGCGCTAGCCACATCTGCGCTATATCTCAAAAGGACTAGTCACAATTGAGGCTCCTTGCAGTTGTTAATAAAGCTCAGTTCAACCCAGTAAATACCCGATGTGGGACTCATCACACACCCACAAACATCACACAATCAATCGAATTGGGGCATCACAATCTCCCCCACTTAAATCCCTAACGTCCTCGTTAGGGCCCACTTTGTGGGTAATGTCTCCGAGCCCACACAGGGTTACCGGGTCGGCTCTGATACCATATGTAACGACCCAAGGAAGAGCGCTAGCCACATCTGCGCTATACCTCAAAAGGACTAGTCACAATTGAGACTCCTTGTAGTTGTTAATAAAGCCCAGTTCAACCCAGTAAATACCCGATGTGGGACTCATCACACACCCACACACATCACATAATCAATCAAATTGGGGCATCACAATCTCCCCCACTTAAATCCCTAACGTCCTCGTTAGGGCCCACTTTGTGGGTAATGTCTCTGAGCCCACAATGATTGTGATGCCCCAATTTGATTGATTATGTGATGTGTGTGGGTGTGTGATGAGTCCCACATCGGGTATTTACTGGGTTGAACTGGGCTTTATTAACAACTATAAGGAGTCTCAATTGTGACTAGTCCTTTTGAGGTATAGCGCAGATGTGGCTAGCGCTCTTCCTTGGGTCGTTACATATGGTATCAGAGCCGGCCCGGTAATACCGTGTGGGCTCAGAGACACTACCCCACAAAATGGGTCCTAATGAGGACGTTAGGGATTTAAGTGGGGGAGATTGTGATGCCCCAATTTGATTGATTATGTGATGTGTGTGGGTGTGTGATGAGTCCCACATCGGGTATTTACTGGGTTGAACTGAGCTTTATTAACAACTACAAGGAGTCTCAATTGTGACTAGTCCTTTTGAGGTATAGCGTAGATGTGGCTAGCGCTCTTCCTTGGGTCGTTACAATAGCTGTTACACAATTTTAGGGTACCAAAAGTCTGTAATATAGTGGACAATTTGTCCGTTTGGTATTGCTTTAGGAAGTAGGGTTTTAACCGTAGAGTTTTAGTTGCAGAGTTTTTGCAATAAAGAACTTTAATTGAAAAGAGCTTTAGTATTTAGAGTGTTTGTCTTTGACAAACTATAGTACTTGTAACTCAATTGATATCTCATAGAGTTTTCAATAAAAATGTCTAGGGTTTAAATCTCCTCTTACCCTTTGTAACTTTCAAATTTATCAAACAAAAAAAAAAAAAAAATTATTACAATTGTTTGGTTATCAATTGCTAAAGAGTTTTTAGATGTGAGAAATAATAAAAGACGACATAATAAAAATGTTCTGTATTTTCATAATTGCTCTCTTCCACCATTATGTGTCATTTTGAAAAATAAGTATAGGCATTATATCAAAAAATTGTTTTTATTAAAAACTGGAATAATACCCTAAAGAGCTTTATAAAGTTGAAAAGTTTTAAGCTTAAAGCTCAACTTTAGGGACCCCTTAAAGGTTCTTTTATGCACTACCAGACACAACCTTAAATGAATTCTATCTATCCACCCATCTGGTTCGGAATATGAAGGTTTATTATGTGCCACAAGTTGGCCAGACTATAAAAAAAAGGCACAGGATTGGATAGGATTAACAAGGTAGAGGATGTGCAAACCCTTTTCACTTTTGTTCTTTGTTTGTTGTTAGTGGTCAAGTAAGCACGTCAATTTCATCCAATGCAAATCTCACATATTTGTAACATTGAAAACATGGCTGAAATTGAGAAATTTATGCCCAACACTTATCAGCTAGGCCGTTAGGCAATGAGCTTTATGTGAATCCAAGAATTGTACAACTTAATTTACTTCTCTCTATCCCTTATTTATAGTCTCACGGTCACAGAATACAGAACAAAAGTCTCACTTCAATCACAGTATGGACTTTGTGCAATTGTTGCAAGCTTTCTCATCCTACTTCTCTATCTTACTATCAATTTTACAATGCAAGATCTCAGTCTTATCAAATCTAGTAAGAGTTTTTATTTCATTTCTTGATACAATGCTATCTCTGAACTTCAGGTTATGTAGCATGTCCCCATGTACCATTTCTCTAGATGATCAAACCACCATGCATTTTTGGACCCCTAACCGTAGGCAGCTTAATAAACCCACCTTAGTCTTGATCCATGGCTATGGTGGCAATTCAAGGTGGCAATTTTTCACCCAGGTTTGGCCACTATCGCGGAGCTTCAATTTGTACGTGCCGGACTTATTATTCTTTGGCAAGTCTTATACAAATTGGACCGACCGGTCAGAAATGTTTCAAGCTAGGTGCATAAGAGAAGGATTAAAGAGATTTGAGTGTCAACAATTTTAGTGTAGTAGGCATTAGTTATGGAGGGTATGTGACATATCGGATGGCTGAAATTTATCAAGATGAGGTGGAGAAGGTTGTGATTATGAGCTCTGGTATATGATACACTGATGACCAAAAGGAGGAGCAGTTGAAGAAGATAGGAAGGAATGTGTTTGATCTTATAGTGCCAGAGAAAGCACAAGATATGAGGCCCTTCATGAACTCGTGTATATACAAGAGTAGTCCATTTAAATTGATACCAAATTTTTTCCTGATGGGGTTTGTCCAAGTAAGTTTTTTAATTATTGCTTTAGGGGCTAATTTATTAGTTGGAGGTTTGAGTTTCTCTCCTTAATTAATTTCTTTTCAAGCACATATCATTATTCTAAACCCAATTTTAAATAAGATTATAATTTATTAGAAACTAAGCACCAATATTATCACCAAAGCAATTTAGACTGAAAAGCATGGGACTACATGCTCAACACATGTGATGGCTTTTAAAGGAACAAAAATCTCTCCAATTGTTCTTCTTTGATAAGTTATTTCTGATTAGATTGGAGATCATTTCAGCATATAAAATATTTAAAAGGATCCCAATTGCAACAACAAAAAGAAGATTTAGTTCCATGAAATGCTGAATCATTCCCACCTCATTTTTATTCTAGATTGATTCTCTCTGAGATTTCTCCCATCTGATACCAGATCTTTGTATGTTAAGCCACACCAAAATGCATATATTATTACCTCCTTTATGCATTGCACTTCCACCTCGTGAGCATATGTGCACTTTTGTATTTCTTTGTATTGTTAATTATTGTTTTCAGCAATGATTCTATAATATTCCAACTCTAAATCTCGTGCTTTGTGGCAACACATTACACGCATTATTCTCTCATGCTTGGAATATATATTGCACGCAGGATCTTGATGTTAATGAAAAAAGTGACATAGAGATACTACTATTCTTACAACATAAGTTTACTAGATAGGCATTACAAAGTCGTGTGTCAACTTTGAAATACAAAACAAAATATTAATTAAGAAATTATTTATTACGTGCTTGATGCAGCACACCGGCACTAATTAGATTCACTACCACGTTAATTTATAAGATTTTTGTAGTAGAAGTGAACATATCTTTAGCATTTTTTAAAAATGAAAAGTGATTTTTCTTATTTCTTTGACATTATACTCTCATTGAGTCATTGTAAACCTCCCAACCACTCTAGCCAATTTTCAATACCTCAATTTGAATTTTCATTCCTGTCACACTTGCTGATAGCCTGATACACTCCTAACACTCTACTTCCAGCTATGTGGTAGCTCAATAAGCCAGGTGTAGTATTTATTTTTAGATGCAATCGAATTTCAATCAATAACATCAGTTTCATAATGATTGTTCTTTATTATCAAGTCAAAACTACAATTGATTGTTGAAAATTTATGCCTTAAGGGGTTCCCTCTTGTAGTTTTATAGTCTCATTTTTTCTAAGCATAATTACACCTACGCACTATTCAGCAAAAACCAACCTTTTTTTTTTTGCACAACTTATTATATAATCAAACTAAGTTAATCCAAACACAAGAAAATGGAAAAAATGTACTGGAGCTTCTTGAACTGAAAAATCCACATGATCTATGGACCCCAGTGAATCTATCCATGCACGCCTACACTTTCTTCAAGTGAGCCTGTGATTTTCTACTCTGCAACTTTTAATTTAATGAGTTAATTAGTAGGAGTAACTTTTATTACAATCCTAAAAACAAACTGGTATATGTATATGTTTGGTGTTTCTGTTTTGTTCTTTTCTTTCTTTTTGGGATGGGAATTAAAATCAATAAATATAATGCATTCTGAGTTGTCAAACATGTATCAATTATTCCTCATTTTTTATAGTGGTCTGTGTGTTGTTTTATCAGACAATATGTAAGAAGAATAGGAAGGAGAAATTAGAGCTGGCAGAGCACATGCTATCTCAAAAGGCAGATCCAAACCTTCCCATTCTAACTAAGGTAAACTCGGCTTTAATCTTATTTATTTACATATAAAATCATTTTTTTTCCTTGGTTACTTGGTCATACTTAATGCTTTAATCACTTCCACTGATTCTGCATATGTTCTGTTTATTTCATTGTTGATCTTATGGGCCAAATGTACATAAAAGTATCTAAGCAAAGGCATCTCATCAACTCACTATTATAGCCTCTTAAATTTAAATGTTAATGTCATACACATATTACTTGCATATCTTTTATGCTCTAGAAGCATTTTCTTTGTCTCTATATGCTTTGAATATTTGCCATAGCTTAACTTTGTTTTCTAAACCCCAATGAATTGGCCTAATGGTTTCCAAACCTCATGTGATTCATGAGGTCCTGGATCAAGTCTCTTAGTGAGCACTACAAAAAAAAGACTCTGATTATGAGGCCTCACATAGATACAGTCATAGCAAATTTACAAAATGTAGGCAACTTAGTATAAACAAAGGGAAATAAAATTTTAGCTTCTATGTAACACCGTGCATGAGTCCATGAAGCTAAGGAAGAATTGCAACTTTGTTTTCCATGTTAGTGTGCTGTTATTTGGGTGAAGAAAACGCTGCTAATTTGGGGTGAGAAGGATAATATCTTCCCAGTATTCTTGGCCCATCAATTACAAAGGTAATATTTTTCCCCCTTTTATCAACTTAAGAATTTAAGCCCTATTTTCAAGTAACATGGTTTATGCTTTTACAGGCACTTGGGACCAAAGTCAAGGCTAGCAATACTCAAGGACAGTGGTCATGCAGTTAATATTGATTCGCCTAATATGGTGAATGAATTGATAAAATCATTTGTTTTGGGTTGATCTAAGTTTGATGTGCCGAGTTAGAGTTTATATGTGAGAGAATTCCACTTCAAGTTCGTACTGAAACTTATATTTGAATGGTCCACATGGAGTTACCATGATTTTAACTTGTGCAAGTTTGCTATATAAAAGAAAAGACACAGGAAGCAAAGATACAAAGAAGTGGGATATTATATATAGTTTATGCAGTTTGTGAAGAAGAAAAAATCAATTATATGGCTAATAGTTTGCCTAGCTTGCAACTTAATGGTCCAATTAGTCCTCACTTTCATTTACACTTGATATAACAGTCTTGGACATCTTTATCGATTATAGCCAATTTTGTTGGTTTAGCTAGTCTAGACATGCTGTGATAAGTACCAGTTTAAACTTTAAATTTGAAGTATACAATAAAAGACAAGAGAAGAGTCAAGGAAGCACTCAGTGTAAATTATCACAGCCACAGGGATCCCAAGTACAACCCTTTTGATTAGTTTTGTTCAACTTAATTATGTTTCAATGGCTCCTAACTCTCTGAGTTTGCTTACCACATACTTGAACCTATGAGATCTAAACAAAAATGGCTCAATTTTTCAATACAAAATCCTAGTACAACATATTATATATGCAAATGGCATACCTCAGAGCGGTGTAATAGGCAATAGTGTGCTGTTAAAAAAGAGAGAGAAAAATGTACTAGGATGTCTCATTGTTTAAACTAGAATCATTACCTTTATCTATCTTCAAACATAGTTATTGTCACTTCATTTATAGAACAAGAAGCTCCTCTTGTGACTAAATGCAATTTTTCAGAAGGTCTTCTGAAAATGAAAGCAGGTTGTTTAGGGAAAGGAAGAGCTCTTTCACTACTCAGCATGAGATGAACTGCCAACATAGTTGGTTGATCCGCTATTTCTTCTTGTACACATAACAGCCCAACTTGAATGCATCTCAAGGCTTCATCAGAAACACATGACTCCTTTATTGATGAATCAACTACATCCAAATCTCTATCTTCTCTCCATAGTTCCCAGACCTGTGTGGTTGGTCTCATTATCTATAAAAAGCTATACTGTAAATGCAGATGGTGAAAGATTGTTGTTTTCTGTTACTTACATGCCCTATTAACGTTAGGGAAGGATGCTCTTGATAAGAATCACTATTCTTCTTGCCATTTACTATCTCCAATAAGATGACACTAAAACTAAAGACATCTGATTTTATTGAAAACTTTCCAAATACTGCATAATCTGGTAAAATATAACCACTGCAAGTAAACATTATCCAAGGTAATCTTAAAGTTTTCATAATGCTTTAATTTCTTTGTATGTGCGCAGGCATGCAAGTCTAGTGTGTGTTTACATTTATGAATGTTTTATTCGTACTATGTTCCAACAACTCTGGTTGTCTTGTCTTGAGTTTGGCCCTCTTTGAATATACGAGCCATGCCGAAATCTGAAATCTTGGGATTCATCTCAGCATCTAGTAGGACATTGCTAGCTTTAAGATCCCTACGGATAATCTTCAATCTTGAATCTTGATGAAGATACAAAATCCCCCGAGCAATCCCAATGATGATTTCAAAGCGTTTACTCCAATCTAAGAATGAACTTCTTGTATGATCAGCAATAAAATTTTGCTTAGTTATACTAAAAAATGTGATGTTGAAATATGTGGTTCTAGGTACTTCAAACATATTCTTTTTTGCACATATGTAATAAAGGCACATAAAATATGAAGACCATAGATTTTTAGAAAGAACACATACCAAAAATAAAAGAGTCTAAACTTTTGTTGGGCATGTATTCATAAATAAGCATCTTTTCTTCCTCCTGAATGCAACAACCTAATAGTTTAACAAGATTCCTGTGTTGAAGTTTCGCAATCAACATAACTTCATTTTTGAATTCTTCTATTCCTTGTCCAGAACTCTTGGAAAGACTTTTTACAGCTATTTGTTGTCCATTTGATAATTGGCCCTGAAATCATGACCCAAACTTAAGCTTACTCATGACTATTATTTTAAAGCAACAAAGCTCTATCTGCTTCTATAATAGAGAATGGACAACACTGATCCCTGCTGTGCGCTCTGTAAGAATGACATTGAATCGAGTGCTCGTATCTTTTTCCTCTGTTCTGTGGCAAGAGCAATCTGGCACTCTGCTTGCTGGGGTTTTAGAGCTGAAGAAGTCAATCTCAACGATCCCAAAGACATCATCAAGCTTATCTTGGACCCCCTAAATCCACCTGCCCTTCAAATGAGCTCTGGTTTGTATCTCTGAACATGGCAGTCACTTTAGATGAGATTTGGTGGTTAAGAAATCATGTTCTATTTAATGGAGGAGAGATCGATTTCCAGACACCCTTACAGAACATCCTCTCTAGAGTCCTTGAGCTATCAAGAATCTTTGCTCCAAAGGCCTCTCCACACTCTCCTCAGCCTGTCCCAACCTGCTCCCCTCCCCCCCTGAATTGGATCAAAATTAATTCTGATGCAGAGCTGAACTCCTCCACAACAACTTTGGCAGCTGTAGCTCGAGATCATAGAGGTGATGTTGTTAAAGTCTGGTCCAAACACGTCAAAGTTTGTTTGCCTATCCAAGCTGAAGCATCCGCCATTCTCTGGGCAGTGGAGCTTGCAATCAAAGAGCAGTGGAACCTCGTCTGTTTTGAAGGAGATGCCAAGGCCTGTTTTGACCCTCTATCATCCCTTGACCTTCCCCCTGATTGGACTATTAATAGCATAATCAATGATATCCATAATCTTGCTCGTTCCTTTTCTTGTTGCAATTTTGTTTGGGTTAGTAGAAGTTGTAATGCGGCAGCTCATGCTACTGCCAAATTTGGTTTACTTTCTAGTCCTTTATTGTATTTTAATAAGGGTAATCTTCCTGAGGTCATCGAGTCTGTTTGTAAAAATGATTACCCTGTTTGTTCTGTTTCTTGAGTTTCAATATCATTGCAGATTATCAACAAAAAAAAAAAAATTGGTCCTACCTTACAGTAATGGAATATAAAACAGATAAAAATGCGCAAGATATCTACAATGTCTATGAATTGTAATTGTACCTTAAATACAGGGCCAAAATCACCTTGCCCAAGTTTGTTGGTAGGAGAAAATTTTTCTGTGGCAGCAACTATGCAGCTTAGATCGAAAATCAGTAAATCTGGATGTGTACCACTGTTCTTGAGCTCATTCCCCTCAGAAAAGCCTTCAGCACTCACAAATTTTGATGATTGATTGTGCACTGTACTCTTCACTGTCCCTAAACATAATTGAGAGAGATTGCTTAATACGACTTTGTAATCGAGCATCTATATAATATAGCTCACATCATGTGGAGGACTCATCTAAATGACTCCTGATATATGAAACATTTTGTCATAGCTGAGCCGAACACACGTATATGTGAACAATACAAAGTACAAGTGATTTTGTTTACCCTTTGTTTTTTTCTTCTTCATTAGCCAAATATAGGCTAGTAAGAATATCAGAAAAATTGGCACAGCAATAGACACTAATGCTATAGCCAGCTTCCTCTTCTTGCTAAGATAACCTTTGGATTTCCTTATATACTTAATTGAAGGAAAAAAAAAAGGTAAAAAAAGAAAAAGAAAAGAAAGAGAGTATGAAGAAAACATGATTCAGATATTGAAAAAGAGAGAATGAAACTTTTAAGAAAATGCAAGCAAGTGAAGAATGCTACCTAACTCAGTCGCATCCACACGAACATTTAGTCCCGACCCTTCTTCTGTATACTGTAAAATGTCCATTAATTCACCATACCATGCCAAGCATCCGGTTCCCTTCCCATCAATATTCATGCTGGTAAAAGCTGTGCAAGAACAATTCGTCAAGCATGCCTGCTCACACTCTGAGCTACTCATAGAATTCGTCAAGCTGCATCAATTGATGAATCGGGAATGTTCTAATGCTCCAATTTAACAAACCCTTCTCCATTTTTACATATAGACAACCCCGAGTTCTTCCTCACACAACCCTCAGAACCATCTCTGAGATACCAATCCCTTGGAGACTTAGGCTCATACCCTGGCAGACACATGCACTCAAACTTATTAATATTATCAGGATTGCATTTCCTATACGGACCACATTGCCCATACTTGTCACACCGGTATTTAGGTGCTGACCATTGTTCCTTCCACTGATGAACACCATCATCCCACATAATTTTCTGAACCAATCCAGTGTTGTCCAACGCTACTCTTGTCATGATAGAAGGGTCATCATCAATGTAGTTGGAATATATTTCATCTTGGTTGTAAACAAAAAAAAACAACTTTTGACCTGATAAGCTTGTTGCAGTGGATACATTATTGCATGGCCAAAATGCATTTCTCCAATATGGGGTTGAACCGTTGTACAAAAACACTTGCGAAGAGCCATTAAGATTCATCTTATAGCTATAGTTTCCAGTTCCAGGGTCATCTTTTGACTTCCAAGATGTTAGGTACATGTTAATCCCAGTTTTAAGATTCAAACCAAGCTTCAAGTTTGGAAGCTGAGTATCTGTAGGATGGTCAAAGCTTTGCCACACCTTTTTGTTTTTGTCCTGGACTAATACCAAGTTTCCTGAATCATGAAGCTGAGCTACCGAGGAGGTTGTCACTTGGTCTTGGTCAAAAACATTTGTAGACCAAAGTAGACGGTTATTACTCTCATGGAGGACAAGATCTCCATATTGGTTGATTGAGAGAACTCCAGAAGAATCAGTAATAGGATCGTTCCTATTTGCAACCCACACAACAGTTTGTGGTGTCACTTTGACATACCAAATGCCAGGATACCTGTAGCTAGAGGTTCCAGGGCTGAAGAAGCCTAGGGCAAAAATGTTGTGTTTGGAAATCAAAGATTGGCCGTCCTTGATGGATTGGTTTGTTGTTAAGGTGTCAAGGGAAGTGCAAAATTTGAAGAAGAGTGATTAGAATCAAAGACTTTGACATTTTTTTTTTCAGCACATCCTTGTTTGTGCAAATGGTTTCTTAACATGGAACATTTTTACTTTTATTTTTATTTTTTGTCGTAATTTTTCAGCGAACGCTTTTGATGACTATCATAACTATTATCTAATACATTTTGAATATCATTTCTTTTTAGTTTTACTTTTAGTGCAACTTGATGTACTCGCTGATTAGCTCCTATAGCTGGATGCATCAAACAGGTTGAATATTGTGGCACTCAAGAGCCTAGTTCAACAGACTATCGGTCTTGGCTTTATTTGTATGGGACCACAATGTTTTTGTAACAACGGTCATGAGCAAACAAATCCAGACTTGGGGTTTCACTGGTGGTCCTGTGAAAATTCCATTCTTTGGCCATCATATTCTGCTTCGAGCCGCATCTTTAATGATGTTGCACATATCACAATAGAACATGTAAAAAAAAAATTGTAAAACATATTGAGTTTGTACCAATACTCAAAGTGTTATCGAGGCAGGGCTACCCATCCTGCCTTGAGTTAATAATGTATTGTTAAAATGATGATTGATCTTGGGCTAGGCTTAGCTAATTCAGTCGGGCCTTGCTAAGGACTGATATAGAAGCTATTGGTGATACACCGGGACATTAGTCATCTAGTAAACTTTTTTTCTTTTATATTTTTTGGCCTAAGGTTTTATGGCCTGTTTGGATGGAGGGAAGAAGGAGGGGGAGTGGAGGGAAGTAGAGTAGAGTTAACTAAAAGAAGTTAATTTTGTGTTAAATCTACTCTACTCCCCCTCCCTCCCCCTCAATCCAAACGGACTATTAGGGTATCACGCCCTCAAGATGTTGCATATGCACTCTCCTTATTGAGAATGAATAATGATCTACCTTTTTAGATACATACAAGGAGCTCTCTTCCAACAAATGGGTCCCATAGATCATGGGAGCCTCCTATTGTGAATGACTGTTACATATATGGGATTGAGTACCATGTTTAATTGCTCTCAATGATAGAGATTGAGAGTTGAAAAAAGCAACTTTTAATCTCAATATTGAATAAAAAAAGTTAGAAGAAATAAAAAAGTAAAAGTTAAAATCTGAAGAAGTAAAAATATTTTGTGAGATGAATGAGAGCAATTGGATTAGGTGCAATACCTTAGATTACTATGAGTCTGTTTGGGATCCACTTATTTTGTTAAAACTGAAAATTTTTTATTGAAAGTACTGTAAATAAAGGTAAAAGTTAGCTGAAATAGTATAATGAGACCCATGAATAGTACCAAAAATAAACTGAATAATAAAATAAGTTCGCAAAATTAATTATGCCAAACGAACACTATATATGATATATTTGTATCTCAATCCACATATATGATATATCTGTAACAAGAGATAGCATCTCGTTGAGGAGAGGCATATATATAAATATATATATATATATATATTTTTTTTTTTAATAGCTGGAGAAAAAAAAAAAAAAATAATAGGCCCTAAAGAATTTTTGTTAGATTTGGCCCCTTCAAATGAAACTGATTGGCCCCCCAAGTCTCCTTCTTTCATTCAAAATTTATTCAACTATGTTGACCTTTTGGTAGTTTTTTTCCGTCTCTTCTCCCCCAACATGTCATCCCCCAAGCCCAGCTTTTATAATTTTTACTATGGGGCTATAGCTTCCTTTATAGAAGGTTATTACTTCACCTTTTCAAGTTGTATTTTCCACCTACCTCATCACTCATAGTGAAAGTGTTACTTAATCTCTCTACTCCATTTCTTCTTCACCTTTTTCATTTCTATTTTACATCAAATTCTATTCATTTTTATCTAACTTCAATTTCTATTTCTATTTATTTATATTATGGTTGATAATTTTTTTTTCTTCCTCTTATTTGTTAATCCAATTGACAGTCTAATTCATCATTTATATTTAGTATTTCATAAAAACATACTAAAACAACCATACTTAAATATGCTTTGGTATGACAAACACATCTAATACTAGATAAGATGCATAAATCTTCATAGTCCAATATAGGGCACCATTAATCTTATTTGAAAAATCTCATACACATGCCAAAACTAACAAATTTGTCTAGTAATGAGTGGGTCACACACACACACACACACACACACACGCACACACACACATATATCTTGTGAATCAATATGATCATTTAGTCTTGGCCACCTCCCCCACCACCCCCCCACCCCCACACACACACAAAGGAAAATTTCTAGCTCCGCCCCCTACATAAGTACCATATGAACCAAATGGTTCAATGGTTGTCTTGTAGTATAACATTGATGGGCCTAATTGGTGAATGGATTGATAAAATCATTTGCTTTAGGTTGCTGTAAGTTTAATGCATGAAGTTAGGATTTATATTCCATGTACTTCCAATTCTTATATGTACTGCAACATATATTTGAATGACAGAAAAAGTTTGATTTCAAAATTTCAAATTCAAATATGTTTAGAATTACTTTTGGTCTAACCTATAATGTAGTGATTAAAGAGATTATTTATATATTGTTTTAATTACATGACTTTTCTAATGAATTATATGACTTGTTTAAATAATACACATTGATAGTCTTATAATTCATCATGTAATGAGTTGAAATAAATAGCTACAAACATGTTTGGAGCCAACTTTTTTTCTTTGAATGACCCCACGAAGGTAATATGATTTTAATTTTTTCAACTTTTGAGTTGTAGGAAAAGACATTATGCTTGGTTTGAAGGAGACCTGGAAAAAAAAAGGATAAAAAAAGAAAAAATGAAAAGAAAAGAAGAAGATATTAGGCAGCAAAGACACTAAGAATTGGGATGTTTTTATGTACTCAGAACTTGGGGCATTTTTTTGAATTAATTAAAAGTCAATTGGCATGACTAATAGTTTCCCAAGCTAGTTTGCAACTTAATGGTCCAGTTTTGCCTCATTTTAGTGTGTGTTTTTGAATCCAGGATATCATAGAAACACCAATTTATAAAAACGATCAATGTGGATAAGTGTTACCTAATTGAGTCAAGCATTAAAATAACTAGTCGCAAACCCACGCGAAGTGTGGGAATAGATAATTACTTTGTAATTTTGATATAAGTATAATTTGTTTTCCTAAATTTGTTGAAAATAATTTGCTCTCCCTAAAAATTTAGAGAAATGTCATGTCAACAATAATTTTACAACTCTTCCACAACAAATCATACGTAGCATGTTGTTATTGGTGGGCAAAAAAGTAATTTAAGTGATAGATTTAAATTATAATTGATAACAACTTATCAACTATAACTTGTTGTGAAAACGTTATAGACATAGCATTTCTAAAAAATTAAACAATTTCTAAAATTATTTTTCATCTTTCTATCTCAAAAAAAAAAAAAAAAAAATACCATTCTATTATTTTTGGGTGTATTTGATTGATATTTATCAATTTTAAGGCAGTTCATATTCCTCTAATTTATGTTATAGTGCATTATGTTTTCCTAATTTTTTTATTTACAGCTAAACTTTTTAAGTTTCAAATTTTTTATTCAAAATTCCCATTCTCTTAGAAGATATTATCATGATAATCAAATCTTATCACAAAAATACCTTTGATATTAGTTAAATAACTGATAGGCACATTAAAATACATAACCAAGATTGTATTTGGATATAAATTCAAATTCTCACTTTCAAAATAACTAAGTATTAGCTCAAATAAAAATTAAATCAAAACAATAAGAAGGAGAGAGAGGACTTGTGATAGGAAACTCAATTCAATTCAATTGGTCTTCTTCATATTTTATATATCCAAATTCAATTTCTTCATATAGCCAAGCAAACATTTTCGTGGAATTTCTCACATCCAATTGGTCTTCATGGATTTTGAGGTTTTGTCCAAACTTGGATAATCTTTTACCCTATTCTTTTTTTCAATTGTCTATTGCTACCTTATATAGTTTTAAACATGTCATTTGATTTAATTTTTTTTTCCCATTGACATCAAATTCTGCATTTTTGGCAAAATTATCTAAATTTGTTACCATTCAAAACCAAAAAGAGTAACATATCTTGTACTAAGTTATGCATCTACATTCATGCCACAACTATATGTACATACAACAAAACTGATTATGCTACGCATATACAAAGAGAATTATTTATCCATAATGGAGAATACATCACACAAATACATATAAGAAGTATTGATCAGTAGAAAAAAAAACTCATCCGTGATTGACGACCACATAAACTATAGTAGTAAAACCCTGTTGTGATTCTTTTAATGTATTCTTCACCATGGCTTTGAGATTTCTTTGGTTGGTTTATGGGAACCAATGTTGTTGGCACCTGAGATCTCTGATGACACATCACCAACAAAATTAATTTGGAAAACTTAAAGAATATGGGGGGAGGAAAAAAAAAAAAACTCACTTTAGTGGGACTTTACAAATTTATAGAAGTAGCATATTTTGTACTAATTTATGCATCTACATTAATGTCACAACTAATATGTACATGCAACAAAACTGATTTATGCTACGCATATACAAAGAGAATTATTTATCCATAATGGTGAATACATCACACTAATACACATAAGAGGTATTGATCAGCGAAAAAAATACTCTTCAATGATTAATGACCACATAAACTATAGCAGTAAGACCCTGTTGTGATTCTTTTAATGTATTCTTTACAATGACTTAGAGATTTTTTAGGTTGGTTTATGGGAACCAATGTTGTTAGACCTAAGATCTCCGATGACACATTACTAGCAAAATTAATCTGGAAAACTTAAAGAATATGGTTGAGAACAGCAAAAAAAAAAAAAAAAAAAAAAAAAATTTTTTTTTTTTTTTTTTTTTTTTTTTTTTTTTTTTTTGTGGTTGAATTCTAATAGTGTAGCAATTGAACACCTTTCATAACTGCCTGCTTGATTGGGGAGAGGGAGAGTCATAGAGTTGAAGGAAATTTGATTATTATCAAATTGGGTTTCATGGAATAATAAATGGAAAAGAAATGATTTTTTTTTTTTTTTTATGTGGTGGAGTGATGATTGGAAAAATGTTAATTTGCAAAAGGAAGGAAAAGAAAAAGAAAAAGAAAAAGAAAAAAAGAAAGTTAGTAGGATCAATGATGTGGCAAAAAGAACAATAAATGCTATACTTTAGCTTTTAGATATATATATATATATATATATATATAGATAGATAGATAGATAGATAGATAGACGTGGTTGATGGAATAATAAATGGAAAGTTGAAAAGTTAGGAAACGTTAATTAAGAAATGAAGTTTTTTTTTTTTTTGGATGTGATGGAGTAATAATTAGGAAAATGTTAATTTGCAAAAGGAAAGGAAAAGAAAAAAAGAAAAAAAGAAAAAAAAAGAGTTAGTGGGATTGATAATGTGGCTGCTGATGTGGCTCAATAGGAGCGAAGCAACAATAAATGCTACACTTCAGTTTTTTGATATATATATATATATATATATATAGATAAGTTGCAATACCTTAGATGCTTCAGTGTCTAAATTATTATTATTTTGTAATTCAAAAAAAAGTTTAGATGTCTCCTTAACTCTATGAGTTTACTTACCACTTACTTGAATCTACAAGATCAAAACACAAATGGGACATTTTTCAATAAGAAATCATAGTGCTATGCATGCAAATGGCATAAGTTAGAGGTGTGTAATAAAATTGGTAAAAGATGTGTTGTTAGAAAACAAAGAGAGAAAACTCGACTAAGGATGTGCCATTGTTTAAACTAGAACCTTTACCTTTATCTAGCTTCAAATTTAGTTATTGTCACTTCATTTATAGAACAAGAAGCTCCTCCTATGACTGAGTCCAATTTTTTGGAAGGACTTCCTAAAATGAAGGCAGGTTTTTTAGGAGAAGGAAGAGTTGTTTCACTGCTCAGCATAAGATTAACTACAAACATAGTTGGCCGATCCACTACTTTTTCTTCAACACATAATAGACCAACTTGAATGCATCTCAAAACTTCATCAGAAACATATGACTCCTTTATCGATGAATCAACTATATCCAAAGCTCTATCTTCTCTCCATAGTTCCCAAACCTGTGTGTTTGTAGCATTATTTATAAAGAGATGTACTATGAATGCAAATGGTAAAAGATAGTGGCTCTTTGTTACTTACATGCCCTATCAAATTTTGAGAAGGATGCTTCTGATAAGAATCACAATTCTTCTTGCCACTCACAATCTCCAATAATATGACACCGAAACTAAAGACATCTGATTTTGTTGAAAATTGTCCAAATACTACATACTCTGGTGACATGTAACCACTGCAAATAAACAGTATCAAAGGTAATGTTAACGTTTGCATAATGCTTTATAACTATATATGTGTTCAAGCATGCAAGTTTGAGTGTGTGTAGTCTTGCATGTGTACTAGACTTACTATGTTCCGACAACTCTGGTTGTCTTATCTTGAGTTTGGTCCTCTTTGAATATACGAGCCATGCCAAAATCAGAAATCTTGGGATTCATCTCAGCATCTACTAGAACATTGCTGGCTTTAAGATCCCTATGGATTATTTTTAGTCTTGAGTCTTGGTGAAGGTACAAAATTCCCCGAGCAATCCCAAGGATGATTTCAAAGCGTTTCTTCCAATTTAGGAATGATGCTCTTGTATGATCTACAATAAGATTTTGCTCAAGTGTGTACCAAATATGATGTAATAGTGTTGAAATATGTGGATTTAGGAACTACAAATATATATATATATATATATATTTTTTTTTTTTCCTTTTTGCACATATATAATAAAAGACATAAAACATGAAGGCAAAGATTTTTAGCAAGAAGACATACCAAAAATAATAGAGTCTAAACTTTTGTTGGGCATGTATTCATAAATAAGCATCGTTTCATCCTCTTGAATGCAACAGCCAAACAATTTAACAAGATTCTTGTGTTGAAGTTTTGCAATCAACATAACTTCATTTTTGAATTCTCCTATTCCTTGTCCAGAACTCTTGGACAGCCTTTTTACAGCTATATGTTGTCCATTAGATAATTGGCCCTGCAATCATGACCCAAACTTAAGCTTACTCATGAATATTATTTTAAAGCAACAAAGCTCTATCTGTTTCTTCAATAACTTTGGTCGTAGGTTATAGTAATGGAATATAAAACAGATAAAAATGCGTAACAATGTCAATGAATTGTAATTGTACCTTAAATACAGAGCCAAAACCTCCTTGCCCAAGTTTGTTGGTAGGAGAGAAATTTTCAGTGGCAGCAACTATGCAGCTTAGATCGAAAATCGGTAAATCTGGATGCGTACTACTGTCCTCGAGCTCATGCCCCTCGAAAGAAACTTTGGTACTCGCAAAATTTAATGATTGCTTGTGTACTTTTCTCTTCACTGTCCCAAAACATATTTGAGAGACATTGCTTAATATAACTTTGTAATTCAGGATCTATATAATATAGCTCACATCATGTGGAGGACTAATCTAAATGATTCCTGATATATGGGACATTTTGTCATAGCTGAGCCGAACACATGTATATGTGAACAATACAATGCACAAGTGACTTTATTTACCTTTTGTTTTCTTCTTCTTCGCTAGCCAAATATAGGCTAGTAAGGATACCAGAAACATTGGCACAACAATAGACACTAATGCAATAGCCAGCTTCCTCTGCTTGCTAAGAGAGCCTTTGGATTTCCTTATATACTTCGCTGGAGGAGGAGGAAAAAACTGAAAAAAGAAAGAAATGAAAAAGTTTATGAAAATGTGAGGGAGGAAAGAAGGTTACCTAACTCAATCGCATCCACACGAACATTTAGATCTGACCCTTCATCTGCGTACTCTAGAATGTCCATTAATTCACCATACCATGCCAAGCATCCAGTTCCCTTCCCATCAATATTCATGCTGGTAAAAGCTGTGCAAGAACAATTCGTCAAGCATGCCTGCTCACACTCTGAGCTACTCATACTCATGCCTATCCAAGCTGCATCAAGTGATGAATCGGGAATGTTCAAATGCTCCAATTTTACAAAACCTTCTCCATTTTTACACATGGACAACCCCGAGTTCTTCCTCACACAACCCTCAGAACCATCTCTGAGATGCCAATCCCTTGGAGACTTAGGCTCATACCCTGGTAGACACATGCACTCAAACTTATTAATATTATCAGGATTGCATTTGCTATATGGACCACATTGCCCATACTTGTCACACCGGTATTTAGGTGCTGACCATTGTTCCTTCCACTGATGAACACCATCATCCCACCTAAGTTTCTGAAGCAATCCAGTGCTGTCCAACACTACTCTTGTTATGAAGGAAGGGTCATTATCAAAATAGTACCAAGATATTTCATCTTGGTTGTTAACAAAAATGGACTTATCATCTAATGAGCTTGTTGCAGTGGTCACATTATTCCATGGCCAAGGAGGAGTTCTCCAATATGGGGTTGAACCGTCGTACAAAAACACTTGTGGAGAGCCATTAGGATTAATCTTATAGCTATAGTTTCCAGTTCCAGGGTCATCTTTTGACTTCCAAGATGTTAGGAACATGTTAATTCCAAGATTCAAACCAAGCTTCATGTTTGGAAGCTGAGTATCTGTAGGATGGTCAAAGCTTTGCCACACTACCTTTTTGTTATTGTCCTGGACTAATACCAAGTTTCCTGAATCATGAAGCTGAGCTACCGAGGAGGTTGTCACTTGGTCTTGGACAGAAACATTTGTAGACCAAAGTAGACGTTTATTACTGTCATGGAGGACAAGATCTCCATGTTGGTTGATTGAGAGAACTCCAGAAGAATCAATAATAGGATGGTTCCTATTTGCAACCCACACAACAGTTTGTGGTGTCACTTTGACATACCAAATGCCAAGATACTTGTAGCTAGAGTTGCCAGGGCTGAAGAAGCCTATGGCAAAATTGTTGCCTATGGAAATCAAAGATTGGCCATCCTTGATGGATTGGTTTGTTGTTAAGGTGTCAAGGGAAGTGCAAAATTTGAAGAAGAGAATGATTAGAATCAAAGAGTTGAACATTTTTTTTTTCAGCACATCCTTGTTTGTGCAAATGGATTCTTAACATGGAACATTTTTTATTTTTGTTTTGATTTTTTGTGGTTGAGATCCCCCCAAAAAAAAGGTTTGACTAAGGATTGTGCATATGGACTGAGAATTCTCTAGTCGTCAATTTTTCAGCGAAGGCTTTTGTTGACTATCATAACTATTATTTAATACATTTTGAATATCATTTCTTTTTAATTTGGGTAAATTCCAGTAAACTAACTTGGGATTTGGCTAATACTAACTAGGTTCTAAACTTTTCAAAAATAACCATCTTGGTCCCTAAACGCTGTTAGGGACCGTTACTTTACTCTCAGAATGTTTATGTTCAATTCTAATATCACTTGAGTCTTGAGTTTCTATTCAAAGTGATTATACAAATATATACACTTAGCCATATAAAACCTTAAACCCCCAAAAATCTCTGATCACAAAGCATACAAATATATCCATAATCATTCACACTCCAACCAAAACACTATATTAGACCAATTTTAAGACAAAATCCAAATTAAAAAAAAAAAAAAAAATACCCACAGATTCACAGATGACCATATCCAAACCCCACCTTTCAAACCCAAATCAAAAATAAAAAATCATCAGATCTTTGTCACTCAAAAAAAAAAAAAAAAAAAAAAAAAAACCAATCCCTAAACCAAGCAAGACCTGAACCAACAAAAGAGGAGGAGAACGATCGGGTGCGTTTCCGGTGTGATCTCGTTCCCTTGACATTTGGCACACAAACCTAGACTCAAACCCAAATCCAAACAGAAGCACAAATTCAAACTCTCTCCTCCATGGCTGTGGAGCACCAAAGCTAGTGTCCGTAGCACCCGATCGGAGCCTTCAGTGAGGAACCACCAGCAGCGATGGTGAGGAAAAGCTTGAAAATTCCTAGACAACTGTTTTCATGGCACTGATTCGAAGAGAGAGAGCAAGATGATAGTTTTGCCGTTGTTGGTAAGAGAGAAGAGAGAGCGTATGAGAGGGAGAGAAGATAGAGCGTCTGAGAGAGAGAATAGAAAGCGTTTTGAGAAAGAGAGAAGACGAGGGTTTGAGAGGAGAAGCTGAGAATGAGTAACGGGCCTAAACGCCGTTTAGGGTCCAATTGTATTCAGGGACCAACATGGTCATTTTTGAAAAATTTTGGACATGATTGGTATTAGTCCAAACTTTAGGGTAGTTTATTAGGATTTACCTTTTTAGTTTTACTTTAAGTGCAACTTGTTGTACTCGCTGGTCGGCACCAATAGCTGGATGCGTCGAACAGGTTGAATATTGTGGCACACGGGCCTAGTTCAACAGACTATCGGTCTTGGCTTTGTTTGTATGGGACCACAATGTTTTAGCAACAACGGTCATAAGCAAACAAATCCAAACTTGGGGTTTTCACAGGTGGTTCTGTGAAAGTTCCATTCTTTGGACCATCATATTCTGCTTCAAGCCACATCTTGAATGATGTTGCATAGATCACAATATACCATGTCGACAATTGTGAAAAAAGTTGTAAAACATATTTTGTAGCATTACTCAAAAAGTGTTATGGAGGCAGGGCTACCCATCCTGCCTTGATTTAGTAATGTGTTTTTAAATGATGATTGATACAGTCGGGCCTTGCTAAGGACTGAAATAGAAGTTAGTGGTGGTACACAGGGACAATAGTCATGTAGTAAACTTTTTTTCTTTTATTTTTTTTGGCCCAAGGTTTTAGAGTATCACGCCCTCAAGGTGTTGCATTGCAATTTGCATAGGCACTCTCCTCATTGAGGAGTAATTATCACTTGTTTTAGATGCATGCAGCTAGCTCTCTTCCAACAAATGGGTCCCATAGATCATGGGAGCCTCCTATTGTGAATGGCTGTTACATATAACTGAAATTGAGATTTGAAAAAAAGTAACTTTCAATCTCATTGAATAAAAATTAGAAGTCAATAACGAAAAGTTAAAAATTGAAGTAAAAATATTTTGTGAGATGAATGAGAGCAATTGGATCAAGTGCAATACCCTAGATTGCTATATATGATATATTTGTATCTTAATCCACATATATGATACATCTGTAACAAGAGATAGCATCTCGTTGAGGAGAGGCATAAGTACTATATGAACCAAATGGTTTAGTGGTTGTCTTGTAGCATCTATAACAGGAGGTTGCTCTAATTTTTTTTTTTGGGAGATTTCAACCTATGGCATTCATTCATAATAATAGTTTTTTATCATCCGACCAAAATACCAATTGGTTTTTGGTTGCTTTAAGTTTAATGCATGAAGTTAGGATTTATATTCCATAAACTTCCAATTCATGTACGTATTGCAACATATATTTGAATGACAGAAAAGGTTTGGTTTCAAAGTTTCAAATTCAAATATGCTTGCAGTTATTTTGCTCCAACCCATAATATGGTGATTAAAAAGATACTTCGAAGTGTGTAGTTTTAATTATATGACTTTTTTAATGAACTAGTCACAGGTCCATGCGATACGTGGGAATAAATAATTATTTTCTAGTTACAGTATAATATATAATTTGTTCTCTAAATTTTGTAAAATAATTTATCTCCCAAAAAATTAAAAAAATTTTAAAATTACTTTTCATTTATCTATCACAAAAATATATCATCATTTTATGGTTTGGATTTCTTTGATTGATATTATTCATTTTTTAGGTGGTCCATATTTTGCTAAATTATGTTATCTTGCATTATATTTTCCTAATTTTTTTTTCCTATACAACTAAATTATTTAAGTTTCAAATATATTATTCAAAATTTTCAGTCTCCTAAAAGGGATTATCATATTTATAATTTTTCTTATTGTAAGGGTAGTTTCGAACTATTGATTGGGTATTGTTTACTAATATAGATACATGAAATTGGAACTGCATATTTCTCAGACATTCCTAAGAGACTATACCATATTATAAATTTAATATTTAAAATAATATGTAGAAAAAAGTATACTTTATATCTAAAATTGAACACTTCACCTATCAAAATGAAAGAAAATAATTTGTATAACAAAGTAAAGAGAACATTATCTAACCAAAAAAAAGAAGACTACATAGACTTTATTTATTACGATTTAATTGCCTTTAATCGGATCTTTATATTGCATTTATTGTTGTTACTATGCTCTTGTTGAGCCTCCTCATCCTCCACATCATTGGTTACATTATTATTCTTTTCATTATTTACCTTCTACTTTTAAAATTTTAACAATATTAAAAAAAAATATATATATATATATTTATATTTATATTTATATTGGCTTTAAACCAAACAAGCGCATAGAAGAGCAATTTGAACTAGTAACAGAAACCAACCAATTGTCAGGGTTGGCTGAACAAGGAGCACAAATTTATCTTAGGCAGTTTTAAGTTTACATATTCATATAATTTAATTTTCATGTTATATCTAAGTAATAAATCAATGAAAAATTCAAATTAAAATATAGTCTATACATATTCATCTTGGGCGATTTTAATAGTTGATAGACACATTCAAATACATAGCCAAGATTGTATTTTGATATGAATATAAAATCTCATTTCCAAAATACCTAAGCATTATGTCCAAAAAAAAAAAAAAAATCAAACAAAAGCTATAAGAGAGAGAGAAGACTTGTAAAAAAAAAAAAAAAAAAAAAAAACCACTACCAAGTCAAATTAACCCAAAATAGTATTATAAAAAAAAAATACAATGATTCATCAACCTAGAGTAAAGTTGCAAAAAAGAATAAATAATATATATATATATATATATATAGAGAGAGAGAGAGAGAGAGAGAGAGAGAGAGAGAAAGAGAGAGAGAGAGAGAGAAAGTAATCACATTTTTCGGGAGAGAAATAGAAAAAAAAATGAGAAGAAGAAGCATCAGAATAAAAAATATAGTCATGATCAGTCAAACATCAAATTATCCAAGTCATGCCATATAATAGAATAACATTATATTCTTGTAAATTATCTTTATATGTAATATGATAACATTTAACAATCATAAAAAAGAAAAAGAAAAAAAATAATAACTTAAAAAAATAAAACCAAACTGCATCAACCCAAAGTAGAATTCTAAAGAACACATAAATTTATCAATCTAAAGTAAAGATACAAAAAACAAAAAATTCACACAAAATAAAACATGAAAGAGAGAGTAATAACCTTTTTCACATGGGAAAATATGTATAGAATGGGAGAGAGAATGACATATTTATAGTAATAGAATGGGGATAAGAAGAGTCAAAATAAAGAAAAAGAAGAAGAAGAAGAAGAGAATTTGAAGTAAAAATAAAAATAAAAAGAAGAGAAAGGGATAGATGAAGAGTGACATTAAGATTGAAAAATGTGGAGAGTTGAAAATGTAAAAGGGACATTATGGTTGGAAATAGGTAGATGATGTGGTCGCTAATGTGGCTCAGTAGGAGAGTAGAAGCAATAAATACTACGCTTAAGCTTTTATATATATATATATATATATATATATAGATTATGTGACTTGTTTAAATAATACACATATATAGTTTTATAAATCGTCATGTAATAAGTTGAAAAAAATAGCTACAAACATATTTGGAGCTAAATTTTGCTCTTTGAATGACCCCATGAAGGTAATATGATTTTAAATTTTCAACTTTTTTGTTGTAGGAAAAGACATTATACCTAGTTTGAAGGAGATCAGGAAAAAAAAAAAAAAAAAAGGAAAAAGAAGAAGAAGAAGAAGAAGAAGACATTTGGCAGCAAAAAAAATTAAGAGGTGAGATATTTTTATGTACTTGGAACTTGGTGCATTTTTTTTTTTTTTTTTTGAATTAATAAGAAATCAATTGGCATGAATAATAGTTTCCTTAGCTAGTTTGCAACTTAATGGTCCAGTTATGCCTCATTTTAGTGTGTGTTTTTGAATTCTGGATGTCTTAGAAACACCATAATGTGCCTACCAATTGAATTACAAGACTTTTAGTTAAGTGTATTGTCTAAGCCAAATAAATAAATAAAAAGATTAAAAAAAGGTAATTTTAGTTTATGTTAATGGCATGCTAAAAAATCATAGAGTTGACCTATTTAATTTATTTTTGATAGATACGATTGAATTTAACCTGTGAAGTTTACTCCACAATGATTGCTCTTCATTATCATTAATCAGGCCAAGAAACCAATTGATTTTTTGGTATAGGCAGAAGTTTGAACCTTAGATCTTTTATTTGACAACAAGAGATTTTATCAAGTGAGCTAACTAGAACCCACAGATGAGTAGATGACCAAGTTTATAAGGACGTTCAATTAAAACAACTAGTCGCAGACCCACACGATGCGTGAGAATAAATAATTATTTTATATTGTAATATAATGTATAATTTTTTTTCTTAAATTTTTTGAAGATAATTTGTTCTCCCTAATATTTAGTCCAGTTAGGTCTACTTCGGTCCTATTTGTTCCACTTGATCCAATTCGGTCCACTCGGTCAATTTCAATCCTCCTTTAGACCATTTTAGACTAATTAGGCCTTAAATTGATTCTTTTTGTAGGTTTTTTTATTTTTTTATTTTTTTATTTTTTTTTATCAAGTTTAGCTCGAAAATTCATTATTTCTTCATTTTTGGGTGAAAATTATGAAATTTTATTATATTTGGACTAAACTCTTTAATTTTGAGTTTAAAAAATACAAAGAAAATACTAAAATAAACATTAGAAATATGAGCCCTAAAAATGCAATAAAAATGATAAATATTCAAAAGTCTTATTCGGTTCACATTGATTCTATTCGGTCCATTCTGTCGTCTTCAGTCCAATTTGGTCATACACAGTCCTAGTTAATCCATTAAGTCCACTAAAGCTCTATTTGGTCCAATTCGGTCCATTCGGTCTTAGTTAATCCAATTTGGTCCATTCAGTCTACATTGGTTCTATCTGATCCAATTGGTCCTATTTGGTCCATTCTGTTCACTTTGATCAACTTCAGTCATAATCAGGTCATTCGATCAACTTTGGTCCTATTCGGTCCATTTTGTCCACTTTGGTTCTATTCAGTCCATTTTGACACTTCAGTTCTATTCAGTCCACATTGCTTCTATCCGGTCCACTTCGGTCCAGTCTGTCCTATTTGGTCCACTTTAGTCCAGTATGTCTACTTCGGTCTAATTCAGTCCACCTTGTTTCTATTCGGTCATATTCTATCCATTTGGTCCACTTTGTTCCATTTGGTCATATTTAGTCCATTCAGGTCACTTCAATTCATTTTGGTCCACTTTGATCTATTTTTGTGCACTTACATAATGTGAAAGAACATGTTTGGGTTGAAAGCACCTAATATAAATCCAAATTTATTAAAAAAAATATATAAATCTCAAATATTTAAAATATTAAGCATAACATTTATTGTTACTACGTTTTTGTTGAGCCACATTAATGTAGCATTTTAGTTCACTTCAATATAGCTAAATTTAAGTGAAAGTCTTTTTAAACATAAATGCTATAAATAGACAAATATAATCTTTAGGGTAGTTATTCATTTGTTTTAACGTCATTACTTTTAAATGAATTGCATGAAGTTGATTAAGAATTTAGGAAAAATAAATAAATATATACATTTATGTATGTATGTATAATTGATGAAGTTCAGATCAACTTATGGCTCAAGCATAAATACTTATCACCCTAACTATTTTTCTTTAAGAAAACAAGAAACTGATACGCATTATTTAAAACAAGAATAAATCTTAGATATAGTTTTTTATGTAGTGTACATTAGGTTCTCCAATTAAATTCAAGCACATAGATGCATTGAATTTAATTGTCCTTAAAAAAGGAAAGTACTGGCAATACTTCATTAGTTAATGTCATAATGTGTTTTGTTAGGGTCATATTTTGGTATGTTGGCAAATTCGAGTCAGAACACACTTTTTTATGTATTTGAGTCTTAGTATATAGTTTCTAGAAGCTATTCAAGAAAGACTAGTAGAAGATACGATCAAACTACACAAAGTTTTTCTCATTTTAGTGATGCATCTATTGTCTTGATTGATAGCTCGACACTAGTTGATCTATCGAGGTAGCTTATACCATGGTACTAGCTCGATAGTAGCTGATCAATTGAGCTTTGAGAATTTTGAATTCTTAGTTTTGTTTACGATGATGTGATAATCTTGGGATTTGTGTAATCAGGTATCAAGACGACTTAAATTGGGATTTGTTGAGGCAATTTTAACCATCATAACTTTTTTTTATTTTTTATTTTTTAGTTTAAAAATGTGACATCTCATATCTACTTGACTTTTGTTTGAGGAAAGAAATTACTCAAGTAACTAAGAATATATCTAAATAGATATTTAAGAGAATCTCTAAATTTGAATAGATAAATTGTTTAGATATGTTAAGTAGTCTCATGAGTTCATCACAATTAACATGATTTTGAGGATGTGATATTGATAACAATAATGAAAAATAGAGAAGAGAGATTAAAATTTAAGTAATAAAATAAAAAAATAATAATAAAGAATTACAATAAAAAGAGAGAGTATTCCACTTTGTTTTTGTCATTCACACTCTCTAGGTATAATAAAACTCACATTCTTTGTAGGTTCTAGTTAGGTTAACTGATAAAATTTTTGATAGTTGAATAAAAAATCCGTAATTCAATCTCCGCTTACACTAAAGACCGATTAATATTTTGATTTGATAATAAAGAGCTATTATCAGAAGCGGACACCATGGGTTGAAACTAGATTAAAAAAAAAAAAAAAAAAAACAAAAAAAACCACATTACTCGTTCTAATTGGCCAAACACGTCCTCCCCCATTCTCCCCAAATCGCTGTAATTTTTCCCCCTTCCACACTTTCTCTTCACTCTCCAAAACCTCTCTCTCTCTCTCTCTCTCTCTCTCTCTCTCACACATACACATAACCGAATGTGACTACCCTTAACGAACCGCCAAATGTCTTCACCCGAACAAGCCCTAGCCTCTCTCCTCTCCCAACTCGCCCTTTCCTTCGACGGCGCCGTCTTGGGCATAGCCTTAGCCTACACCGCCGTGCGCTCTCTCCTCAAATTCTCCGCCACCTCCTCCTCCCTCAACAAAATCCTCAAAGCTCCTTCCGTCGTCCACGTGTCCGACCTCCGCTCCATCCTCGCCGTCCACGACGACCAAGACGACTCCTCCTCCCAGCCGTCCGATCATCATCAGAAACTCGTTGTCCTACGTGGCACCGTCGAGGCCAAATCGGCCGTTGATTCTAGTTGGAAAACCTTCAAGCCTAATGTCCTCTTATCTCAAGAGTCCGGTGACAAAGCTGTCGTCGTTCAACGAACCCAAACGGTGCGTTTTACTTTCTATTTTTTATTTATCTTCTAGAAGCTTCTGTTTGATTAATAGTCTGTTTGGTTAGTGAGAAAGTAGAAAAAAGCAAAGGAAAATGAACTTTTTAACGGGGAGAGATATCGAATTGTGCTTAGAATTATGTTGGGTAAAAAGGAGAATTGCTTTTAAAAAAAAAAAAAATATTATTGTTATCAATAATTAATTAGTGTTTCTGTTTCTGAAATTTGTGTTTGCTTGCTGAGAAAGTCAATATTCGTGTTTGGGAGCTCAGAGTGTTTAGTTTGTTTTACTTTTTTTTGATAAGTAATTAACTTTATTTATATGAGGAATTTACTTCATGTTCATGATGATGAATACAAAGAAACTCAAATTATATAATGAATCAAACGGAAAAGCTCATAGAAGCATGAAATTCAAGAATGGAATTACAATGTGTAAAAGCCCCAAGCCCTAATATAAAAAGAAAATGTATAAATTTTTCTATGAAGTTTGCTTAAGATAACTTAATATTCTGAAGATAATATATTAGGAATTTAGGATAAGCCATTTTAGAAGTAGACTAACTTAGTCAAGAAGATAGGGAGAAGAATAGTCAAAAAAGGAAGAGGAAGGATTGGAGGAAGAGTAATGTTAGTGGGGAATAATGTGGAAAGGAAGAGCTAAAATAATGAAGGGGAATAGTGGGAAACAGGTGGCTGATGTGGCACAATAGGAGCTTAGCTATATTAATTGAGAATCCTCCGTTATTATATGTTGAATAGATGTTCTTTTTAGTTATGCTCTTGGGCATGAACATAAATTACTTAACTTTTTAGGGGTCTTGGATTACTAGACAACTGGTTCTGGTGGGTGCCGTCAATTGCCCATGGGCTTTACTGGTCAGAGGCAAACGGGTTCTTCTATTAAAAAAAATATGTTCTGTTTGGTTAATGAGAGAGCAAAGGAAAATAAACATATTGGAAGAGATGTAGTCTTTGTTTGGCACCAGCTTATAAGCCAACTTTTTGCTTATTTAGCTTTTATGTACAATTTTTTAAAACTTCACTTTTTCAAAGTACAAGTAATCAAGTATACTTTAGTATAGTTTCAGCAAAAAGTTAAATAAGTTGTTCCCAAAAGGATACATAGAATGGTAATCTAAAACTATGTTAGAATTTAATGTAACAAAGCACACTAGTGCAAGTTCTTAAACAGATAACAGAAACATAAACATTACACACTACGGAATTGAATAGAGTTCTATACTTTTGAACTTGCTCCAGCAACTCCACCTCTATCATCAAACATTGTGGAATTGAGAATCTCTGCTTTCACTTAGAACCTTTTAGATGAATAGCAAGCCAAGACACCATCTAATCCCAGCTGCAATGTCTCTGTCACATGTAGACATTTTGACAAGCAGTTGCTTCCAAACTCTTCTTGTAGGTTTCTATTCTGTTCCTGCTGAATTCATACAGAAGATTCCCACTATAATTTACAACCCCACTTCATCATTCTATCCTCTTTTTCTTGGTTTATTTTGCTTTAAAAATGAAACTGAGTAAAAGAACAGCGCTACCCACTAAAAAGTGAGGCTTTATAAAGCTGTACATAAGCTTCTGGTGAAATAAGCTGAGATTTTTAGTGAAAAAAAAAATTACTAGTCGCCAATCTGTCTTTTATAGCCAATTAATGATAATGGCATGTTTTAAAACCAAATCGGGTAACCAAACTTTTTTTTTTCATAAGTAAAATCTGGGTAACCAAACTATACTCCATAAACTAAAAACAGGCTTCTTCTTACTCCTAATTGCATCCTGAGTGGCAAAGTGAAAGCGAAACATCCCCACCTAGAGAAGGCAGCCAACAACACACTTCGTCAGCACATTGACTTGTTGGAACTTCAAACAACCTACTTTGGATTAGGATAATCTTCACTGAAGTTGTTGGAGGTTAAGAGCAATGCCCATTGGAATTATGTTTCTTTTTTGATTTCTTTAAAATTCTTTATTAAAATCTTGAATTTATTAATGATCTGTTTGGTTGGTGAGAAAATGGAGGAATGCAGAGGAAAACAAAAATTTTGGGAGAGAGATTGAATTGCGATTTGAAACTGTGTTAGATGAAAAGGAAATTCCTTTTTTTTTTTTTTCCCCTTATATAATTTTTTTATAAAAATTAAAAAATTGTATTTTTAATTAGTGCTTCTGTTTCTAAAATTTATCGTGATGCATGTTTGATTGCTGAGAAAGTGTGGCAATATGAAAGGAAACAATTTGATTCAAATGAGTTTGTGTTAGGGAGCTCAGAGAGCTGTGTTTTTCTACTTCAGCGTTTTGTGGAATTATTGTTATTATTTTTAAAATTATTAATATTCTGCTTGGTTACTGAGAATGTGGATAAAAGCAGAGGAAAAGAAACATATTGGGAGAGATATTGTATGGTAGTTTGAAACTATATTAGATAAAAAGGAGTGTTGCTAGATCTGTTTCACTGCAAATTAATGTGAAAAGAAAAGAAATAAGGGTATCAACATCATGAAAGCTATATTATCTTCTGTTGCTTTTACTTTTCAATTTTTTTGAATAAATGTAGATTGCCTAAGGTGATTAGCTTTTCTACTTAAATTTTGAAAGCAATGTGTTTTTGTGTTCTCCATGATAAGAAATGTCTGTTGGCTGTTTAAAAGATTAAAAGCTTTGCGTTTTTTTAATGTTTGTCTCTGTTGTATTTAGTTTTGGTACACTAATATTAGCTGGGTTGTGAAGTACTGTTGTATTGATTATGTGATTTTACTGTATGTGATGAAGTGTATATACAATGAATGGAAGGGCTTTTTTGGATGGCCGTCTGATTTACGCGCAATATTTGCTAGATCTCGGAGAGAACAAGAATCAACCTCAATAAGAGCGGTAAATTCATAGCTCATCATTTTATTTATTTTTATTTTTTATATGTAACAAAATTTATTGATGAAATAATAGCCCAAGTACACGGGGAATATACATGGGAACAGGAAAATCACCTCCGAGAGTACCAAGATCAATCAAGTCTAATAATGAATACAGAGAAGAAGAGCCTAAAGCTGGCATCCAATCATAAAAATTTTTAAAGAGAAAAAGCTTAAGATCTAAATTCATATCTCATGTTTGTTAGTTCATGAAAATGTATCATTTTACTATTGAAACTTTGACGTACATAAAGTCATAAAGTGATAGTAGTGTTGAACTGTTTGTTGTAATCGCAATTGACTGTTAATTTACTGGTTGTACAATACTTTGTTACAAATGTATGTTTTAAGGCTTCAAGGTATTTATTTATATTAAATGTGTGTGTGTGTGTTTTTTTTAATGGGAATGCTATTTCCAAAAACTGATTGGTTGTTTATAATACTGATGAGATGTAACCCATTTGAATATACTATTATACTGTTGCAAGATGATCTTTAGGTGTTGGATCGATATTAGAGATGATTTGTTGTCAGCTAGGTTATCTAATTGGATTGGCCAAGCACTAGAACATGATCTACAAGCTTATTCAGGGAATCAGAGCTAGCCTAAGACCCTCAAGAAGGCTTGGCTGGCTAATCTAGTGGTTTGGAAAAGCAAACTAGCCTCAGATGAAGTTGTTATATTATTTTGTTTATTTTTGGATGTTGGTGTGTTTTTACATGGTAGTTTCCTGTAATTTCCAAATATTTGGGCTTGGCATAACCTCACATGGCTTTTCTCTAATGTGCACGTATCTGGAGAGGAATTTGCTTTCTTATGGTTGGTTGAATAAAACTTAGGGCCTTTCATCTGATATTCTTTTGCATTTGTGATAGTGAAGCCTTGCCTCTTTTATTTGTTTCCTTTTGCAGGTTCCTTTTGTTCTTGTTGATGGTGGTCGGTGGCCACATTCTGATTTTGTTGTTGTGAATATGGATGGCTCAAACCATCCCCTCCCTCTCACAACAGTTTTTCATCAACTGCAGCCTATTACTGCTTCTCCATATACATTCCTTCAGGCACTTTTTGGCCATGAATATCCTGTGAGTTTGGAAAATCAAATTCTAATATTTCTTCACTTGTGCACAATAAAATTGATTTTATGTTGTATCAAAAAAATCAATTTTGGTCTTTCATTTTGCACTTCCATCTATTTTGGGCTTTTTGACATTGTCATTTTTATTGCAAATGTTTGACACCATTACCTGTTCCTTTTTCGAAGGTTGGTCTGCTTGACGAAGAGAAAATCCTTCCATTAGGAAAGGATATTACTGCTGTTGGCATGTGCAGTTTTAAAAATGGAGTTCCTGAGATCAAGTCATGCAAGGATCTTCCTTACTTTTTGTAAGTGAATTCATTCTTGAATGAGCTCTTTTAGGTTTTTTGGTTGGGCAAGGAAATCCAGGTGGCAATAATGTGATTTTTTATAGTGCTGCATCTTGGAGTTCTAATAAAATTAAATGAGTTGAATCCTGTTACCTGTTAATTTGAAGGTGGTAAATGAGGATGATGTGTAGTCTGTGAAAATGTCAACTAATCAATTGGCTAGCACCTTGGTTTTAGAACAGGAAACCACTTTGGATACCATTATTATATGTGTTTCCATATCATTTTGCACTTTCTGTTTTGAATTTTGTTTTTGTATCAACTGTTCAAGTGATTTATAGGCATTTTTATACCTGTTCTTTGAGGCGCTGCTTTAAGTGGAATAATTGGTGTCACAATGGTCTTTTGCAGATCTGACTTGACCAAGGATCAGATGATTGTAAATCTTGCCTTCAGGAGTAAAATACTTTTGTGGGGTGGTGTTGCTTTTGGTTCCCTATCAATTGGTATACTTGGCTACGCAGTTATGAGGTATGATAATTTTAGCATGCTATAGTTTTTATTTTTTTATGATAAGTAACAAAAATTTTATTAAAAAATGAAGCAAACCCGAGTACACTAGGAATGTACTATGGGGGCAATACAATCTAGATACCAAAATACAAAGGTCAGGCTTTAGATATCTTCTTTCCTGGCTAAAGTTCATTCTTATCTATCTTCTTGATAAAACCCCTAAAATATAAATATCATCATTCTATTTTATATAGATTTAACAACATTCAAACTAGCATGAAACAGAATCAATACATTTTTCTTTTTCTAATGTAATCCAAATGTCTTATCCCTCTTAAGAAGAACTGTAAATCAGGGATCTTGATCCCTCTCCATTTCTCTTTGAAATGGAGAGTGTCCATTTTATGGACAAGATCTTTCTGAAATAAATCAAGGGTGTAGGCCATGCCACCTCATATAAAAGCCAAAAGTTTAACCCAACAACTTAATTCTAGCAACTTTAACTGTTTAAAAAAACAAAAACAAAAAATACGTGTGTTAAATGAACTCTGCTCTGAGAGGGGAAAGACAAGGTCACAAAGGTATCTAACTCAAATAAAAACAACCAGAGATCTCCGTCTCATTTGGCTCCTATCTGATGCCCAGTCCGTAAGGGTTGGAGGTGATGACTACTACCTGCTTGTTCTCCATAAATTTATACAAAAGACAGATGCCCATTTATGGCATTTTTTATCCCAAGCTTAGAGGGTGATTCTTGAAGTGAAAGTTAATCAGAATCCATATGAGGGTTGGAGTCATTCATGTGACTGAAGCTCCACTTGAGAGGAAAATCTTGTTCTGCAACTGCTTTGGGCAATGCATGTTGAAGGTTGTCACCATAAACAACAATGGATCGGTAAAGGGCCTTCAATTATTGAATTAGTGCTACTGCTATCAAATATCAATAATGATCGAAAGATTCTTTCTTTTCTTATAATGAATGGTAAGTCTAATGGGTTTTGAGAGCAAATGTGAAGCCCCTAAGAATTAGGAATTTTTTTTTTACCCAATCACTGTTTTGCTTCCCATGGTGATTTATTAGGACTAAGAGAGTAGTTATCTGTTTCTTGTGCTTTCGGAAATTAGAAGTTTCAGAACTCAGAAGGGTAGAGGAACCAAAAGAAAAGGGAAAAAAAAAAAAAGAGACCAATCTCATATGCAATCAAACCCAGATTTTCCCGGAAACTTAAAATGAAAACTTTTTTCAGGGAAAGAAGCTCATATGCTAAGCTTCAAACAACAGCTGTCGCCCTACCATCATCAACAGTCTACCACCGCCGCCACCAGCCTCCGCTGACTACGATGCCTCTGCCTTCATTGCTTCCACCCCATATGAACTGGGCATCAGATAGTAGCCCAAAGAGATGGAGATCTGAGATCTTGCTGATTTTATTTTAGTTAGACACCCTTGTCTATTCCCCTCTATCTGGCTGAGGTTTATTTTCTGATAAGTACCATCTTCTGGCTGAGTTAACACAGGCTTATAATATATATTTATATATATATATATAACGTTAGTTTACTTAACACAGTTAAGGTTGCTCTAGTTAAGTTGTTGGGTTGAGATGTTGGCTTTTAATTGAGGTGGCAAGGCCTACACCCTTGATTTATTTCAGAAAGATCCTGTCCATAAAATGGACACACTCCATTTCAAAGAGAAATGGAGAGGATTCAGATCTGTAATCAGACTAATGCCTTATTCAGTTGGTTGTTTCATTCCTGTATGAGAAACAAGGTTAATTATAGAAAGAAAGCATTGATATGATCATTATCAAAACTAATTGTTTTTCAATACATGATTTATAATTGTCTTCAGGAATTGGAATAGATGGAAAGAGTGGAGGCAAAATAGACAGCTCCAGCAACAAAGCCAGGCTGCTAGTCCCGATGCTGGCACTCAGATTGCATCAGAGGAGGAGACAGGAGATGTTCCAGATGGAGAGTTGTGCGTGATCTGTCTGATGAGGAGAAGGCGATCTGCATTCATTCCGTGTGGGCACCTAGTGTGTTGCCAACTGTGTGCTATCTCAGTTGAACGTGAAGCCACACCTAAGTGCCCTGTTTGTAGGCAGGAAATACGGAACTCATTGCGGATATATGATACCTGAGGAAAAGAGTTACTGTTTCTTGAATTAGCACACTGATGAGGAGTTTGTTGAGAGTCACTGTATTTGTCAAAGTGACATGTAATGATTGGTCTTTTGTTTATGAGGTTAAGAGTTCTAAAGAGGTACAGTAAACCTTTTTTTTGGGGTGAAAGTTAGGTTTATAGGAGTATCTAATGTGAATATACCTAGCAAAGTGCTGCATATTGCTTTAATTGATTATCGAGACTTGACTTACAAAAAATTCAAATTCTATAACAGGTTGGTAGTTGTAAATTAATTTCTTTCCCCCTTTCTCTGACTTGAAAACTGACTAGAATTATAAAGAATGCTGTTAAAGGGTTGTTTAATATAATTTGTGTGTGATTGGGTCATTGGTTTGATGGAAGAAGCGAATTTGATGAAATCTGGCTGTAAAGGTCAGTCTAGGGGTATTTCACTGGCCTTTTAAGTGGTCCAAGCCTCATCTTTCAAACTCTGTGCTCTATAATGGGCATTCTGAATGGCTTTTCTAGCGGTCCAACTGGTTCTAGCGATAGTAATCAAGCTGCATGACCTGAGGAGGTACCATTGGGCCCCTGTAATGTGCTAGTTGTCTACTTTGTATACAGGAAAATGAAAAAAGAAATACTTAAATATATGTAAAAAGTTCTAGGGCAAATGTGTTATTCTCACTCATTGGCTTTGGTGGGATGGTTGGTGTTACAACTTACAATGGCTGGAGAACACAATGTATACAGGAAAATGAAAAAGAAACACTTAAATATATGTCAAAAAGTTCTATGGCAAATGTGTTATTCTCATTCATTTGTTTCGGTGGGATGGTTGGTGTTACAACTTGAGATTTATTTCTTATTACTAGAGATTTTATTTTATTTGCTGGCACTTTCATTTATGTGTCATGCTCACCATAATGCACTTAGAAATTCAGCATTTTATTGCAAGTTGGGATTTGGGCATAGGAAAGGTGAAAGCACAACCCTTAAATTAAAGACATAAAGTAGATGCATGCCTTCATATTGTACTGAACCTTATTATGCTTGTTCTGAGTACATCCTTCTTGATAGGAAGTACAATTTTTATTGAAGAAAAAAGATGGACAAAACCCTTGTACACGACAAGTATACAGGAGTGACAGCAATTTAAGTTCTAAAATGACAAAAGTCAAGGAGTTCTTTCAGAATTCATCTATTCCGTGTCCTCAAAAGATTTGAACAAGAATATTCCAAGGATCATTTTTTCAGCCAAGTAGCTGCGAAACAAATAAAGCATATTGCAAGAAGAAAAGACTGCCTAATCAGCCTTTTTACATGCATATATATATATATATATATATATGTAGCTTAATACTCTTAAAAAGTTTACATGGAATATTAGAAAAGAGCAAAATAGAAAGCTGTAACTGTTTTAGTGCCCGTTTGTTTCGGCTTTTTGAGCCCAAAATGCGCGTTTTGAAAAACGCTCAACCAATTTCTGCGTTTGGTAAACTCAAAACGCAACTTTTTTTTATAAAAGTTGCGTTTTGAGCATTGAGAAAAAACGGAGAACAAACGCGGAAGGATTATGGACCCTCAGGGGTCCATAAATGAAAATGCGCATAGCGCGTTTTGTATATTACCGTTGCAAATCCAAAAATTACCGAAATACCCATCAGTCTCTCACGCCCTTATCTCTCATCTGTGTCTTTTTTCTTCGTCTTCTTCCTCTTCGTCTTCCTCTACTTCTTCACCGGTCTACCCCCACAATCAACAAAACCCATTTCACCCTTTGATATTCCGAACATAGAATCAACAAAACCAAACCAAACCAAACTTAAAATCAACTCAAATCCGGAAAACCCATCCCAAACCCAACTCAAAATCAACCCAAAATCCATAAAAAGAAAAACCAAAAATCCCAAAATCCTTATCTTCAGCTTCAATCATCTTCATCTTCATCTTCATCATCATCATCATCATCATCATCATCATCATCATCATCATCATCTTCTTCTCTGGAGTGTGAAAAAAAAAAAAGAATAAAGGATGAGTTCTGGCGTTGGTGACGATGGTTCCGATGTGTTCCTCAACAAAGCTCTACCTCCCTCAATAGCATCCTCTCCGAAAGCCTCTCCAACAAACCCAACTCCTCTCATTCTCTCACACCACTTCTCTTTCCCTTCATTCATCACTCCCTTGTTGGACAATGCCTTAGCCGCCTCGCTTTCCATCAATTTCCTCGTCACATTCTTGCCCCTTGAAAGCTGAGCTCGTTGAGTCCAAAAACCTCCACAAATACTCCACTCGTCGTGGGAACCCCTTCGCAAAATCCCCACAATTGTTGCAGCTGCATTCCATGTTGTTTTCACTTAGGATCACACCTTTCGGCTCCATACTCCTTAGCACTCTCAATAACTCGGTTCTTTCATCTTGGGCATTGTGATCTAATCCATGAAGCCTAAACTGCGCGCAAATTATTAAGGTCTCATCAGAGACGGTGTTTATGACTTGCGAATTTAGACATTGGAATGGATAGTCATCGAGCCGGTTGATCTGCAAGTTAACATTCATGAGCTTGGCAAAATTGAGAAGCCTAGTGGAGATGTTGTCACCTGGAGGTCCTATTGAAAATGGCATCTCTTTGTTTTGATCATTTTCAGTAGTTTGTGCTATGATTGTGATACGGACTAATGGAGGTGGCCCTCCTGGCCTGCGACTCAAGGCCTCAAGCAGTGTTGGCCATTGAACACCATGTGAGACCCCAATATCAAGAATGTGAAGATTGCCCGAGCGGTTAGGCTCTTGAGCTAGGATTTGGAGGATAGAAGCGTTTGCTATGTTGTTAGGAAAGGCGAACCAAGGACTAACCTCATTGAATTTGAGCAACGATTGTTGGAAGATACGTGAATCTGTGGAAGCAAAAGTAAGAACTTTTGGGTCTATTGATGATGTACTACTAGAGGAGGAAGCGGCAGAAGATGAAAAGGAGAATATGTGTTTTGTCAGCGCTTCAAGGCTGTGCCAAGCGAGGCGGCGATTGGCATCACCCTTTGCATCACGGAGCTCCTTAAGGACGTAGAGAAGGTGTTGAACTCGTGACATGTCGTTCTTCATGATGGCTTCGGCGCAAGGATTAAGGAGCTGTTCAGCCCATCTGCCTTCCTTCTTGTTGTTGTTGTTGTTACCGTTATGACAGTTATTTCCTGTAGACTTATTAGAACTTCTCTTATTTCCAACTGATTTCTTGACTGTCACAACTTTTTGATCTACTGCAGCTGCTGCATCTCCACCCTCTGCCTGCAGGGAGATCCCACGGCTGTGATTCTTCCGATGATGATTTGAAGATGGTTTGGGAAGTGGGTCAGAGGCAGTTTTTCTTTTCTTGGATGAATCAGATGGTGATGGTTGGATCATCACTTTGTGTGGAAGTGGTGATTTTGGCAGTGTTGTTAGTGAGATAGGTGAGAGTAGAATTAGTGTCAATTAGATCTTGGCCTATGTTTTGGCTTTCATCCCACCATCCTGAATTGTAATAATCATCCATGAAAGCTGGAAAGATTGTACCTGTATTGAGCCAATCCATGATTTGATCTGAGGTGGGGTGGTTTGGTTCTGGTTCTCCTATTGTCATAGTGTTTGATAAAAAAGAGAATGTTTTTAAGAGAAGGAAGAGAGAAAGAATAGATGCTTTTGTTTTGTTTTTTTGAGGTTTTTTATTTTATTTTATGGTGTAGTACAGTTTGATCATTGACCAAATAGAAGGGGATTGATAGAGGCTTCAGATTTTAGAGTATAAAAAAATGAATGAGGTAGTGATGCACTTAGAAAGCGACGTAGAGCATTCTCCAAACTGTTCGGGTTCTTTTAAGCTCTAAGGGAAAGCAATAAGTAATGTCTCTTCTGTATTTTGAGTAGTTAGATTATTCTTTTGTGTGTCATGGTGGTTAAAAATTTGCAAATAAAGATGGAAGATAGGACGTTCTTTCCTGTTTCATTATTTTATTTTTAAAAACAAGAAGTTGGTACCACTTTGGGCACTTGGAAAGACTATGAGTCCCTGCTTAAAATATACATGGGTTTTCTCTCAGGATCAAATGCTCTTTATTTATTTATTTATATAGTTTAAAATTGATCATCAACTCTTCGAAAACTGATCAATCATTGAGTTTTATTTTCTTGATTGTTGTTAATTTATCTGGGTTTTGGATTCTTGTTTGGGGGTAAGTAACATGTAATCTGTCTGTCGCAAGTTTTAACATTCATTGTTTTTCATCAGTTTTCATGTGGATAATATGTACTGTGATATCCTATTTTTTATTACCCCCAAAAAAAGGTTCTATTATCTCTCTATCTTTACTAAATTTAGTTAAAAAATGCTTTGGGATTGAACCAGCAGTAAGCTTACCTAATACCCTTTTATTCTGGGGAGGTGATGTTTAATCCAAGATTCATTGGAAGGCAACAAATTTCTAGGGCTGTGCATTTAGCCATTTACAAACCAATCTAATCCAACTGGATGTCTCAAATTTATTTTTTGAGTGGTTGGGTAACTTGGGTTGAAGAGAGGTACCGTACGTTGGGTTGTATTTAAGATTTATCAACTTGTGGAGGTCAGTGAAATTTCTGATTTAGACCCCAAAAATTTAAGCAGTGGAGTAAAGAATTACTGGATTGATTTTCAGATAAGTACAAAGTTAACAATTTGATAGATTGCACAATCACAGTAAGTCTCACCAAAATCAAAAATACTATTAAAAAAAAAAAAGCAATATAAAGCACATAGTGATGAAGTGAAAAACTTTTGAAAACTCTTCAAATGAAAAACCATTTTAAGGTATCCAACCCCATAGAAAAATTTACTAAAGAATGAACAATTACAATAGTCTAGACTTTTAGAACCTTTGTAAAATATACTCTTTAGTATTTACCTTAGTAAATATCCCATTCGTCTCTCTCCAATTCTATAATCTTTCCATGAACGAACATGTTCATAACAATTGGAACTTTGGTACTCCAAAGAACTCTTTGAATGTTTACTTGTTGGCTATATATATATATATATATAAAAGCAGAGACCTAATATGAGAGAATATTAGGTTTCTTATATATGTGACACATACTTTGAGATTCTCTTTATTTAGGCTCCCACACAACAAAATTTATATTTTATCCAAGTTATAGTTTATTGATTTAGCCAATGGAATAAATACATATATTGATTGTCTATAGTTATGTACTAATTATTTATATGAAAGGAATTTTATGTGCTTATTTTTATATATTTTATATAAGAAATTATTTTTAATTGGAATAATAATACTAATAATATAAAGTGTGTTTTGTTGAAGGATATTTTAATTACATAAAAGCATGACCCTTACAAGAATAAATATTTGTGAATTCAATCAAATTAATTTCAATTCTTTAGATTTCCTAACTCATTTCAATGACATGTAATGTAAATAAATAATATATATATATATATATATATGGAAAAAAAAACATCTTAGTATTTATTCTATGTAATTAAAAAAAGTAATAATATGATGGATACATTTATTTTTTATATTTATTATTTTAAGCGATACATTAACTATTTAAATATAATGAAATTTTGATGTCATTTTTCTAAGATTTATATGAGAAAAAATTGATTTGAAATATGGTATTCTTACTCAAATTTAGTTTCTTTTGCAACAATTGAAACGAAGTCTAACAAAAGAAAAAAAGAAATTCATAACACACAATCAAGAATGTAAAAAATATAATTGAAGGATATTTGCAACTTCATTTTATCAAAATGATATTAACATTGTTGACTAGGCAAGAAATATGCCTAGCTATATTAATTAACATATCATGCAATTTTTAAATTTTCAAACACATATAATATGATCAAATCACTAACTACTTTTGTTATCTTTCTATTTTATGTATAAAATAGAACACTAAAGCTTACATTACAAGAAAAATTATTGAAATATTGGAGGAAACTAATAACTATTAAGTGATATTAGTATCAATAAAATTCAAAATGCATTGCACACTGTGCAAAAATTTGGTATAAAGCAAATTGATTTGATACAGCCAATGAAGAGTTCTAGGAAAAAGAAGATTACATACCAAAAAATTTAATAATTGTGGATAAATATGGTTATGGAGTTGAGTATTGGATCACAGTGTTTGTTTCATACTTAATGGTGTTGTTTGTGATTAAGGTGTTAGTAGGAATTTACTTTTTCTTTATATATTAGGGATAATTACACTTTACCCACCTGTGGTTTACCTCTAATTTAATGTGCCTACCCGTGGTTTAAATTTTAACACTTTACTCACTTGTGATTCCCACTGTTACTGTGCCGTAACCCACCTCTCCCTCCTCCGTTACTCTAACACAGAATATGCAAAAAACAAAAGCTTCTTAAGATCCAAACACAGTAACAGCTGCTCCGATTTGATCTATTAATTTTTTCAGTCTCAGATTTGATCTGTTAAAAATGGTTGTAAAGTTTAAATTATAGATCTACTTTATAGGTTTCTACATGGGTCTCGTTTGGATGATGAGAAAATGTAGGAAATGGAAAGGATTTGAATGTCAAAGTTTCCATTTTTATCAATGGGATTAAAGAATTTCCATTTTTGGGATCTGGGAAAATGGATAGCTTATCTCAACCGAGCTGGGTTTTAGGATTTGGCTCAGTTTGATTTGTGAGATCTTCATTTCCTATGGATATGGATGGAGCTGAAGGAAAAAGATACATTTTTCGATATATATTTTTCCTTCATTTTCTCAGTAGCCAAACAGGGGCTTGATCTGTCTTTTGATGGGGAGATCCAGTTGATGCTTTTCATTTTTTGTATTTAGCTTATAAGTCATCAACACACTTCAACTTCCATTAACTTCAGAAGGTGTCTTTGCCACAATGGACAATGCGTGTAGTCCACTCTGTAACTCATCTTGCAACAAACCATAAACAAGCCTATGCCTTCTAACCAAACTTTTCCCTTCAAACTCTTTAGACACAACTTTTACATTAAAATGTGTCTCCCCATCACTTCCTCTAACACCAGCAAGCCTGGCATGCTAATAAGAGATATCTTCCACTTCTATGGCCACCGGACTAAGCTCCCTCTCCAATTTCTCCTTTATTCTAGTCCCTCTACTCCCCAAACCACCTGAATTCGAACTCACCGGGTTTCTTTCTCCACCCACCTCAGAATCCAATTCAACATTCACATTTCCATCTTTGCTATCTACTTTCAACCTCGAATTCGATACCCCAACTGGAGTTTCTTCAACACCCAGATCAGAATTCGATCCAAAGTTCACATTTTCAACACTGTCATCCATTTTCAACCCCTAATTCTTGCCCTTTTCGGCTTCCACTGCCAACTGAAGTGCCTTCTTCTACATCAACCTCAACGTATTCTATATTTGCCTGATGAATTAAAGACGAGATGGGAATGAGTGAGTTTTGGGAGTGAGTGTGTTTTGATCTGAAAAAGTTTTTGTTTTTTGCATATTCTGTTTTAGAGTAACGGAGAAGGGAGAGGTGGGTTACGGCACAGTAACGGTGGGAATCATAGGTGGGTAAAGTGTCAAAATTTAAACCATGGGTAGGCACATCAAATTAGAGGCAAACCACATGTGGGTAAAGTGTAATTATCCCTATATATTATTATGATGTTCTCTATATATTACTTTTGTTTATAAATTTTGTTTAGAGAACTTTCTACAAGTGAACTAATGTAGATTGGAGAATGAATTGAAGCTAATGCAAACATACGACCAAAAGTTAGTTTTTATTAAACCTAAACGTTTTACATATATTTAATAAAACAAAGGATTATAAGCATCATTAAGATCTGATAGGATTATTAAATAGTCATATAACATAAGTGCAATATAGCTTATGCACCTTAAAGTTTGTTCTCTACAATCCACTTGTTTGGTTAATTGGTTTAGCCTTATTTTATGAGATTCCAAAAATTTTAATACTAGGATTTGTGGTAAGTTTCAATTTTAAGTGGAAATTGAGTTTAATCTTGATGTAAAATATGTATTCTTGCATGATCAATTTCCTTTGTAGTTATTGTTGCATGCATATGTTGCACATTTTGTATGACTTAGATTCAAGAATTGTGTGTCATTTCTTACTTTGGTGAGTCTCTATTGAGCAAATTTAACATTTTGAGGATTTTACATCCATTCAAAAAGATGAATGTGTCACGGAAGTGAATATTATGTTCTTTCAGTGCCTTTTAAAGAGTATAGATAAGTTATTTTAACTTTATTACTTTTAGATGAATTGCACGAGACTAATTAATAATCTTTCTCTAATTGTGTTTCTTACACAATTATATATGATTAAAGTGTATATTTTTTTAAATGGCATTGTGAGATTAAGTTTGTAATTTTGAACTAAAATTTTTTTTCCTATTCATTTTCAAGTTGATGTCTCTTCATGCAAAATAAATTTTTAATTTTTATTAATCTAACCCATGCATTGCACATATTAGCAACTAGTATTAACAAATACATCAATCCCAAGCAACACCATCTACCAAGTTGGGTCATTGCACTTGTGAGGACACACTATATTATGGTGTGATCACCCATCACAATCTTATACTAAAATTACTACCAATGAACTCACTAAATGAGGTTTATGATTTTTTTTTTGGATGAACAACACTCTAGAAAAATGTCATGGCTAAGGCTTATAGAGAATAATGTTTAGAAACTCTCGGGGGTGGTCTACTAAGTACTAACAGTATAGACTCAAGGTAGCGAAAGTTTATCAATAAGCTTAGTGAGCATTTGGATACACTAGCATTTGCATTTTCAGCTGGCATCTGCATATTTTAGTGGGTCCCGTGCACTGTTCACGGGATCCACAAGTATGGAATTCATCAAAATTTTCATTAAAATTGTGTCACATGGCATTATTCACACATTTAAAAATTATTTTGTTACAGTGTTTTCAGTTTTCAGTTTTAAGTAATAAGCAGTATCCAAACAGACCCTTAAACCAATAGGTCTCCCAAAGAAAATCATGCTAAACGAATCTAATTTAGTTAAATTTATGTTGTGTATCAAATTTATTTTAATCAGTATTAGATAAAAATGATGGAAATTTTTTATTTATTCAAATAAATTAGTTTTGATTATGATGAGTTATGGTTAGTTTCATTATTAGATAAAATTAATATTTATGTTAATCTATTTGTAATTTTTTCTTCTATAAATTCAATTACTTACAATGAATTAATAGAAGTTAGAAATAAAATTTTAAGTAATTAGACGTTTATAATAGAAAAAATGACTACATTTAGCCAACCAAGCCCCAAAATTCACCCATATTAGGCCTATGCACAGTAGTACAAAAATAGATAGTTGCTATGGTAACTGTGTAAATTTGCATTGACACTATTTATTTTGTATTTAGTTTTTTATATCCTGAGAATGAAGAAAGAGAGTGGATGATGGTTATTGTGGGTAAAGAAAGATAAATAATAATAAAAAAAAAGTTTTGATATCTTAATTAAATGCAGTATAAAATAGATAATTTGATATAAGATGCTTTAAAAAATGAATATGTAAAATAGAAAACATAGGTTCTTATGCTAAAATAGACATGATTTTTTGGCCAAGTTTTCCAAATAACACTGTGGGGGCCGGTTAATCAATAAATATTAAAACTGTGTTAACTGGGCCTGTGGCCCATCCGAGGACGTTAAGCCATCTGAGGAGGCCCATATAAGATTATAAGGGGAACCAAATGAAAAGAGGAGTAGATATCACATGAGATGGGTCCAATATGCATCCGAGGACAAAATCCTTCTCGGCAATATGTGTCCGAGGATGATCTGAACGCCGTATTGTCACAAACACACTTCAAAGTTGCATTACCACAAAAGGTGGGACATGGGACCAAGGGTAAGAAAGAAAAGATAAACAAATATCTTTAACAACAGCTGCCTCCGCATTAATTGCCTCACAACCAACTCTCTGGCCACATTAATATGAAGGTGATGAAGCAACCTTACAGCGATGAAGCAACCTTACAGCTGCTGGTTGGAGGTTCCAGAAGGTGTTGGATGGGACAGGAAGGGATCCCCTGAACTCAACCTACACGTGTGTGGTGAAGATGACACCAAGAGGGCAGTATATAGTATGGAAGAATGTGTTAAGAGAGAGGGATCGAAACTTCTAAACGGGTAGTACCTAGAAGAAAGCCTTATGAAATAAAGAACTTAGCTTGTTTCAAGGAGAAATTGATCGTAATATTTGTGTTAATCCATCTAGAAATGTTCGGTCTAATCGTTTTTTTTTTTTTTTTAATTTAATCTAGTTCTTCTATATCCACGCTCTACAAATTTATTGTTTGGGCCTTTAACGATCGAACCCAATACGAGTTTGGGATCGTTACAAATTGAGTCCTTACAAGCACAATTTTAGCGAAAATGCATCATGACAAAGTTGTTTAGTTATGTAGCACATTTTGGAACTCCAAACTAAATAACTTTGTCAGGGTGCTTTTTTTCCTAAAATTTCGTTAAAATTGTGCTATTTGGAAAATTTGGCCTAATTTTTTGCAGGAATTGATTCCAATGCTTTAAATTGTTAGCTAGCCTAATGTGGAGATTTGGGCTTCCTCGAAGTTGTCTATCTATCAATTCGAAGTAACCAAAAAAATTTGGCTACTAGTTTTCGCAATCTTGATTAGTGAAGTTTATGCCTAACTTGGATTTTCGCTCCAGTGAGAGTCTTCTTTAACTCGTGATCTTCTATAGCAGATTGTCTCTATACTTTTTCTATTTATTTTTGCAATGATTACATCTCTAATAAACACATGTTTTGACACAACTAGGGACGGAGCTAGATATGGACTTGGGGGGCCATTGCCACCTATTTTTTTTTTTTTTTTTTTTTAAATTAGCATATTAATAGGTACTAATTTTAGCAATTATGTTCAATAAAATTACACTTTGCCCCCATTAACAATATCATTGATTCTTTTAAAAGTAATGTTATAGCTACAAACATTTTTATAACATTTTTACAAATTATTGAGTTAGCAAATTTTTATTGGTTCACACACTCACATCATTTTTTACTTACCAATAATCACTCACCACATTAGTAATTTTTGTAAAATTTTTATAGATTTAGCATTTTCCATAAAAAAATTAATAGATTAAATATAAAACAAAATATACAAACTCAAAAAAAAAAAGAAGCCCAACAACCAAAATTATCAATCGTAAAGCTAAAACAAAAATAAGCCCAATCAACATATTTTACCCAAAACAAATAACCTGATCCTTTAAAAAGTTTTAAACAAAATAATTTTTCTTTATCCAATGCACACGCAACAAAGGCACAAAAAAAGAAAAAGAAAAAAATCCTCAGTAATTAAGCAGTAGAGTTAGAGGCTGGAGTGTGCAGTGAGCAATAGACTCACCCTCTTAATTCCAAGTCCTAACTTCATCCCTGTACTGGCTGTACACAGCTATTAGCCAATTTAGATCTAAATTCTGGCATTAAGTTGGATTGAAAACTACCTCAGTCCAATCACACCATTTAAAAGCAGTTTTGGTTATATACTTGAAATAGGAAATTGCTTGAACAGTGAATAGTCTCAAAGGTAAAAGTCTCTCTGTTATTGTGGTTTCACTGGCATGGAGAGCTCATATTTATCTTGTGTGAATTAATGAAGAAAATTAGACTGAGACTTAGAGGATGTGTTGCGCTCCAATTTTTTCTTCTGTTTTTAACTTTTTTACATTTTGTGGTAGCATTATTAGATCCTCATTCATGGCGTAATTAAAATCAAATAATTCTCCATTAGAGAAATTATTTAGTTCGACTCTAGAATATATTAGGCTAAATTAAAATACATTCTACTCCCACTATCATTTTGGTCCCTCTGTTTTTATTTTTAAAATTTGCAAGCACCAGCATCTATAATAATTTTATCTGTATAGCATGTATATATATTTTGGAATTTGTGAATTATATCTGTGTTGATATATAAATCTTTTATGAAATAATGTCAATTACTTTATTAACTGTGAAAGCCTGAGCCTGACCTTGCAGAGTGAACTATGAATGAATAATCAATAATGTACACAAATGTTATAGAGTTGCTGTTGAATGATGTACCCAAAGGACTCATGGGTTTCTCCTTTTGCGATGGGGAATGAATAATGATGCACCGTGCTGTACTTGAATATTCACCCAAATAATTCATGGGACCTAGCTATAACCTTTTAGAAACATAATTTAATCATAAAATCGAGGTTTTATCATAGGTTATCAAGGCAGATTGCAATAAGATTGATGATTAAAATCATAATGTGAGTTCCAATTAGCTCAACTAGTAAAGTTTTTGATGTTTGAATAAGAGATCTGGGGTTCAATCTTCACCTATACCAAAAATTGATTAGTGTCTTGATCTAATAATAAAGAGTTATTATCAGGAATGGACGTCATAGGTTGAAACTCTCTCCAAAAAAAAAAAAAAAATCATAATGTGGGTCATGTTAACTGATATTTCTATGGCACTTGTTAATGGGTTATTTTATAAAAGTTTTAATACTATTATATTTATGGAGAATATAAAAAAAATTGTAAAAAAAAAAAAATTAGTTATTTTTTTCTTTTCTCAAAAAAATTTATAAAATTTAAGGCATCTTTTAACTTTTTCCAATTAAACATAAACAATACTTATAGGTCCTTGAAAAGTGCAAAAAGTTAATGACATTTATACGGCTATACCAATGTGAAAGCTCGGATTTGTGCTAAAACATAAGAGCTTGTTCAGACCCCAAATTAAAAATTATGGCTAGATTGCTTTTACTCTAACTTAGACTAAGTGCGGAACAAGAGTATATAAGCGGAATGAACCGATAACACTACCCTAAACCATATTCATCCATCATCAATAATAAAATGAAAGCTTAGAGAGTAAGGAAGAGAGATGCAAACACAAGATAACACCGAGATGTGTTATCGAAGAGGAAACCGAAGAACTTGGCAAAAAACCTCTCTGCGATCCTCCAAGTCAAAATTGATCCACTAGAGAATAAAGTTGGAGTACACAACTCCAAGCCTAGTCTATCCGATGTACTTGAGCCCTTCAAACTCCTGCTACTAACTAACTTCTCGAAGTCTTGTCTTTTCTAACTTTCCGAATCTCGCAATTCAGCCTGATTGCATCTGCCAATGAATGACTCCTTCTAATGCTTCTCAGTAGCACCAAAATTTCACTTTACATTCAGTATGAGTGTGGTAAGTGTTTGGGCTAGTAATCTCTCAAAGGTATAGAGATGGAGAGGTAAGAGTTGAGAAAAACCACAAGGAAATGTGTAGATGATTGTGGGTGTAATAATCTCTAACTCTCAAGTGTGTTTTCTAGGGTTTTCTCTCTAAAAAGCACTCCTTATAATTTGTGGGTAATGAGGGTATATATAGTGTGTGTAAAGATATGGTAAAACAAAACATAACTTTTTGCCAAACAGAATGTTTTGTGAGTCCTTCACGGGTAGGCTTTACCCGTAAGACACTCGCAAAAAGTATAGCCTGACGCGACTCTTTATCTTCTAGTTATGTGCTTTACACGTGGCTCTTCTTGCGGGTATGCTTCTCGCGAGACAGTCACGAAATCCACTTGAATATTCTTTGAAACTTGAGTCTTCACCGATCTCTCACACTCATTCCTTACAATTAATCCCACATACATACAGGAAAAATGATTGAAGAAATTACAATCAAATTTGGTACGGAATTAAAGTTAACACAACATAGTTGGAAATCACAACTTTACACCATGCAATAATCCAAAAATAAAGGAAACAAATATGGAAAGAGAGAAAGAAGGAAAGAAAGACTAGCTTGATTTCTTAATATGGAATTATGGATGCTTGCCTTGGAAATAAGGTAAGCAAATTTTTTATTTTTTATTTTGATACCAACTGAAAAACATTTATACAACTAAAGGAGCAAACAAAGTTAAGCCTTACTGGGCTAGTTCACATTACAAAACGACCAGGATAGTTAGCAGCTATAGAAGCTATTTTAAAAACATTTGTCATGACTAGTCTAGGAACAAAAAGGACAAATATACATAAACTTTGCTGCTTTAACTGACAAAGGTCGATAGGAGAGCTTGATCTTGCCATGAGGGTTTGCTGGAAAAAATGCAGATCTGCACTAGCTTCTTGTGATTGCTAAGAATCAGGATTCTGCCAAGTCCTAGGTCTTTATCTTTGAAAATTGCTTCCACCATAGCTTCCTGGGTTGCCATTCAGATGGACTGCCTACCACTATTGGCTGCACCTCTGAAGATAGTAACCCTGTCCATAGTAGTAGCTTCAAAAGCAAAGCCATATCTCCTAGTTCTTCTATTTTTGCTAGTTGCCACTTTGATAAGAATCTGCCAGTTCTGGTGAGGGATTCTTTGCATGGTTTGCTTTGCACTTGGTCTGTTTTTCTGCATTTAGTGATGGTTAAAAGCTTTCTGATACCTACAAATAAGAGATTGGGAGATTAAAATAACATCAATAGGATTAGGAATCAGTCCATGATGTAGAACCATATTTCTATGGTTCCAAATTGACCAAAGAGTGGCGAAGATGGTTTGCAAGTAGATCATTCTGTTCTGCTCCAATTCTTTACTTGAAATAATGCATTGACTAAGCCACTGTTCAGCAGAGGTATACTACAGTTCAGAAGTTCTCAAACCAAGATTCGAGCCATGCCAAATGGCTCTTGCACAGATGGGGCTAGGATTGGAGCATTCTATTTAGTCCTTCACATCTTTTACATCTGTAAAGATTCCTCTAGTTGAATTACTTTATTTGTCCAATTCTCCCAACTTTTCAATCAATGTTGGGATCATGAAATACCATATTTGAATGGAAGGATTGAGATGGGTTAATGTCATTTATTAATTGAAAGATTGAGATTAGAATTAGATTTTTTTATTTCAAGAAAAACAAAATTAACAAAAAATCTTGACGATACTGGAAGGAAAGCACTTTGAGAGCAACTTGTTTACTTAAAAAGCTGAGGAGTTGCATGGAGCTTGTGGTCATGAGTATCAGTAATATTATTTTGGAAGCACTTTTATTGTTCTTCTTCTTCTTTCCCTGCTCTCTTCTTTCATTTATTTTTGAGAAACCCTTGTTGAGAAACTACTTGGACCATGGTACAAAAGCTGCGGGTACATAAAGCATGTGGTAGTGGTTTTTAATTATAGTAGTGGAGAATAGAGTAGTAGGAAGAAAAGAAACATGCATACTTTAGGGGGTGTTATTACACCCACTCAAACACACATTTTCAGTTTTTAAATAATATTAAACGCATTTCTATACAATTTTTTCACTCACATATTTCCACACACGTTTTCAAATAACAAAACACATGTACCAAACTTCCCCTTAATTTTTCTCCTTCTTCCTTTTTTTCTTTTTTCCTTTTTCATTTTTCCGTCATTACCTATTTTTAAAATTTCTACAGGGACCCTCTTCAAATTCTTTAAATTTAAGAAGGATTAAAATATACAGAAAGAAACTAATTCATGCATAGAAAAGAATCAATGAATACATTGTTCATGGATGTGAAAATTTAACAAGCAATCATTTACCTGCAAACAGGCTTTTGATAGCAATTCAATGGTAATCTAATTAGTAATTATATTTGGAATTTGCCAACAAAACTATTTCTCTCTTTCGATTGATCCAGTTTGGGGGCTGTAGGCTGTAGTTTGCTAGTCAACTCACTTTTCTTGGTTTAAATTCCACAAACTCCCCCCCCCCCCCCCCCCAAAATACAAACACCTTGGATAGAGACAATTTATTTTTTGTTTATATTCATCCAAAAAATATCTTATTCCACCCCTGTATTCATATTCGTATTCAAATGTAGTATTCAAGGACAGGTTGAAAGGTTTAGTTATGCTCCTACTTAGAGAACCATATGCCATTTTCACCAACTGCAAGAGATATAGATGATAAAGCTCTTAACAAAGGTGTCTTTTTTTCCCCTTATTTTGTATAAAATATTACATGCAAGTGTTTTCCTAATATGTTTTTTTGTTGGTGTACCAACTTTCTCTACATGGTACTAAATTTTACTTGAATAAAACCTTTAACAGGCACATAGAATCACAAATGCATGCATATTAATTCGATAACAAATTAGGTTGATGTTAATTTAACAACAAACCACTTCCATTATATTGGAATGCATTTCCTATCATAGATTATGGTTTTACATCACTTTATTATTTTAATGATTATTAATTTTTTTAGTTACGTTTACTAATTATGATTCGACATTCGGTCCATTTTGGTTTAATTAGTTTCAATCAGTCCAATTAAGTCTACTTTGGTCAATTTCAGTCCACTTTGGTTTAGTTTGGTCTAATTTGCTCAATTTTGGTCTATTCTGCCCACTTTGGTCTAGTTCAGTCTAACTCGATCTACTTCAATTCAGTCCACTTTGGTGTACTTACTTAAAAAGGTGAAAATACAAGTTTGGGTTGAGAGTTCTATATGTTATTGGAGTAATATCAATTATAATTATATGATAAGTTTTGATTATTATAAAAATCTCCTTAAGAGAATAATTAGAAATTTGAATGATAAATTTAAAACTTAAAAATTTTAGTTGTACTAAATGAAATTAGGAAAATATAATGCATAATAACAAGAGTTAGAAGAATATGGATTACATCAAAAATAAATAATATCAATCAAAAACACCAAAAATGATAAAATTATGTAATTGTAAAAATAGAGAGACAAAAATTACTTTTAGAAATTGTTTATTTTAGGGAGAATAGATTATGTACAATAAAATTTAAAGAATAAATTATATATTATATCACATCTTAAAATAAATTTATATTTCCGTGCATTGCATGGATAAGAATTCTTCCACAGGATACATGCTTCAACTCGTTAGTAATTAATGTTTATTAGACTATGCCACTTTGCTAAATCCTTTCTTAAACATACTACAACAAATCTGACTTTTTTCAAGGGTCAAAACCCTTGAAAAAGGTATTAAAAAACCTTGAGAAAAATTAGTTTAAGAGTCCAATTGACCCTTGATAACCTTCAAAACTTATACCGTCGAAAATGAAATTTTGAAGGCCTTCGTGATCCTCAAAACAAGTGCTCTATCTTATTTTGAGGGTCAATAGACCCTTAAATAACCTTTTACCAAGGTTAAAAGATTTGCATTTACAACCCTTGATAAATAAGGTTATTTAAGGGGTCTCTTGACCCTCAAAATAAGATTTTATTTTATTTAAAAAAAAAAACCATAATCATGCACAATATATATATATATTTCGAAGAAACTAAATATTTATGATAACTGAGTATAACTAACAGCATAGTTAACCAAGGAACAAAACAACAATAAATTTTAGTCATTTAAGAAGATATAAGTTGACTCATACAGTGGAACTCAAGAACATAACTAAGTAACGCCAACAAGAGAAATTACTCACACAGTGATGGTACCTGGTAGCATCAATATTCATGTGATCAAATGATCCATTAAATATAACCTGGGAAAGTGATAATTGTATTATAAAATAAAATAGAAATATTCCAATATCCAAAAACAGTGCAACTAAAAAGGAAAACAGATGGAAGAACTGAGGAAGGAAAAATGAAGAAACATACTTGAGCCATTATTTCATATGTAAGAACAAACTTTACAGGGCCACTAGTTTAATCAAACTTGCTATCGGGGGGCTTAAACCCGGCCTAGGAACAACCACCCGAAAAAGCAAAATCTTGAGAGACAGAAGAGTAGGTTCATGAACCGTTCATCAAGCAAGAGCCTGCTGATAGGAAATGAAATATTGTCAATCACTGTGTAACATAATAAATAGAAGAGGTACGACAGTCATGCTTTATGAAATCCTAGGTGTTTTGTCATTCCAAGTCCTGTTATAGAGTTCTTTCACGGCCTTCACTCACCTTCAACTTCAAGTCTTTCCAAGTGCTACAGGTTTTTAAGTCTTCTTAGTTATTAGTTACTAGTCTAAAGAAATAACCCTACATGGAAGCGTAAAAATGGTTGCACATGCGAGTATTGACCCATGATTACTGAAGGTGAACTCAAGTGTTGCATAAAATAGACCAGTTCAAAATGACTTCAAATGATAAAATTCTACTCAGTTTTTCATAACAATGACAAATTGGAACATAACTAAAATACTTTATTTGTCACCATCCCGTAACTAAAATAGACCATAGTTTTGTTGAACCATACTCAAATAAAGTTCAACAGCACTAGTTTATAATCTACTAGCCAACCATAACAAAGATAAATCTCAATGCAGCAAAAGATGTATAATTCACAACAACCTTATATAACAGCACTAATAGTGAAAAGACAAAAGAAATTATTACCCCAAATTGATGTCAACATTGTCACAAAAAGGTTCCACTCTCTTTGCAGCCTCTAACAAATGTCTGGATCATTTGCACAAAATTGGACAAACAATGGCCGATCCTCCTGCAATTAATAGCAAAGTTAAAAAAAAAAAAAAAAAAGAGTATAAATTTACGGAGGTAAATCAATAAAATATTAGTTTTAAATACCTTGCAAGTGGTAAATTCCTGGTCACAGTACCTTTCAGTCTCGGTGAAAATGCGAGAGTGCAACATAGGCGTATAAGCTGCCTCGGTAATGGCCAAGGACACCACTATATTGCCTAATACCACAACAGAAAACATAACTGATATTAGGACTATTATGTGTTCCATTCAAGTGGAATACCACCAAAACTTATCTTACACTGTTTGGCAAGCTTGAACCAAGACACAGAAAATTCTGAAGCATGATTTGTAATAAAATTGACATCAAGAGGCAGAAAATTCAAACATTGTATTAAACTTCTTGAACTCATTCTCTAGTAGGGAAGGTGTGACATTCAAAGGGGGGTCGTTTTTGTAGATGGAATAACCTTTGGCTGGCCATAAAATGCAAAGTATACATATTAACTAGATTAATACACCCATACAGAGTAAACAACAACAACCATGATGCAGATCATAATTGACAACCGATACAGAGTAAATTTTAGATTTACATAGATAAAAAGGGAAAAGGATAATTTTCCAAAATTTATGACACGACATGCCTCCAATAGTTTTTGTTGCTTGTGCCCCAAAGGTTTGAAGAAATTGTTATTTCATCACTATGATAATACATTCTCATAATCTAATCTAGACACTCTAGAACTCCCTCAAAACTAATTTTGGTGGTGCAATCTTCCATTCCAGAAAAATATGATATAGTACATACTTAAACTCAACCAGTAAATTACCTTATCTTTAGGAGTTTTTCCAATTGCATTGCATAGGATCTGTAGTGCAGCCTTGAGATTCAACTGACGGATCTCAAATTGAGTAGCTAAAAGCCATATTTTTGTGAAAGAGAATTTCTGATGATGAATGAGCTTCAGACTCTCCCTAGAAAAATTAACAGTAAATGATAGATAAAGGAACTTCCCAGATTAACGAAAAAGCTTATTCATTTCTATTGCAAAATTATAATTTAATATCATAAGTACAATCAAATAACTTAAGAAAACATGCACAATAACTTATAAAGAGAAACATAATGCATATAAATCTACTTGCACTGAAATAGCTTACGCAACTGTATTATCCGATTTGAATTGTCTCCTTAATGAGAAATCAATGTATCCATTGGGGAAACCTATATTACAGCTGATCCTTAATGAGAAATAGATTTGATTCCAACTAAGTAGTACCTGCTCCCATCTAGAAACCAATGGATTGACTCAAATGAATTAAACAGGACTTCATTCAGCGCAAATCACCAGTGCAATATGGTAGAGTGAAAAACTTGAGTTGCACATTATATATTACAATAGACATGATAGATATTGTACTTTTTAAATTCCTAGCCCAATATGAATTCTTACTACTATAACACAAGCAGTAATAGATATTGTACTTTTTAAATTCCTAGCCCAATATGAATTCTTACTACTATAACACAAGCAGTAAGTTATTATTCCTCTCCCAATGCTTCTTAGTCCTTTATGATCAATCAAGCGAATGGCCTTCAAGTCCCACAGGTTCTTTTTGCATAAATGGTTTGAACCTCCACATGAAAAAGGCATTGCAAACACAATCAAAGACATTACTAATAGCACATTGGCAATACAAAGCACACGAATTCTCACATCAAGTCACTGATGTATAAATAACATCAATCTAATCTGAAGAATTTGGCTATAAAGAACAGTACCAAAAGATCTTTTTATCATCCTTAAGATTCAAAATTCACAATCTAAAGCCTTGAATACTTCCATTCTGAACTATCATTAAAACCCAAAATCATCATCGAGTGAGTAGATCTGAATAATGCAATAAATCCTTAGCTATAGAAATTCAAGATCTAGATCAAATTCCAGGACTTAATCTTTCCACATAGAACCTAAAAATTCAAGCTTTACTTACTATTTTTCATCCAAAATCCAAATAGCAAAATCAACCAATAATTTAAGCTCAAATCAAACTAGAATGTACAAGATAACCGAGTTCAAAATCCAGCACAAATTAACAATTTAAGCTAGAAATTTAAGCAATTGAATATATACACACACACAAAGCCAATTCAATCCCAAAATCCTCTCCAATACATCATTCTTTTCCTACAATTTTTAGACAACCAAACAGATTCTCGAATGAATCAAAGAAATTCAATAGAACTCAAATTTCAGCACAAGTTAACGGTTAGGGATTCGAGCTAGAAAATTTACCAATTGAAAACACCAACAATAAAATTATAAAAAATGAAAAAAAAAAAAAAAAACTAAAAATTTTCAACAATAAAAATCTCAACAAAACCGATACAATATAAACTCATTTATTTTCCTACGATTGCACATTAATTAGCATTTATTTCCACGGTGTTTTGTGAACCCTTGAAAAATGTGGGTCGAAACAAATCAAGTTTCTTGTAGTGATACTACATCCTCTAATACCATATCAAATTCTCACAAAGACAATTGGAAGAAATTTCCTCACATTCATCAATTAATTGCACTGCAATACTAACCCTATTTATGTTTACAAGTAAAACAGAGCAAAAAAAAAAAAAAAAACAGATGTAACTAAGCTAATCTCTCTCGTATTTGCTAACAAAATTGACTCGTTTAACACACGTGTATAGTAAATCACGTGCTTACCACGTGTGATGGAGATAATCACTTAAACTACAAGAGCTTTGTGATATGTGAACTAAAACGATTGCCGTTTAGACAGAAAACTTCATTCTGCAGATTATAGCTCCTGCAGCTTCTTCTCATGTGAATAGAACGTGAGTGTGAAGGTTGGTTTTCTTTGCTGTCAATTGCATTATTTTGTGAAAATTTTGTGTTGCCGTGTATTGAGAAATAAAAATCTGCTGCTGTGTACATTGTGGAAATCACTTTCTGTGTGTTTAGTGATCATATGTGACTGAAAATGAATGACAGAGCATGTGTGAATGACATGAAATTTTTATAATAAAGTTTACCAAATAATTATAATAAAAGCTTGTTGACTTGGGCTGGGCTTTCATTAGGCATGGGCATGGACTACATGTGTTGATTGGGCCTTCCAGAAAGGTTTTGTTAACTATTATTGCTTAGGTTTCAGTACTAGGATATCTGGGCTATAGCTTTTTCTAATTATTTTTTTTGATTGGGCTGGATATGGTTAAAGGATTTTTTTTAATGGGTTGGGCCGAAAGAAAGGCTTGGGTTTTAAGATTCGGCTTGTTCTGACTTTTATGAAAGGGCAAGTGTTGTAGGACTGCTGCTTGGAATCCAGAAGTTAAGGGAGGCCAATACTAACAAATCATGTTGAAACTGCCAAATCAATTGTGTTGAAACTGGAAAATTCTTAGGCTGCCAAATCAATCTAGAAGTTAAGCTGCATCTTATTATTCAAGAAGTTACATCAGAGTCCACCACTGAGAGAGAAACAGATACATTCTTCGGAAAGAGTTAAAATACAAATAACAACAAAGGAACCAAACATTTGGGAGAACTTCTTATCAACCAAGTCTCCAAATTTATTCAATTAATCAGCACAAGCACACCACTTATTGAACGCAAGAACCGAAATAAAGTGACATGTGAAAGAAAAACAAGTATCCTCATGGTGATCCAAATAGAAGATTAACATAATCATCCACCAACAACTCTCTTGCTTTTGCCCAATGCCACATCAACACAAAGGGGCAGATGATAATGAAATCTATTACAAGTCCAAGTGTAAAAATCTTCAGCATTTGTTTGAAGGAAAGCTAAATTAAAAGTAACAAAATTGAAAAGAAAGACATACCTAGAATACACAAATGCTTCAGTCACGTTTCACTCAGCTCAGGCTGCTAGTGGCCTCCTGTGATCGTGGGAGGGTAGCCAGTGCCTCCAAAAATTTGGAACATATCATTCTTTACTTGTGAGGTGAAATTGTCTTCCATATTTGGCAACTTCAATTCTCGGAGACTCGTTAAGTGCTTCAAACCGTTGAAGACCATTAAACTTTTGCAGCCCCTGATCTCTAGCTCCCTAAGTTTTTGCATTGCTTCTTCCTCTACCTTCAGCTTTTCTAGGTTCTTTAGATTCCAAAGTCTCAAAACTTGAAGTTCGGAAAAGCTCTTCTTAATGAAAAGCATCTGTTTTCCTTCGTAAGAGTCAGAGTAGAAACAGAGTGATTTAAGACTGGAGAGACTCCCCAAAATTTGCATTGGGTCATCCTTAAGCCCCGAGGCAGACAACGTAAGGTCAGACAGATGAAATTCAGAAGCCCTGGCAAATAGGTTTTTGATGGATTGAATCTCTAGTTTTCCAAACAAATATAGGGTGGAGAGATTTTTAAGCCCTGACAATCCCTCCAAGTGAAGATCCTGAGCACCACCGTTCTCGTCAACTGATCTCAATCTCAAAGATTTGAGGTATTTCAGACCTTTCACCCAGTGGGCCAATTCTTCTTGCTGAGGCAACTCCAGCTGGAACGCTAGTCCTAGCTTTGTAAGGTTGTTTAGCTTGTTCAGCCCATTCTTTATAGCATTGAAATCATCCAAGAATAAACCCCACAATGTTTTCAGATTCTTCAGGGAACTGCTCCTTGGTTGAGACACAAACTTACTTCGATGACTCTCGTTCAAGTATAGGTGTTGAAGTTTCTGCAACTTCCATATGGACTTGGGCAGAGTTCTGACATAAGTATACTTCACATCGAGGGTTTGGAGGTTCAGTAAGTTGCCTATGGATGATGTAATTTCCTCCAGGTAAGTCCACCTTAACCCTAAATACATCAGCTGAACTAATTTTCCGATGGTGTTGGGCAATTGAGGTCTAAATACATGTTCAAGATCAAGAACCTTTAAACTGTGGAAGCACCCACTTGCAATGCCTTTACGAAGAAACTTACCTACATCTTCTCCAGGGTTATTTACTTCTCTAGTGTCAAATGAGAGATAGGAGATGAGACCTCTGTAACTTTGCTGAAATTTTGGTGAATTACTACCCTTAATATGAATATCATTATAAATTTCAGACTTTTGGTCAAGGAGATCAACAAGATGATCCTGTGAAATCTTACTTTCAAACAAGAACTGTTCTTCGAGAGCACTGGGCAGACGACATGTCTTTACTTTCCCTTTAATAAATTCAACTGCTTGAATTAAGTTGAGATCAATCAACACTGACAAATAATCCATTGCAACTAGTTTCGTGGTTTTATTCTTGTCACGACCTTCTTCCCCCAACCCCAACCCTTCTGCAATTGACAAAGCGACCAATCTCCTTGCAGGAATTTCATAGTCTCTAGGAAAGAGACTAAAGAAGAAAGCAAAAAATTTTCTCAGATTGTCAAGCAAATCATTTTTACCTTCATGGTCAGACCAATCATTAATTTCTATTTGACGACTCTGAAGCCAATTTTTGAGTGTGATACGACCTTCAATTTTCAGGTATTTGAGCCATGGTTCCTGAGCCGGAGTGATGCTCTTGGGCCATTCTTGCAACTTATCATCTTCCGTTGCAACTTATGCTCTTGGGCCTTAAGTCACAAACCTTATTCTTCCACTCTCTCCTTCTGTTCTCTTCCTCCTGTGATCCATTAATATCGGGTTCCGAGACCTGCTTTGCCACATCTTTAAAAATGGCATCGTAATCGTTGGTCTTTAGATCAGTTAGAGTCACCCAAGCACGTGCCGGAAAATGTTCCAAAATATCACTGTGGCGATATATATTCTTTGCCAGGGTGGTCTTACCGATACCCTTCATTCCCACAACGCAGACGACATGTTTATTTCCAGTTATCAGTTGTGAGGCCACTGTCTGTATGTCTTCATCCAAACCGACTACTCCCATGTCAAACTTGTATGCCTTTGTAGTTTCTTCAATAATTTCCAAAGCTCCCTTAATTTTGTCAAACTTCTCATGAAGTTTCTTCGCGGGACTTCTCCACCATTTACAGATGCAACTCAGCTCATCTGAATTCTTTTCATATTTTTCTAAATAATACTTTGTTTTTTCAGTCAAATTTTTTATTTGCTTCAACTTTTCCTCTTCTGTTGAACTTTTTATGCCTTCTTCTTTTTCTGCAGCTTCACCGTGGACGTTGGTAAACGTCGTGCATAAAGCTTGGAGCCTTTCAAGAGACTCCATTTTGAGTGATTTCTCATACGTCTTCTTGAGTTTCTCTAATTCATTATTAAAATTACCTCTGCCATTTTCTGAGATCTGCACATTATTGGATGCCTGCTCTTGTGAGGTTTCAGATACGGATTGTAATGGGTCTGTTTCTCTTCTGGTGGAGTATCTTTTAAATTGAATACCGAACCTCTCCTTTCTCTCGAGGAATTTCTCGAACCCTGTGTTAATGCGTTTCATCTCCTCTTTAAGCTCTGTCCTTGCTTTCTGATTACTAAAATATGAGAGCATCCACTTCCATTTTCTGGTATTCTTTATAAACTTATCGATAGCATGCTGAGCTTTATTAATGATCTCTTTCGCTTCCTCCAACCAGGCCTTCTCCGTTTTAGTTTCAAGACCAGAACTTTGTAAATCGATCAGGAAAGCACGGAATGGTGCCCAATACAATGTGAACGACTGTATTTCAGCTTTGATATCACCAGGTAAATCTGAAGTGCCAGCAATGGGTTCGTCTTTGTCTTCCTTTTTCACTTCAGGGATGAGATTGTCTACTTTCTGCACACCAGCAATGAGATCCTCAACGAATTTTTTGTCTTCTTTTTGCACAAGAGCCTGCCGTTCATCATCAATAGGTCTGACCTGCAAGTTTCTGATCTTGTCCTTTAACTTGTCCAAATTTCGGTGGATTTTTTCGGCTTCATCTACCATTTGCCTGAGTTTTTGGTCTTCATCCTTGCTTTTATAACTTTTATCATTGAATTCAGCACTATTAGGGAGATCCTCCATACTTTTTTCATACCAGTCTGCCACAGATTTTTGTAGTTGTGCAGTCATTTCCTGCTGGTGTTCATTGTTTTGCCAGAGCACATTGGCTTTGTTATTCATTTGAGAACCTGACTTCAAAACGTTGTCCACGTCTTTTTGAAAACTACGCAGCAACTCCCAATCTTTTTTATTCGACTCATGGTCGATGTCTGATTTTTTTTTTCTCCGACGGCAATAGCAGTAAATGCTTAGGCTGATGGCGAAGATAAGAATGAAATTGAAAAGGACGTAAGTCAGGATATACAAGATTTTATAGAGAATGGTAGTACCTAAAGTTGCCATCGCGGTTGCGATTTTATAGAGAATGGTAGTACCTAAAGTTGCCATCGTGTTTGTGTATTATATTAAAAAAAGTGATCAGTGAGACAACTGAATCAAGAAGAATTGAGAGGTTGAAATATAAGTCGGAAATGAAGCTCTGGTGAACAAAGAGGATGTGAGAAGATGAAACGCTTGGGAAATGGGATTGTCGCATCTATATGGAGTACTTTCATTTGCAACTGAGTTACAGTAGACTACTATTTATGGCAATTTACTGTAACTCTTTCTCCGGACTCTCTTTTCTCTCTCTTCCTTCTCATTTTCTTCTCTCATTCATTGGTTTTTCTCCTCTCTCTTTTTTCATTCTTTCTCACTAGTTCTCTCTATTTCTTCCTCTCTCCAGCCCTCTCGCCCTTGCCGTCTCTTGCTTGTCCCTCTCTCTCTCTCACCATTTTCCCATGGATGTGAGTCACTATGGGTCACCTGGTCACGGTGGGTTGTGGGTCACAATTTGGTGGTAGGTGAAATTTTGTGATGGCTAGGTTTGTGTTTGTGATGGTGGTTGTTTTTTGATTTGTGATTTGGTGGCTGGGTTTTGTGATGGCTGGGTTTTGGTGTTTGTTTTGTGATTGGTTGTTTGATGGGTGGGTTTTATGATTTGGTGGTTGTTTTGTAGTGGTGGTGGCTAGTGGTGGGTTGATTTTGAGTTGGGGTTTAAGGTTGTAGCAATTGGGTTGGTGATGTTGGTTATGGGTGGTGGTGATTGGTGGCAGTGGATGTGGGCAGTGGATTTGTGGGTAGTCAAATATGTGAGATTGAGAATATAAATAAAATAAAATAAATTATTTTAATAAAATTATAAAAAAATATAAAACCTTTGATATTGGTATTGTGCATATTATAAAGTGAATTGTTAAAATAAATAAAATAAATTTTTGAGACGTTAAATACTAATTTTTGTAAAAAAGGTTTTTGATTGTGGAAGCTTTTAGTATTTTGAGTTTTACCATGTTTAAGTGATATGTGTTGTTTGGTATGAACTTTTAGGATTATTTTAATCTTTTATTGTAGCTAAATAGTTGATAACCTCTAGCCCTCGTAGCAATCTTTAGACTCTAGTCTTTTATCATTATTTAACTGCCATATTTATGTAGGGATTCAACACTTATCCGTAACAATCGGGAATGAATCTTTTCATTCCAAATTTTCGCATATTTTATTGTACATTTGAGAATCAGATGGCAGGCGTGAGTTTTTTTAATTGTTACGTACATGTGTACTGTACGGGTATGTCACACGTATTTACCAACTAGGTCTTGTAGCTACAATTCTTCATCGTACTCCAGCCACTATATCAGATTGTTAACCACCTGTTGGTGGGTTTGGTTCTAGCTAGGGATGAAGCTAGTATTTCAGTCGAATAGCAAAATTAAAATACAATATTAAAAGTGAAATTAATCAGGAAAGATTGATCAATAATAATAACAAAATAAATAAATAAAATTGTACAAATATGTATATGTTTAATATCATTGAAATAAATAAACAAAAGTAACTAATTCATAGTTACTATATTTATTTATTAATGTTTGAATTCGAACTCCAAATCATTTTTTTTTTTTGGTAACATAAGACTTTATGAGTTAAGGTGATTAGAACCCACACAACATCAAGTGGAGGTCTTTTTTAATACTTTAAAAAAAAAATATGGGACCCACTATTTAAATTGCCATGAGAAAAGAAAATAAATTGGGACAAGCAATAAAAGAAAATGCTAAAGCTACTCCAAATTTACTATAAAAAAAAAAAATTGCAAATTGAAGGAGTAAAAATGTGAATAACTAGTGTTAAACAATATAATAGATAAATGTTTGAATTGATTTTTTGTGATTCACATGCCAGTTTGTAAGACATACAGAGCAAAAAATTTGTAATACTCAACAAGAAAAATACCAAGAAAAGTAACATGAATATGAAATTGGTGAAAATAATGATAGAAAAAAAAATTAGCTAAATATTTGAAAATGTGGTACAAGACAAAAGCTACTTATAAGAATATTGAGTTTGAAAAAGGTGATACGTTTCATGATTAACTGAAACTTTGTACGTTATAGGTGTACATTGAACTAGCAATGTAATTGTATGATCGGGGTGCTCAAATTTTTTTTTGGGGGGGGGGGGGGGGGGGAAATTTATATATATATATATATATATATATATATATATTGGCCAAGTCAAGGGGTTCATTTGAGTCCCTTGTGCTAAAGGTGACACCACCCTTGAAGTTAGGCATGCATGGATTTGAAAGTTCAGTTATGTGTAAAGAATGTGTTAGGTAACCCACAACTCTAGATAAAATTTAATTACAAAATTTGTTGTAGTTTATGTGTACAACTTCTTTTAAAAGAAAACTATTGATCTTTAATTTTTCAGAAATTTTACAAGTATGGAGGATATAAGAAGAAAATATAATTCAGTGGTAGATTTTTCAAATTCACCTTTAATAAAAAAAAAAAAAAATTGTTGAATAAGGTTCTAGCCTTAAGGACAAAGCTAGACAATAAACTTGGTTGTATTTTAAGGCTTTAATTTCAATAAATAAAATTTTTTTTTTATTGCATTTCAATTTTTTAAAAATCCACTATTGGATTACACTTTTTTTTTTTTTTTTGGGTCTTATATCCTCCATTCTTTCAAATTTTCTAGAATATTAGAGATCAATAGTTATGTCATTAATCAAATGTTTATATTTCAATTTTTTGTGCTTTAAAATTATGCATAAAAAAATAAGATTTTGGATTGAATGTTAAATAACATTCAATTGGCTCAAAATTGACATATGTGTTAAGAACATATAAAATGTTCAGTCTAGTGGTTAGGTTTTCAAAATATGTAATTATATTAATTTTTTTTATGGTTGTTGTAAGGACCTGATTTGAACTCCTAACCCAAAAGGTATATGGACTTAGGCCCAAAAAGCCCAAAACAATGAATTTGTAGAGAGTGGGTTGAAAAAACTAGGTTTTAATGGTTTAAACCAATACTAAGGTAGATTGAAATGACAAAAGAATGAAAACGGACAGGGTTTATGTTGAAGAAGAACGTCCTTGGCAGTATCCGAGGAGCACAACTCTTATATATTGCTCTTAGGTTTGATTACAAGATTTGTTCCTGATTGCTACTGTATTTTCCTTTTTCTTTCTCGATCCTTTCTTCATGGGGGTCTCTTATATTATATAGCTCTCTCTTTGGACCATCTTAACCTTACACTTGTTGACCATTTAAGACCTTACTTGAGTGTCTGTCCCATCAGACACCCTCTTTGATTTTCTATGAGTTATGATAGGCAAGACAGCATTGTTCAAGATTCTTCTCTACATAAATGTGGTCAGAAAAGTAGCTGCAGTGCATTCAATACGGTAGTAGCAGTTTTTCCTTAGATATTTTTGAGTTCTCATCACCTTTATACATGTATGATGTATGTCCTTATCGCTAGAACTTCCTGAAAGGTCACCTTGGTTGTTGGAATATAGATTTCAGCTGTATTATCATTTCCGAGGAGATATTCTTCCTCGGACTACCCTCCCATTTGTATTTTGCTCATCAAGTCCTAGGTCTAAACCATTCATTACTATTTGTTCGTCCTCGAACTACTCATGCTCTAGGCCAAGACCTAATATATGATTTGGGCCCAAGGCCAAGGGCCCCAAATTGACTTTGACATGCCAATTTATTTGTGTTAATCTAAAATGACTTACTTAACACAACCCGTTTAACTCGTATATCAAATAAATATTTATTTTATTTTAGATTTGTTAAATATCTTTTATTTCCAACATATATATATATATATATATATATATATATTTATATATATTTTTAAGTGAGTAATTACAAAAATTTACAAAGGATATAATTGGAAATTAAAACTTTACAAACCCTAGAACTACTAATATATATATATTTTTTTTTCGGGCATAGAACTTACATAAAATGGAATTGGATGAGCTTGTGAAAGATTTTATGAATTTGGACATCAACAAAGAATATATGGATGATAATCGTGGTCATAATCAGGATTAGTTTACTGTTTACTCAAATTCTTTCAATATTGATACTTAGCATTAAACTTTGTTATTTTGAATTTGGGTTGAAGTGTATACACTTCTTTTGGAGTGTAAAGAACTTATTTCTAGATGAATGTTATATTTTTGTTAAACTATATTATTTTAAATGTGGGTTGAAAAGTTGAAGTGTATGCACTGCTTTTTGAGATGTAAAAAAATTATTTCTAGATGGGTGCTATATTTGAAATTATGTAGGTTGAAATGAGTTGTGTTATATTCATTTCAACCTAACACGATTAGTTTATTAAGCGTGTCAAATGGGTTGGGTCAGGTCAACTCACCTTATTAACAGATCGGATTAGGATTGAAGGATCATGACACGATTATTAAATGAGTCGGGTTAGAATTGAGCCATTTAGTTGAATACCCCTATTTTGACATAATACAAACCTGACACGCTAACCCGAATTGACACCCCTATCGTATACCTGTTTTTTTATTAAGGCACATTTAGGGGAATTGATAGGATTGTATAAATTTTTGACATCCCTGGCAACTGGCATGTGTTATCATTAAAGACTTCATTCCAGCCAAAAATAATAATAATAAAAATTATAGACCTCAAAAGCACCAGCATGAACAATCGTATCAGAAATATCAAAAAATAAAATAGAACAGAGACAGACTACAAGCACCAGATTTAGCATTTTTGCTGAATAACAACTAATATCTAAACAATCGTATCAGAAATTCTTTTTTGTCAATACTTATTCTTAGCGAACCGAAAAAGAGGTTTGTTTATGCTTTCTATCCTTTATTTATGCATTAAAAGCCACACAATTTAGTCACTGCCAATTCAATTTAACCTTTGCATTGCCCTCTGAAATTTGAAACTGTTGAGTTATGCCAAAATGAGCCATAAGAAGCCAGACGTGAGTGAGCAACTCTCCACCTCGCCTAAGCTGTTGAGCATGATCCGTCTATCCACACTGACATGCTGCATAAGATAGCATTTCCACCCAGACTTGAAGCACCAATTTCCACTTTGTTTCCTTCTTAGGAGGGTTTTTCAGGGATTGCAAAGATTTAGCCAGCCTACAAGCATCAAATAAAACTGACTTGCTTCTGTCTCCTTTCACATTAGATGGAGGAATTTTAGTTTTCACTGCCTTTAACTTTGAGCAAGCTTGGGATTCATTCTTTATGGATATCCTTTCCTTGCAAAATCCATGGAGCTCAGCACATGTGTCTCTGACCCTAGTCTCCCCAATCCCATTGGGCAGCATGAATGGGCACATAACAAGAAGATACATCATATAGTCCGATAACAGCTTGCTCGCTTTACAATATGGATCACAAACAGATAACGGATTCTCATCCCTATCCCAATAATAGCACAAATCTGTTGCAATGTGCCAAAGAAGAATGCTTTGATCAAATTCTTCCTCTACACTTCTTTTCAGTATGATAAAATTTCCATCTCCCATTTCAGCACGAAGTGTATATGCCTTTTCTTCAATCACCCTATCACCCCTTCAAGCACATAATTTCTTGAGATTTCTGAGATCTGAACGGTTAGCTTCCATTTTTTGTTGAAGCTCATCAAAGATAACGGCTTTCAAATCCAGCGGAACTTCCACAGATTTGTGGTACCGATACTTCTCCAATAATTTTGAAATCCACAAAAACCTCTGTTTAAATGTGCACATGGCAGGCTTGTCTTTAAGGCAGTACCTTACTAGGTTGAAATGTCCCATGGCATTAGACCACCTCTTTTTTCTAGGCCATGGAATCAATGAGATGGCACGATACAAAATATCCCCCGAATTCCCATGCTGACTCAGCCATAGTATTGTCCAGTCTGAACAAACTAGTACAACTGCTGCATAAATCTCTAGCACAATAGCTCCAACCAGAAGTATGTAAGTAATAGCTACATCTACCCCCGAGTAGATATGCTTCTCGGTCTTCAAGAAAATCACAAATAAAGAAACAGTGCAAATAAAAGGGACGAAATGAAGAAGACGCCCCGCAACAGAATATAACAAAACTGCCTTTGTATAGAACATGTCATACATGAATCCAAGCTCAACCTCAATCACTTTGAAAGCTTCATCAGCGCTGATGCTCTGCATAATGTATTGACTCTTCTGGATAATATGAAAGCTTAGAATAAGATTTGCAGGCAGCCTTTTGAAAATTTCGAAGAACATGTAGGCCTTGCATATAACGGCTGCTTCTGGAATTCTGCTATTAGTTTCTGCATCTGGAGAGGAATAATCATCTTCTTTGCCATCTTCAGGGTTATTTTCTGAACATACCTTGAACCCTTCCTTTTCCTTTGACATATACTCCTCCACGAATCTCGCATAATTGGGCCCAGGATCAGGAGGAGGAAGCATGGAGTCTCTAAAATGCTCACTGCTCGCAGACATCAGAACCCATGTCCTTTCTCCGTACTTGATGATCCCAGCAAAAAATATTGGAATTGCCATCAAATAAAGTGCATTAGTACTTTTCCATACTGTAAGGAAAACATAGATAGCCCCTCCCACCTGGACAAGTAGCCCAAGCAAGTGCCTCAGCCACAATTCATTGTCTTCCAAGGAGTAGGCAGTAATGGTATCAGGGCCACCAAGGTGCAGAAGAAGAAATGGTGCCCAAAAAACTGTTATAACATAGTTTGGGTCTACAAAACCACCTTCAGATTCTCCTTGGTTGATGGAAAGCACGCCAAGTGAAGCTGTTGCAACTGTATCTGCCCACAAGTAAGCAAGCCAAAGAATGATTCTGACCCAGTTCCTTCTCGAGTGCTTTCAACTTTTGCCAAGCACCATGAGGATGCCTTGTAAGAATAGACTAAATATAACCATACTTCGAAGCTCCCACTTGTTCCAAAGTGTTTTCACACTGTCGGGGAGGATTTCTATTGCCTTTCTCTTCCTTGAGAAGAACATACCCGCTACAACTGAAAAGGTAAAAGCAAAAACATTAGAACATCTAAAAGTGATATTGAGATAGGCCATTCAATAAAAAAAGAGAAGAAGCAATAAATGAATTGGTGATCTTACAAGGAACAAACATCATCTTTCTTTTCCAAGACTTGAGGTGTGGCTTATCGCTATCAAGACTTGCGGGCGCAGGACCTGCTTGTGCTGGTTTTCTTTCAGTAATGGCCAGAAGGAGTGCAAGAGAATGTGGGCATACTGTATTAATTAAAACTAGTTTCAGATAACCGTGCATGCGTGATAATTTTTTTTTTTTTTAGTAAAATACAGTTCCTAAAATTTGTAATTTTTTTAAAAATTAGTTTTATTATATTTTTCATGATCTCATCTATAATGTTTCTTATATAATTTCTATTATTATTGGAGATTATCTCATTTTTAATTATGATAAGAAATATAATTTCTCTAATTAGAATTTAATTAGTTTTAAGTTAATTTATATTTTGTATTATTATATTTAATTGTTGATTATTGATTTAATTAAGTAAATGTAATGGTAGATTTTATTGCATTGTAAAGTTTGTAATTTCGGTCATTTCTATTTTATTTTTTGACTTCTTTTGACCACTTCTTTATTTTCTATTTAACTGTCTAATTAACGTTTGATTTCATTTATTTTTTATTACTTTGTATGTTCCATTTCTAGTTTTAATTTTTATGGTTATCAATAGGAAAGAGATATCATAGATGTCTTAAATAGTTATAGATGTAGTTACGTTTGTGGTATGTCAAAGGGGTGTTTTATTTTTATTTTTAATTTTTTTCCTTCTGAATTTTTAAGGAAATATAAAAGGCATTTCACTAGCTTGGTCTCAATCAATTAAGACATTCATAATATCTTAACGGACGTAATAATAAGCCTTAAATTTTTTTAATGTATGATGTGGTTAAGTTAGTGGTATGTCAATTTTTTTAAAATGAATTTCCAAGGAAATGTAAAAATGCATTTTTTTGAAAAACAAATTTGGTTAATTTTTGAAGAGTAGAAATATGATTGTTTTAATTACCTTGTTTGTAGATTTCACTATTCAATTATAAACATATAAATTAAAGTAGATGAATATATAAATGTAAAATTATATGTAAAGTTACAACTGCACAAGATGAATATGTATAGATTATTTTTTTTATTCTTCATGAATCATTATTTCATTGTTTACTTATAACCACTGGTAGATTTATTTATTTATTTATTTGAAGACTAAAATTATGCTTGATTGCCTTAGCTAGAACTATATGACTATGCAAATATTGTTGCAAATGGTTCTACCCTTTACAAATTATCAAGTTTGGTGGCCTTACAGAATAGGTATTTCATTTTGTAAGAAAACTTTACACGAACTCCTCTTTTGTGATAACCTTTATTTATTTTTTTTCTTTTTGCAGAAACAACTTAAGAATATTAAGACTTAAGTTACTACATGTGGTAGCCTATAATATACATTAGTGATTAAAAAAAAATAGTATAATTATTTAAAAAAAAAACATTTTTAGTAGATTGCAATATAAAACATTTTTTTTCTCAATATCTTATGTATCTTTACCCATAAGATTAATTATCACTTAGTCTAAGTAAAAGTAATAAAACTAACCTCAAAAAGTATCATTCTGAAAAATTATTTTGAACAAATAAATTTGAGCAATTAAAATCAAGAAAATTCATCATAAAATTACAATTTCAGATAAAAACCCACTATAAAATTTCACTTAAAGTGTCTATACAATTTTATCGAACCATTTGATTAACAAAATTGCATACAAACATAACTAAGTGTAAAAAAAGCAGAGACTCAAGGCATCATAGAGGACCTCATGACCTTCGGCACACTCTCTGCTTTAGTTTTCCAATTTTTTGTGTACTGGGGCGTTTCTGTTTTTTGGGTTTTTCTTCCTGCCAGTGTAGTGGGAGTATTCTCATCCTGGCGTTTTTCTCAAAGCCCAGGCCTATATTTCTTTGTTTACTTCTGTTTTTTGCCACATTGAAAAAAGAAAACCATCTTTGCTAGAATAATCACATAGACCAATATATTAGACAAAAATATAAAATTAAACAAACTTGATTGAAATATGTATCTATAATAAACTCAAAAATATATTAAAAAAAATTCTGCTGTCTTCATTTCACAACATAAAATTATAACAGACTACTATTCTAACTTTCTATAAACAAATTGAGAGAGAGAGAGAGAGACGAAGAGTAATATCTTTTGTGTTGGAAAAATATATAGTAAGGTGATGTAAATAAGAAGAGTCAAAATAAAGGAAAATAAAAAGATAGAGAAATAGTGATATTAAGGTAGAAAGTAGTAGGAAAATGAAAAGGTAAACGGGATGGAAAAATGTTGAAAAACTAATAATAAAAATAATGGTTAAAAGATATTTTAAATTTAAATAATGGAATTTTTAAGTCACCTTAAATGAGTAAATGTTAAATATATATATATAGGAAAAATTGAAAACAAAAAAAAAAAAAAATATATATATATATATATATATATTTATAAGATATGTGTAAGTTGGATTTTATTGACTGACTTCTTGATTTGGAAGGATATTTTAATTTTTGGAAGATTTGTGATGAAGAAAAAGTGCGGCTTGCATCTAATAAATTGGACGAAGTAGCAGATGAATGGTGGGAAGATATTCAAATCGATACAAAGCAGCAAGGTAAGCATCCAATCTGCTCTTGGCAAAAGAATGAAAAAAAAGGTATTAATTTATTTATAGTTTCCTAATGACTATTATGATATACTAGATTATACAAGTGTTGATTATAAATCTGTATATTCATATGAAGAAATATGTTCAAAACATGAAAGGTCAACCACAAAAACAAAATTATCACAGCCAAATCCATGTATCAAGTAAAGGGTTTGAGGGTTAAGAAGAAGTAGTCTATTTCTAAAGAAAATTTTAAAGTGGTTAAAAAAGATCAAGACTTGCAACAAGTTATTGAATTGAAGATTGAAGATACCACTTGTCAAAAGTTTGATGAAGATGTCAAAGAAAAAAAGGTTGAGTTGATTGTGGATAATGATAGAAATCAAGAGATGGTATTTATTGAGAATATTGTTGGAAGATCCAATTAAGGTTAAATATGATGATGAGTCCATCATCTACAACCACCAAGTTCCAGTTGATTTGTTGAAGATAACTAAACAATATGTTGATTTTCTTGGAGTAGAAAATTTTAATTTTATTATCAATCCTTTGTTAGTTGAGAAATGCTATGTCTACAATATTTTCACAATATTTTTACAACAATTCCTATGTGGCAGGTTGTTATGGGTTATAATTATTAGGGTAGAAAAGTAATTTCAATGATAGGCTCAAATCAGAACTAATAACAACTAACCACCTATGATTTATTTTAAAAATGTTCTGGATGCAGTATCTCTCTTGTTGATTGATGTTGCAAATAAATAGAAGGTACATGAGAAGAAATTTTATGCTACACTTTATGAAGAATTCAAGTTTCAAAACTAGATCAAATTATTAAAGCATTCAAAGTATTTGTTTATTTGGAGTGGAAGATTTTAGATTTCGACGATCAACTTGAGGATGAGTTTGTTTCAAGTGGAGGGGTCTGATATAGGACACGATTTAATATTTAATTTTTGTATTTTTATGTAATTTTTGTTATTTTAGGTTTAGGTTAATTATTTTTTTCTTTTTAAGTGCTTTTAATGTTGTTTAGTCAAATTAGGGTATTATATGCTTTTGTAGCCGCATTAGGATTTCTAGTTGCCCCAAGTTTTATTTTTATTATTTAAATGCATTGTAGCCTCCAAAGGCAATTCAATTTAGAGATTATTATCAATAAGATTGTAGAGTTTTTCTTAATTTTTTTTAGTGGATTCTAGTTTATCACCTTGAGAATTCAAAGAACCCCTCGTTTATTTGAGGTTCACAACCTAGATGCTAACAGTATAGTTTTTGTCCATCAATTAGAGCATCATATGTACTTTGTTCATGCTTCTACGACATCATTCCACCATCTAATATAATACACTTTTTAAGAGCCTTAATTATAATTTTTAATTTTTTTAATTATTTAATTTGATTGAAGGCATGTTGATTGAGACATGATCCTACCATATTAGAACTCCATTAACTTTCTAATCATGTTTATTTCTTTTTGCAACCATTACGTTGGAAGGATCCAAAAAGGATAAAAAGATAACTGTAAAATTGAATTTATTCAATTATGTGTTGGTTTTATTTCGTGCCAAACTTGCTTGTAATTTAGCATTTAGAAACCTTTTATTTAGGTGGGAATATTGTAAGGGTTGTGTGTGAGAGAGTGAAGATTTGATCAAGAGTGTGCAACAAGAAGGTGACTTGCGACTGGACTCGCGATTGACTCGCGAGTGGTGACTTTCCAAAATGAAGCACACATGTGAAGCATGTAGGAAAATGAAGAGTCAGGCCAGCTGAATCACTACAGGACAAAATTACAGTCTGGACTAGTCTGGTAGTTGGCGACTAGAACTGGCGACTCATCCCAGTCGTGAGTGACTAGTTAGTGCACCCTGTTTTGCTAAAAATTGACTTTTCACATTCCATCTCATACCCTACTATAAATACTCTTATACCCACGAAATGTAGAGAGTTTCTAGAGAAAATTTTGAGAGAGAAACTCTAGAGAAAAATAAGATTGATTTATCCATAATCTTATATACTTGATTCTTCAAATTCCTCTACTTTTACCCTCTCCATTGTCATACTCATGAGAGGATCATAAACCAAATCCTTATCTTACCAAATTCAGAGAAGTGAAAATGTTCTTGGTGTTTACGAAGTAGTTCAAGAGAGAACCAATTCATATTAGTTAATACAATGGGCTAATTGCGAGATCTGGAAAGTTAAAGAAGACATGGTTCTGCGTAACCTTGTTGGAGCAAGAAGCTTGGAGAGCTTAGGTGTATTGAGTAGATTAGGCTTCGAGGGTCTATTGCTATTCATGTATCCCAACTGATTTTCTAGTGGATCATTTACCGCTTAGAGGGCGAAGGAGAGGTTTTTCACCGAGTTCTTCGGTTTCCTCTTCGATAACATGTGTCGGTGTTATCTTGTGTTTGCATCTCTCTTTCCCTTACTATTAGCTTTTAATTTTTGATGGTTGTGATTAATTAATGGCTAAAATTAGTTTGCTAATTTGGGTATTTCTTATATTTCATATTCTGCACATATATTGTTTGAATATAAGCTTGTATTGGAAAATTTGTATTTGGGGATCTAAACTTTCACAAGGGTTTTATACACTAAGTGAGTTTTCTACTGATATTAGAGCAGGTACACCTTGTCAGATTTCTATGTCCCTAGTGTGATCCTTGACCCCTAGGATGGATAGGTCTCAATCCCTCAATACACCTCCCTTCTTTGATGGGAGTAGTTACACATTTTAGAAAGTGCATATGCGTGCATTTTTGTGCTCCATTGATGAGAGTGTGTGGGATGCTGTTGAAATTAGTTAGACAAAGCCAGAGGCTGCCAAATCCACTTTGGATAAGGCAACTCTCGCAGCGGCTAATACTAATAGGAAAGCACTTAATGCTATATTTTGTGGTGTCTCACCAAATGAATTTCACATGATTTCTCATGTGTCAAATGCCAAGGAGGCATGACAAATTTTGGAGACTACCTATGAAGGTACCAAGAAGGTAAAGGATACCAAGCTTCAAATGCTTACCACTCGGTTTGAAGAATTGAAGATGAGAAAATATGAATCATTCGACTCATTCTATGGAAAGTTGAATGAAGTGGTAATCGGGAAATTAAACTTGGGTAAGAAGGCAGAAGACTCCAAAGTAGTAAGAAAGATCCTTAGATCGTTGCCAGAGAGCTTCCGAGCCAAGGTGAACGCCATTGAGGAGAGCAAGGATCTTGATGAGATAAAGGTTCAAGTACTTATTGGCTCTCTTCAAACATATGAGCTCACTCTACCATCTCAAAGGAAAAGAAAATCCTTTACTCTTAAGACGATCCATGAGAGAATTAAAGCTCAAGATTCCTCGGAAGAGGACAATGTTGAAAAAAAGGTGGCATTCCTTGCAAAGAACTTTTGCAAGTTCTTGAAGTTCAAAAAGGATGGGAAGTCCTTTGAGAAAGGAAAATTCTCCAATTTCAAGAAAAGTAACAATATTCCTTTGTCTTGGCTATGTGAGAATATTCCCCAATGTGAGACTGTGGCCAAGGGTGCCCACATGTTCTTGCTTCATTTTATTGGGACCTTTTTGTGTCCGGATTTAGGCAGCATTGTGAATCTGCGCTGCTTAGGGAGCTTGAGAAAAATTGAACAAATCCGTAATTAGGACCGAGATGACATGGACTATGCAACTTTGATGCATTTCATGACCCAACTCTCCAGGTGGAGCCTTTCAAGCTTGGGTGGGGCTCCATTTGTATGGCAGGTGAGGTTTGGTATTTATTTTGGCTATGTGTAGGTTGTGGAAAATTATTTTGGCTATGTGGAAATGATGTTATGAATTTTTCAGGTTGGATGTATGAGTACTTTGGGGTTGGTCCTGAAATCCGGGAAGAAGTCGCTAGCATCTTTCCTAGATTTCTGTGTTGGTTGCCCAAACATTGTTTGTCTATACCCTCCAGGCATTCTTTGGAAATTTGGCGCTTGGTGATTGATAATTTGACCGTTGATGATGTGAGTTCTTTCTTCCTTCTCCTTTTAAAATCTTTGGCACTTGGTTATGGCTTGGTCATTTCTCATTCTGAGATCCTTTGTGACCTTTCAGACGAACTTAAATCCTTGGGCTGGATGTGAGAGGTATGCTAAGTTTAAGCAGGCTCTAGAACTGAATGGCCGCCAAGTATTGATTGAGTGTGGGCATGGAAAGTACTGGTATCTTGGTGATCAGGTGTTGCCCCAAGTTGAACATTTGTATCCTCCTACCACAATTCCAACTCCTCATTGTCACACAGTTTGGTTGGCTGACTTTCTGGCTGATGAAGAGATTGCTCAGGCCCGTGATGGCTACATCGTTGCAAGAGTAGAAGGAAATTATTTTTACTTTGATGGGATCATCTGCAAGGCTGCTTGGTTGGCAGAACGGTATTTCTCTTCCCTTCTAAGATCAAAATTTTATCCTACAAATTCCTTCTCATATTTCTGCTTGGTAACTATACTTGCATGTTGGATTTTCAGCCTCCATCTTTTGAAGGAGAGGAAGAGATTCCTTCTCCTCACTATGCTTGTAGCTCTTCTAGTTCTTTCACAAAGACTTATCCTCATTTTCCGACATGGTAGTATGATGTGAGGAATCCTGATGGAACGTATAGTTCCATGCCTTTGATTAGGCCAGAGCACGTATCAAATGTTCCTTGGCCTGATCCGGTATGTTCTTGAATATTTAGTTTTTTGTCCTTATTTCTTCTTAGCTTGACGAATGGCTTCTAACTTGGTAAGGTTGTGCTTCAGGTCGATGTGGATCTTATGGAGGAAAGCATGCGGATGATTGGAGGCTTGCATTCATGGCTCGCACTCAATCCTCTCAATATGTGCTCAATGATACGAGTTGGGTATGCCATGTTTCTTTCTGAGTATCTTTTACTTAAATTGTGCTTGATGGTGGAATTAACACTTGATTCTGCTAACTTTCCAGGCACATAGAATGGAAACTACTAACAATACCAGAAGAACTTTAGAGGAAAGTATCAGGAGCCTCAAACTTGAAAATCATCAATACGGTCCTCGCTTTTTCACAAGTCAGGAAGGAAATACTGAAGGTGGCTCCTTTAGAGGTGGATCAAGGACATCCTTATGTAGGCAGACTCGGAGTCCTAATGATGTTTGACTTGTATTTTTATTTTCCTGCAAAATAAAAGGAAGTGTTCCTTAGACAATCTTGTATTAATTTCCATATTTAACTCTTTGCCCCTTGAATCTCCTTGGATCATGTAGAAACTTTAACTAAGACAAGTTTAGAATTCACCTGATGATAAGGTCTGCATCTTCATCTTCTCTATGAATAAGGGTTCACTCGAATCATCTCCACTGTAGAGGCTATCATAACTTCTACTACTGTTGTCCTCACTATTGGTGCTACTGTCATCATCATTATGTCCACTGTCACTGTTGCTGTTGTCACTACTACAATCACTCTTGTCTTCACTTTCATCTTCATCATCACTAGGGGCTGCTCCCCTTTCCTCGTCTTCATCATTGGCTCTTAGTTCATACGAGCTCTTCAATGTATACTGACAAGCCTCCCAGTATTCCTCTTCTTCTATGTTGCAAATATGATCTCCAAGGAGTGTAGTCATGGCATCAAGGTCCATGTAATCAGCCCAATCAGTCGGAACCTAAGTTACATCTTCTTTCTTCAATTCTAAAACCTTGTGATGGTAATCAAGTAGTACCTCAAACCCAGGCACCATTGTTCTCGTTACTGGATCAAATCTTGGTTCAGGGAATCCCCAATAATGTTGACTTTCTCCAGCTTTTACAAACTTCCCATTCAATGTAGAAGTGTAGGGTTTTAGAGGTTCAAGAGGACAAGGAAGTCCTTTTTCTTTGGCTTTGACTTGAGCCATTCTTCTCACTTCCATCTCTAGCAAATCATCACTAGTGGGCTTATAGCCTAGCCCAAAAGGTGGTGTGATAGTAGGAATTGCCAAGTCTTTAATAGTTGGTTTCTTCACAGCCCTCTCCAAATTCATCCCAATAAGGTAGTTCATTCTCCTCATCATTGCTACCACATTGTTATCACCATTAGGAGCAAAGTCCATTGTAATCTTCTCAACTTCTTCTCCTCTCTTTTCAAAGCCAGGCCTCTCCATCTCAAAGCCACCCAAAGTCAATGACTCTTTATCAAAATCAATACCAAAAATAGGCTTAAGCACTGTTAAAGTATCTCCATATATGGTCACAATAGCTCCTTCATGTGAAAACTAAACCTTTTGATATAGAAAGGAAGGCACGGCTTCTGTGTCATAGATCCATGGTCGCCCAATGAGCATATTGAAGCATGAGGCTATATTAAGGACTTGAAAATCCACCTTCTTAACCATCGGTCTGATGGTAAGCTTTGATGTTATGGTTCCCAAGACTTCTCTTCTACTATTGTCGTATGCCTTCACATGTTGATCAATAGGCACAAAGTCTTCAATACTTAGACCCAGGCAACTTGCAGTCTTCAAAGGACACACATTCAAAGCACTTCCATTGTCTACCAAGACCATCGGTATCCTCTTCCCCATGGCATTTACAGTGATATGCAACGGATCGTTGTGGCGCTTTCCCTTCTTGGTCAGATCCTTGTCAGAATAAGAGATGGTGAGTTCCCTATTGATGGACCCAATCATAGCATTCAGATCTTAGGAGGTTGTGGTTGTAGGGACTTGGATTTGGTTGAGGAGGTCTACTAGGTTTTGTTGGTGTCTGTATGAGGCCATGAGTAAACCCTATAAGGATATATTAGCTTGTGTCTTTTGTAGTTACTTGAGGACTTCATCTTCTTCAGTAGGTGTCTGTTAGGTGGATCAGTTTAAGGCTTCTACCAAGTTGTTGGTCTCCAAATGTGGGGGTTTGAAGTGTCTTCCCCCTTTGTAATGTGGGCAATTTTGGTTGGATCATAGGGATCAATGTCTTAGGGTTTAAAGTGTCCCCCCCCCCCCCAACTTATTGGTGTTTGGTTATTTACTTGGGGTTTGAAGTGTCTCCTCCCATTTGTAGGTGTTTGACTATCCTCCTAGGGTTGAAGTGTCTCCCTTCATTTATGGACGTTTGGTTATTCTCTTGGGGTTTGAAGTGTCTCCCCCTATTTGTGCATGTTAGGTAGTTCTCGGGTGTTGATATTTCATTCCATATGTCATATCCTGTGGTGGTAGTTGATGTCCTATCCATTAATTCTTCCCATGTCATCATGAAGCACTCGAATAGGTCATAGATCAAGTCAAATGGGTCTTCCTTATTCTATTCTTCAGTCATCAAGCAATTGATCCTTGGTCATTTCCCAAAGTTGTGATTAGGTAAGGGTTTGTTAGTGATGCTAGGCCTTGTAGGCGTCACAATCACTTTGTTGTCTATTAGGTCTTGAATTGCATGACGAAGGGTGAAACAACGATATGTTTCATGGTTAGGGCCTTGGTGGTAGGCACATCTTTTATTCACATCAAACCTTGTGGGCAAGGGGTTTGGAATTGGTCTTGGGTCTAAGGGTTTCAATAACCCTTTTGGTTTTAGCTTGTCATACACTTGGCTCATGGGCATGTACAACTCATGAAATTCTATCCTAGGTCTAGGCCTTTGGGGTACTTGCATAGGTGCAATGGGTGTAATCAATTGATAATAGTCATTTTTATAGATGTTGGAAATTTTTGTAGCCTTAGATCCTACATTCTTTTTAATCTGGAACCACCTAAAAGCGGCTTCGGTCAGTGTGTTTTGGAACATCTGAGCAACTACTTCCTTGGTCACATCTAAGGGCTGCATAGCCCTCATATACATCTTTAGATTGGACTTTGGGTAGCTAGTCCCATCAAACTTGTCCAAGGTTGGCATCTTGAACTTAGGTGACAACCTTGGATTAGGAAACAAGGAGAGAGAATCGTAATCCATAAGTTCCTCCATCTTATGGGCTTTTCTAATCATCTCCTCCATTTTATTCATCATCTCATTGATCTTCTTCTTACTCTCTACGGCTGGTGGATCATGATCAATCTTGTCCTTCTCTTGATTATTCTTTGAGTTTTGAAACTGCTGCATCATACGGTTTATGTCTTCCCTCAGCTAAATCTAACTAGCTACCATGGTGTTGAGTAGCTCTTGGGTGTTCATCGGTTCTTCTGTGTTTGGGTTCTCTCTCTTTTGCCATATTGCTAGGAACTTCGGGCTTTTTGTGGCTTGAACTATCTTGGAGGTCAACGATGGGGTTGAGATGTTGCAGCAGTGGAGTCTCTTCTATGCTTGAAGGCTTCAATATTGTGATGGGAGTGACATGCTTGGAACTGGAACTACTTACTTGAGTGTCAGACTTAGGTTCTCTTTGCAACCTTCCTTCAGATCTTGACCAGATTCTCCCTTAATGATGGGCTTGGTCGAGTTAATCAAAGCTAAGACCCCATCCACATCCATCAATCATTCAAAACAAACACATGCAACATGCAATACGATTTTAACCGGGACCAACCTAAAGGTAGGTTCTAAGTCATTATGTTGTAAGGTGTGTTTGTTGTTTCATTGTTTCCTATAGTTAAGACGTTACACCTCCTAACTTGTAATGTAATGAACATTGCGTTGGTCCAAACAACATGGTTTATCCATCACAGTCAATAGGAAATGATCCAGTGACTTTGACTATGAGTTGGTGAATTCGCCACTAGGTACCCGAATATAATGAAGACCGGTGATCCATGGTTACTACCACCACAAAATTGTTGAAAAGGGGTGCATACATTGTTGTTTGGATGGCACACACTATGACAGTTAGGGAAAACTTTTAACAAACAATACAAACAACAAATTATCATACACCAAAATATCATACAACGTCCCATCAAACATAAATAAACGAACAAACAACTATACCATGCAAAACAAAGGTACCCATTTGGTCACTTAAGTCTAATACGAAAATTACCCCTCGACATCCCTAGCGGAGTCGCCACTATGAGAGACCTCGAAAAAATGCCCTTAAAAAAAGAGAGATTTTTGGAGTATTTTTTAGGACACCTATCCTTTTGTATATGTGGTATGGAGTCGCCACTTTTTTTTATAAAAAAAAGAAAAAGAAAAAATAAATACATGATTGAATTGTTCTCTTCATTGATTGAATAAAAATTACATATTTGATAAACTTGAAAATTACAAAACTTGAAAATTACATAACTTTGGGTCCTAGTTACAATCTACCAAAATAATTACATGGCTTATTGTCCTAGTTACATTCTACCCAAAATAAAAAGTAAAGACAAGGCTAGATCTACTTAGCCAAAGATCTAAATCTGGAGGCTAGGTTATGGAATGGGAAGGTGTTAGGCAACCATTCCGCCCAGACAAAGTCTGGTCTTCTAGACTCTTGTTACTAATGTACCTTTTTATGCATGTCATTAAAGATATGTTGAACATGTGAAATAAAAATTAAATCACACAAATTTATTGATGAATGAAGCCTCTTATTTTGTTCTAAAAAATTCATATTTATTTTGGTTGGTAAAAAAAAATTGATTTTGATTTGTCGAAATACCAGATCTGTTTTGTAGTAGGTAGCAAAAGGTGGTTTTTGATGATAAAAATTCAGATATGTTTTTGATGTGTTTATCATATAAAATAAAATCTTTTGGTTTGAAAAATATCAAATCTGTTGTTTAAGAATTGGAAAAATGGTTTTTTGATTTGTAAAAGATCAGATTTGTTTTATGATAATAAAAAAAGGTTTTTAATACTAAAAAATCAGATCTGTTTTTTATATGTTAAAAAAAATGAAAAGGATTTTTTAAGAAGAGAGTTTCACTCATAATTTAAATTTATGCAACATGAATTACATAAAACAAACACAAACAAAATCATGTTTAATCTTTTTCTTTATTTCAAAAATCTGCATATGATAGAGAAAATGAAATATGTATCTAAGAAAGATACAAATCAGTTTTTAATTTAGGAAAAATTCAGATCTACATCTATTGAAGATGCATATTCATTTTTATTTTAAGAAAAAGTCAGATCTACATCTAATGAAGATATATATCTGTTTTTATTTAAGAAAAGGTCAGATCTACATCTAATGAAGATGCGGATCTGTTTTTATTTTAAGAAAACAGCCAGATCTACATCTAATGAAGATGCAGATCTATTTTTACTTTAAGAAAAAGAGTTGTTCACATGTAGATTATTGACATTCAAGAAAAAGACTATAACAATTGCATATAAAAAATTATGCTTTAAACAAAACAATGATGAACCATTCATGTTATAGATAAAACATTCGTCAACATAAAAAGAAGCATAAAGAAAAAGATAGGGTGATGGAAACAACCTTTTGCGTGAGCACTTTTTTTTCTTGAGAGGATGTTTTAGGATTCAAAGAAACTTATTCAGTTATCTTTGAAACCTAAAAACCCTAATTTCAACAGCAAATTTCAGAGAAGATTAGCAAGGATCAGCAATTTGAGAGTCTTAAAATGTATGGCTCTTAGAGCGTAAAGAAAAGGTGTTGAATTATGAGGTTCAGTCTTTATTTATAGAGGCTAGAGTACTCTGAAAAATAGGTACAGACAATTAGGATGTGAATCTGGACGCATCCTTTTGCGAAAAAGATCGAAAATGGTGTGTCTTATCGTCACCAGAAGGCCGTTGGACCAAAGCCCAAAAAGGGAAAATTCGGCCCTTTTTGAGTGTCGTTTGGCACTCCAAATGTGTCGTTCAGCACTTCAAAATTGCCAAATTGGCTCTTGGACACTAAACACTCTTTCGTGTTCGGGTGTCGTTTGGACTCCTTTTCTAGGGTTTTTTGACAAGTCCTTGCACATAGATGCGTTTTCATCCTTCGTCTATAATTTTTTTTAATCTCTTTTCTAGATAATTCAGGCTTTTTTAAGAACAATTATCTTGTTGATAAATACCCTAAAATAAATCTTGATAAAGTTCTGATTATCCTCAATTTTATTGTTATCCAATCATCCATTTTATTCCTATGCATGCATCCTTATTTTAAACACTAATTATCAACCAATCACAAAATTATTTAATTAATTTTAATTACATAACCAATCAGAATTAATTTAAATTGATCATGCATGGTCGACTCTACCTAGACACAATGCATGTTGACCATGCAAACTTGATCATGCGATATCTTTCGATTCGATGGTCTGATTTGGAAACCGGACACACCGCTATGACCATTAGAATCTCAAGATCATTTATATGATATACAATGAATGAATTAACGTAGTAATGCGAGAAAAAATTGATGTAGGTAATGCAAGAACAAATTAATGCATGTAATGCAATCATGATTTTTAGGGTACATGGATGGTCATTGAAGTCAATATCCTTGATTAAATCATAGGTGCAAAATTGGGTGTCTATAATGCCATCAAGATTTATCGTTGTCTTTCCCTTCATGGGGTTCTTGACTTCGTCTAACTCCTTGCTCATGTTTTTCATCATTTGAACGTTGCCATGAGTTGACTGTGCAGTGTGCTTAGAAGTTTCTCTTTTGCTATTTCATGGACTATGGGCTTTGTTGTCATTGTCATTGCGATTACATCGTGACTTTGACGTATTTGTGCCCTCCGAATGCACTCTCCACTTCAAGTCTTCATTTTGTTTCTTCAATTCTTACACGTCGATTGTTATTGCTTGGATTTGTTGAGCCATCACTACTGGGTCCGGTGGTGCAGTTGTGGTTGAGTCTATCAGTTCTAAGGAACATAGTCAATAGAGAACTCAATGGCTTATTGATTGATAGACTGTTTGTCATGCCCTGAACCCAACCATAAAGATAGGCACGTGACAACGGCCGCACACTTATAAAGTAATCACCCTACAAGTATGCAAGGCCTTCTTAGAACTAAAAATTATCCTTAAAAATTTCATCAATAAATTCAAAATACCTCAAAAATTTCTTTATAAATAGATCTCCAATAATTTAAAAGGAACAAAATCCAAACCTCATGTAAATAATGCAAATTGGCCAACAGATATAAGACTATTACAAGGCCATCTAATTCCAAAATCACTAAGCTTGTTTCCCTGCTCACAACACAACATCAAAACTCCCAGAACTTGCTTTTCTTCACAATCTGAAACTGGAGGGGAAAAGGGGGTGAGTTGACAACTCAATAAGTTTCATCAAGCAATAGATCTGTAAAGTATAAGATGTAATATGTGTTTTCAAAGGTTATAATATACTAACTGTTTTCAAAATAATTGAAGAAGTTTCATAGTCTTAAATAATAAGTTGCACATAAATCACATACTTTAATCTTACAAATATATCATAGATGGTTTGGAAAATAGTCCGTTTTCCATATATCAAAAGCTATAACTTACAATAGGTTCCAAAAACACATAAGCAATTTTAGTGACTCAAAATAGTTCAAATAGTCAAACATTTCCAAAATCACATATGTAGTTTTAAGAACTCAAAATAGTTCAATATTCAAACATAATTCATATCCTTAATAATCTTATGACTATGGTCATGCTATATCCCTGTGACTGGGCATCAGAGTACCAATGAATAACCCCCATTGGCTGGGTATCAGAATACCAATGAATAACCCTCATTGGCTGGGTATCAGAATCAATCCATAGTCAGATTGTCCATAATCATATATATCAAATCATAGTTCAAACCAAAAAATATATCTCATTCAAATACATATATAAAATCATATATTCAGTATTCAAATATATTTGTGATATTTCTATATTCTTTACTTTAAATCAATATAGCCAAAAAAACAATTAAATAAAATAAATCTTATATTCAATGCTCATATATATTTGTGAAAATTCTTTATTCTTTACTTTGAATCAGTATAGCTAAAAACAATTAAATAAAATACATAATATATTCAGTAATCAAATATATTTGTGATAATTCTTTACTTAAAATCAGTAATACAATAGAAATAAAATTGTAACAACTGTAAACAATTTTTAGTAGTTAAAATATGCAAAATAAAACCAATTAGGATAAGGTTACTTATCTCCAAAAGCCATACCAAAAGGAACTTCTCCCTAACACTTCTTCTAAGATCCTTAGATATCACCTGATTAAAGTATGGCTGTGTGAACTTCCTAGCTCCCTGAATGTAAGGATCTGCCATCTTTTGTACCTTTATAACATGTGGTACTACAGAACTCTTAGATGCATGATAGGCCTCAAACGTTTTAGCAGTAAGTGAATGAATCTTTGGTTCAAAAGAGGTTACAAATGTCAACCATTATTCCATCATACTTGGTAGCCATTTAGTCATCATTGTTTCAATGTAAGGCTTCACCCACTTTTCAACTTGACCTTTATTTTCCTATGCCTTTTGGATTAACAAATCCAAGGCTAACCTTCCATGATCATTCCAGTGAGTCACTATATAGGACTGGAAATAGTATAAATGGACTGCAAGCCAACGTGGAACCCACCATCTATGGACCTTCACTAACTCTTCAAATATTGAAGCAGCCTCCAATTTTGCCATCAGCATCTCTTCCTCTGCCACTTTCAGAAGATGTTTAGCTTTACGAACTCTAGTCTTATATTCATCACCAAATTTTTGAAGGATTTCTAGTTTTAAATTCAGTTCATGAATCTTTTTCTCAGCTACATTTGCCCTAGCTTCCAACACATTTTTATCAAATTTTGTGTTTCAATTTCCTTTTTTAAGTCTGCCAACCTGCCAAGAACTGTTGAACTTGGAGCATGTGTGCTACCCCCCATGGGCTACTTAACATGTAGTGATCCTTTTTGCTGGAACAAAAATGCAATGCTATTTGATTTCTCATCAATGATTCTTTCCATCTGTCTGATACCCTTATCCTTGCTTCTCAATTCACGGTTTCTTTCTTCAACGCTAGAGTTGAAATCTTGGAGTTGAGGTGGTGAAGCGAAGACAAGTGTGGTGGCTTCGCGGTAATTATGATGACATATGAGGGTGAAAATATGGAAAAGGAAAAGGAGAAGGGGCAGAAGAGGTGCTTCTTGCCCACCATTACAAGACTGCCCAGATAGAGCTCGAGTCTCCACTCTCCTAATGGAAATAGATTATCACAGTCTCCTCCCTCAAAATATCCCCCCATATACGTTGACTTAATAAGCTTATATAACTAGGGTTTCAACCCTATTTTTCTAAAAACTCCCTTATAATTATAAATTATAAAATTAACCCCACAAAAGATTTACTTAAATACATTTTTTTTTTTCCGGGTATTACAATCTCCCTCACTTATAAGAATTCAATCCTCTAAATTCATCGAAAGCTGAACGAATTATCACTCTAAAGCCACAATTGTATCAATCTATACAAATTTATCACTCATCACCATAGTTCAAAACTATTTCACAACATATGCGTAGACTTTTCCTTCCCAAGATTTGTATTAAAAAAAAAAAAAAATCCAAATCAAATGGAGCCATGGTGCTTCTACTGCATAATGCAATACCACTATAAAATCTCTTACTCAATTACCCATTGTTTAAGAACAACCATATTACGATAAAATATAAGATTCTTTAAAGATATACATGTCTCTAGTCTAAATAGCTCTCTAAGTTCCTTTCAATATGAATAAAAGTTAGAAGGCCCATTTGTTTAGATTAACCCCAATAACTGATTTTCTATCAATTATTAATTTCAACAAAATTCCAAGGCCTACGTAATCTCCAAAAATTACAACAAAGGAAATCTACAATTTTGAGATTCACCAGAGACTATTGAATGCTAGCATCCATTTAATTCTATACCTCAAAATTAAGTAGTGCATCCAAAGTTCCATTCTTTCATAAGTTCAAAACTAATTTACAATATTTTTATATCTTTTCTTCGTTGAGTTTTTAAAATAGAAATTCCAAAGTCTCCATAAATAATCTATTGAGCATTGATATAAGGGTCTATCATTGAACATCTATCTTAATCATAAATTATCTTCACAAATAAGCAACATTTATTCACCTTTAACCTCTAGATGATACTTGGGCTGGAACTCATTGAAGAGATGGGTTCCTTATAATTACATTGCCTATTATGAAAGCAAGTCTCTAAGTATACATCAGCTAGAAGGGAATAGTCCACGAATATTTCAAACCCCCTTTTTGTTTTTGTTTTTATTTATTTATTTATTTATTTATATACTTTGCAAATAATAGTCCTAGAACTCTAGAACTTAAGAGTACATTGCAATTTATAATCACTAACCATTTGCCAATATAGACAAAAGGGTACAACAATTGACTATAATTCAAATTGTAAGTCTTTCAAAATAAACTCTCTTTCCATCCCAACTCCTTCAATATCCAATCAAAAATATGGTTCACTAGTCCAATTCTATACTACTACGTACTTGTGTTCTATCCACTTCATTTTCTATTGAGCCAATCCATTAAATTTTACCAATTAAGTTCAAAGAATTACATTTCTGGCATCAAAACTTATTCCCCAAGATATTAAACTGAATGTTCAATAAGTGTATAAAACACCTTGAACGTTTAGACCTCCAATTTCCAAATTATCAATTCAAGCTTATTATCAAACAATTAATGTGCGGAATACGAACATAAGCATAATACATAATCGATAAACAATATAAACCAAATAAAATCACATTCACAACAGAAATTAAATGGCAAAGATTAAGGAAAGAGAGATGCAAATACAAGGACAACACACAATGTGTTATCAAAGAGGAAACCGAAGCCCTCGGCGTAAAACCTCTCCACCACTCTCCAAGCGGTAAATAATCCACTAAAGAATGTAGTTGGGATACATAAACAGTAGAAGACCCTCCAAGCCTAATCTACCCAGTATACCTAAGCCCTCCACGCTCCTATTCCAACGAGGTTATGCCGAACCTATTTCTTCTTTAGCTTACTGCTATAAACCATAGCATCAAACAATATGAAATTGGTCCCTTCCTAATTGCTTCCCAAACACCAAATGGCCTTCTCACAGATGTGGGTATGGTGAGAAAAGGTTTTGGTAATGTACCTCTTAAGGATGTAACAATGGAGAGAGTGAGAATAAAGGAATTTAAAGAGTTTCTTTGTGAAGATTGTGGATGAGTCAATCTTATTTTTCTCTAGGGTTTCTCTCTCAATATTCTCTCTAGAAGCTCTCTACATTTCATGGGTATAAGGGGTATATATACTAGGGTGAGAGTGGAATGCAAAGAGTCAGTTTTTCAAAATAGAGCTGGCTGGCGGCTTGGCCTCGCGACTTGACTAAGTCGCGAGTTCCAGCCGCGAGATAACTGAATGGCCAGACTAGACTTTTTGTCCTGTAGTGCTACAGCTGGCATGACAGTTTAGCTTCTTTACATGCTTGGCACGTGTGCAACTTCTGGCGGCTTGCAAGTCGTGAGATCCAGTCACGAGTCCCTGCTTTTTTGCACAATCTTGAGCATTTCTTCACACTCTCTCACACACTATCCTTACATGATTCCCACCTATATACAAGGTTACTAATTGCTAAAATATAAGAAAACTTGGCACGGAATAAAGCCAACAAGATGGTTGATAAAATTCAACCTTACAATCTCCCCTTTTGGTTATTCTGTGACAAAACCCTAAAACAAACTCTGGACTTAACATATAAGTTGGGAACAGTTGAACAAAACTCACTCATACCTAACTCTAGAATCTGTGTAGCTCTTGAATCATATGACCAAGTATCTCCTAAAACACAATAACATAATATGATCATTTTATGTAGAAAAACTTGTAATGCATATGAGGCAAGCACAATGTGATCAAGAAAAATGGAATAAAGTAATAAACCATGGCTTGACCAAACAAGCAATCACTATAAAATAGTGACCACAATGCCCATTCACACTTGGAATGAACATCCGGACATACAAGCTAATAAGCTCAATACAAATCACTTGCATGTCTAAAACTCAACCAATGCATAATACATAAAGTATATGCATCTAGCAACAAGATCCTACTAGGGCACAAGAGTGAGAGTACTCAAAGAAAATGCATAACATTTAGCTAGAAGTACTAGGCTACAAAGCTTAAAGGCTGCATAAGCATGGTACAAACCATAAAAGCCTACAAAACACATGGAAACAAACCTTAAAAGCTTACAAAAGTAACATGGGTACAAAATTAAAAACATTTTAAATAGCTAAGCATAATCATGAACTATGAGCAAAGCAAAAACATAGTTAATATAACACAAAGCTCTTTCACTCTTTCTCCCCCTATCATATCACTCCCCCTATCATGAATCATAGGAGCTGTAATGAATGTGGAACATTTATATCTGTAACCTGAAACACTTGCACAAAACACATTAGACCCTCAAGGTATAGCAAGTAATAAAAGGACAAGTATAATGAATTTCTCCCCCTACAAATGTGCACAAGAAATAGAATTTCTCCCCCGACAAATGTGCACAAGAAATAGTATACTCTCCCCCTTTTTGACACAAATAGACAAAGGGGTCAATGAGAAAAGAGGGCAAGAGATGAAGGTATGAACAGTGATAGTGATGCATAAGGGAAAAATGAAAAGTTTTTGAAAACGATCTTGAAAATAGCCCTCAATATGTAAAACACACGATTTTTGCGACTGAAACAAGTCGTGTGCAAATCTCCAAAACAAGCCGCGAGAAACCTAGAAACCAAAAATTTGAAAATTTTTTTAAGTGTTTTTCGCGACTGGAAAGTCTACTCGTGAGAGAGTCGCGAGGTGAGCCGTAAAAATCTCTGTGTACCCCTTACGATTGAACCTTTCACCCGCAAACAAGTCACCATATTGAGCCGCGAGAAACATAAAAACCCAAATTTTTGAAAAACATTCTAAGTATTTTTCGCGACTGGGACATTGACCCACTAGTGAGTCGCGAAAAATCTCTGTGTGAGCTCATGACTGAGGCATGCGACTGGACCAACCCACGACTGAGTCGCCAAAATAGGGCAACACTGTTTTTGAAGATTTTGACAATTTTTTTTTAAAAAAAAAATACTTTCCAAAAACATCTAAAGCAATCAAAAATCTTTTTGTGTTTGGTCAACAAAGATTGAGCATGTGAAAACACAATTAATCAAGTACAATCACACAAATGAATATGGCATTCATTGAACATAGACATGTGTGATGTGTGTGGATATCAAAAATGAAATAGTCCTTAGTTTAATATGAAACTTCAATGATCAATTCAACCAAGACATACACAATTAGCACTAGATAATGTGACCCATTTTAATTATAGAAATATGCATATATGACCTCCCACAAAACTTGATAACATAACTTTGAAGCTTTTCATTTGGCTCCATATACATCATATCATTTGATCTTTTTGAATCAATATATCTCATTGTGAGATCGATGCCTGAAATTTTTAATATTTCAATTTGATGAGTTAGCTTTTGGCTCTTTGGGCATCGTATAATTTGCATAAACGTAGCTTTCCTTTTTTCCTAGTTAAATACTAGTATGTGCGATAGGCTTTTGTAGCTCAATATCTCTTTTCATTTGGAGATTTACATTTGGTGAGCTTTTTTAAGCAAAGACAATAAAATAAATGAGTGGGAAGATATATAGGCACCAGTCTATGCATGTCTCAAGATCAACAAAACCATTAACTAATCAGTCATGACAGGTTTGAAGATCTATTTACAACAATCACATAGATGTCAAGATTTCTTTCACAATGACATAAGTGCACAGGGAACAAGCTACGCTCGTAAATGCACAAGGCCATTAGTACAAAGGTACAAGGCAAAACATATTTTGAGACAAAACTCAGTAGTGTCAATCAAACTTTTTGATTTTCTACTTTTTATGCGTTTTTGGATTTTTGACACAAAAACTAGAAAAGATTGATAAAAAAAAATGTAAAAACATTCAAAGTAAAAAGCAAACAAGCACAATTTTCAACACATGCTGGAACGATAACAGAAAGTACTCAACCAATCAAAATCATAAAGCATAGGAAGTATTAATGCATGGACATGTTGTAATGCTTATGCATGAGTACCCTTCTTCACCCACAAGGCACATGCATTTGGGGTGATATCCTTAGAGGATTGGGTACGAGTGTTTTGGCTTTCAAACCTTTTGTTGAATCTTGCCAAATAGGTGGTGAATGCATCAATCATCCTCATCACATCCCTCATTCCAAGATCACCATTTTGACCTTTTGATGACTCAACAGCCCAAGTCCTCTTGTCATTTCTTGGTCCTCTTGATCTTTGATCAGTTGCATTCTTCAATGCTTTAAGCTCATGACAATTAGGTCGGGTGTGTCCTTGAAGTCCAAAGTGATGGCAAACATGGTTCGTTCTAGGACCTCTTTGTGATCTTGGAAGAGATGTCCCTCTGGCTTTAGATCTAACCACAGATTGGTTCCAGGGCTTATTCAACACCCTTTGGTTAGCCACAATCTTCTTCTTTTCAACCTTTGCATTCTCCACAGTAGGGGTAACTACAACCTGTTCTTTGGCCTTCACAAACTTCACTTCTTTGGAGATATTCACAGCTGAACTACTTTCTCCAATATATCCCAAACCAATTCTATCAGAGAATGATTTTTGTTGGGAAAGGACTTCATCAAGCTTCTTAGTGGAGACCCTTTCTATCTTGGTATTTACTTGAACCACTTCCAGCTCAAGAAATTTGACCTTTGTGTAAGCTTCAGTCATCTCACCATTCAGCGTCTCTATCTCACATTTGGCCTCCTTCTTCATCTTCTTCACGGCTGCCATAGTCACCCTTGCATACTCTCCTGACTTCTCAAGGAGTGAGTTGTAGTTCTCTTGAAGATAGGTTGTGCTTTCATCTTCTTTAGCATCTGATTCTTCAAAAACTCCCATTGATTCTTCATCACTATGCTCCCTAAGCTCTTGCATAAGCAAATTTAAGTCCTTTAAAAACTCAACATGAGCAATGGTTATGAGTGCAGAGTAGTTTCCCTTTCTAAGACGGAGACCTTCATCTAAAGATCCAATGATGTTACTGCCCGGATGGTTTTTGATCATTCATGATGATGGTTTCTTTGAGGTAGACACTTCATCATTCCGAGAGATGGGAGAATGAACTTCCGGAGGAGTGAGAGGACTTGATGTCCTAGGCATTGATCTTGTTTCCATTTTTGAGTTCACAGGAATTGATTCCTTTTCTGGTGTAGGTTCTTTAACTTCAATATCTTGGGCTTCGCCCTTAGTTGTGAGTTCTTTGGTCCTTGGCCCTTCTCCATCATCAATCATCTCTACCTTTGTTATAGCATCATCAACTTCCACATTGATGGACTCCATTACCGTCTTTGTTCTCTTGTTGAATACTCTATATGCTTGGCTATTAGTAGAATGTAAGGTTGAATTTAATCAACCATCTTGTTGGCTTTATTCCGTGCCAAATTTGCTTGTATTTCAGCATTTAGTAACCTTGTATTTAGGTGGGTTTTGTTATAAGGGTAGTGAGTGAGATAGAGTGATTGAATGCTCAAGAGTGTGCAAGAAAATAGAGTCTCGCAGCTGGATCTTGCTGGTGACTCGCGGCTGCAAGCCTCCAGATGCAGCACACGTGCCAAGCATGCTAGAAGTTGAACCGCCATGCTAGCTGGAGCACTACAAGACAAAATAGGACAACTGGCCATTCGGTTATATCGCGACTGGGTCTCGCGACTCAGTCAAGTCGCGAGGCCAAGCCGCGAGCCAGCCCTGTTTTGAAAACCTGACGTTTCACATTCCTCTCTCACCCTAGTATATATATACCTCTTATACCCATAAATGAAAGAGAGCTTCCAGAGAGAATTTTGAGAGAGAAACCCTAGAGTAAAACAAGATTGATTCATTTACAATCTTTATATAAGAGTCTCTTCAAATTCCTCAACTCTCTTCCTCTCCATTGTCAAATTCTTGAGAAGCATTTTACCAAAACCTTGTTCTCACCATATTCATTATTGTGAGAAGCCTGTCTGGTATTCTGGGAAGCAGTTAGGAAGGAACCAATCTACATTGGTTGATGCTATGGTCAAGTAGCGAAATCCGGGAAGCTAGAAAAGAAAAAGGTTCAGCGCAACCTCGTTGGAGCAAGAAGCTTGGAGGGCTTAGGTGTACTGGGTAGATTAGGCTTGGAGGGTCTATTGCTATCCATGTATCCCAACTACATTTTCTAGTGGATTGTTTACCGCTTGGAGGGCGGCGGAGAGGTTTTACGCCGAGGGCTTCGGTTTCCTCTTCAATAACACATTGCGTGTTGTCCTTGTATTTGCATCTTCCTTCTCTTTTATCTTTGCCTTTTATTATCTGCTGTGGGTTGTGATTTTAATTTGGCTTAAATAGTTTTCCAATTCTGTTTTATAGCTTTTGTTCATTTTCGGCACACTAGTTGTTTGACATAAAACTTGAATTGATTAATTTGTAAATTAGGAGTCTAAACATTCAAGGGTGTTTTTACACTATTTGAACTTTCAATTGGTATCAGAGCGGGTACACTTCTAGTGGTTTCATTACCATTGTGTGATCCTTGACTACCTATTGAGATGGATCGGTCTCAATCCCTAAATGCACCTCCATATTTTGATGGTAGTAATTATGCTTTTTGGAAGGTTCGCATGAGAGCATTTCTGTGTTCCATTGATGAATCTGTTTGGGACGCTGTTGAGATAGGTTGGACCAGACCTGAGGCAGCCAAATCCACATGGGATAAGGCAGCACTTGCTGCATCTAATGCTAACAGTAAAGCACTCAATGCTATTTTCTGTGGTGTGTCTCCAGATGAATTTCACAGGATCTCTCACATTACCGTTGCGAAAGAAGCAGATATTGGAGACCACTTACGAAGGCACGAAGAAAGTAAAAGATACCAAGTTGCAGATGCTAACCACTCGGTTTGAGGAGTTAAAAAAAAGTGAGGATGAGTCCTTTGACTCTTTCTATAGCAAGCTGAATCAGGTAATTGTAAGCAAGTTCAATTTGGGAGAGAAAACGGAGGATTCTAAATTTGTAAGGAAGATCCTTCGATCATTGTCGGAAAGTTTTCATGCCAAAGTGACAGCGATTGAAGAGAGCAAGGACCTTGATGACATCAAAGTCTAAGAGCTGGTTGGTTCTCTTCAGACTTATGAAATGTCACTGCCCAATCAACGGAAGAGTAAATCTCTTGTTCTTAAGACCATTAATGAGAAGGTGGAAGACCATGACTCATCGGGAGAAGATGTGGTTGACAAAGATGTTGCATACCTTGTAAAAAGTTTCCAAAAATTCTTGAAATTCAAGAATAATGGTAAATTTGGTGACAAAGGAAAATTCCAAAGTTCAGGAAGAGAGAAAAGGGAATTCAAAAAGAAAGATGGAAAAGAGTCCCAATCTACATAAGGTGTCACTTGTTTCGAATGCAACGGGCATGGACACTTTAAGAAAGAATGTCCGAATTATTTGAAATCAAAAGGCAAAGTATATGCCACGACATTGAGTGACTCGGATTCATCTGACTCAAATTCTGAAGAAAGCTGTGATGGAAAGGGGAACTATTCAGCTTTTATGACTATTGCCCATGTTGAGTCTTCAGACGAGTTGAATCTGCTTGTACGAGACCTTGGAGAACATAGTGATGAAGAATCATTGGGAGTTGTTTAAGAATCAGATGCTGAAGAAGATGAAAGCACAGCCAATCTTCAAGAGAATTATAACTCACTCCTGGAGAAGTCGGGTGAGTACACAAGGGTGGTCAAGGCAGTTGTGAGAAAAATGAAGAAGACAGAGGAGGACTATAAAAGTCTCCTAATTTGATATAGGGAGGCCAAATGTGAGATAGAAACACTGAACGGTGAGCTGTCAGAAGCTTACACAAAAGTGAGATTTCTTGAGCAAGAGGTTGTGCAAGCAAATGCTAAAATAGAGAGGGTCACCACCAAGAAGCTAGATGATGTTATTTCATCTCAAAAGAGCTTTTCAGACAAATTCGGATTGGGATATACCGGAGGAAGTAGCTTATCTGGAAATGTCACTAAAGAAGTGAAGTTTATAAAGGTCAAAGAATCAGCTGATGTTGGCACTACTGTTGAGAAGCTCAAGATAGAGGAGAAAAGGAATGTGGGAATGAACGGTTGTTGAATTCAAGTAATCAATCTGTGGGCAGGTCTGAATCCCGAGCCAAGTCTCGTCCACGACCATAAAGAGGTCCTAGATCAAATTATGTGTGTCATCATTGCGGACTTCAAGGGCATACTAGACCAAATTGTCAAAAGCTGAGAGTAATGAATAGTATAACTCCTCAAAGGTCACAAGGACCTAGAAATGATAGGAGAAATTGGGTTGGTGAACCATCAAGAGATCAAAACGGTGATCCCGGAATGATGAACGTGATGAAGATGATTGGTGCATTCACCAACTGCTTGGAAAGCTTCACACAAAGGTTTGAAAGCCCTAACTCTCGTACCCAATCCTATAAGGAAATCACCCCAAACGCAAGTGACGTGTGGGTGAAAAAGGGTACTCATGCATAAGCATTACAACATGTCCATGCATTAATACTTCCTATGCTTTGTGACGGTGTTTGATTGTTTGCTTATTGTTTATGTTGATGGTTGTTTTTTTGTCTATTTGTGCATACTTTTGGTCATTTTTGTTTTTGATCAATCTTTTTCTTCTTATGTGTCAAAAATCCAAAAATCACATAAAAAATAGAAAATCAAAAAGTTTGATTGACATTATTGAGTTTTGTCTCAAAACTTGTTTTACCTTGTACCTTTATGCTAATGGCTTTGTGCATTTTTTAGCATGGCTTGTTTCTTTGCACTCTTATCACTGTGGGAGAAATCTTGAAATCTATGTGATTGTTGTAAGTAGATCTTCAAACTTGTCATGGATGATTAGTGAATGGTTATGTTGATCTTGAGACATGCATAGACTTGTGTCTATATATCTTCCCACTCTTTATTTTTGTTTTTGCTAAAAAGAGCTCACCAAATGTAAATCTCCAAATGAAAAGAGATATTGAGCTGCAAAAGCCTGTCGCACACACTAGTATTCGACTAGGAAAAAGGGAAAGCGACCAAAAATTAAAGTGAATGTTTATTCAAAAAGCCAAAGGCTATCTCATCAAAGTGAAATATCAAATATCACTCTCACAATGAGAGGTGATTGTCTCAAAAGGATCAAAAAGATCAAATGTTATGATTGAAAGTGGAGTCAAATGTAAAGCTCCAAGTTATGTTATCAAGTTTTGTGAGAAGTCATATATACATACTTCTATAATTGAGATGAGTCTCATGATCTAGTGCTAATTGTGTATGCCTTAGTTGAATTGATCATTGAAATTTCACATTAGACTAAGGACTATCTCATTGTTGATATCCACACACAACACACAAGTTTATGTTCAAATAAATGCCATATTCATTTATATGATTGTACTTGATAAAATGTGTTTTCACATGCTTAATCTTTGTTGATTCAAGCACAAAAATATTTTTGAGTGTTTTAGGTGTTTTTGGAAAGTATTTTGTTCTTCAAAAACTGAAAATTTCAAAAAACATTTTTGTCCTGTTTTGGCGACTCAGTCGCGGGTAAGCCAAGTCGCATGCCACAGTAGTGAGCTCGCGTGTCAATTTTGGCGACTTGTTCGCGAGTGGAAGGTCCAGTCGTAAGGGTTACACAGAGATTTTCGCGGCTTAGCTCGTGACTCCCTCGCAGGGTAGACCTTCCAATCGCGAAAAACACTTAGAAAATTTTTCAAAATTTTGTCTTTGAGTGTTTTGGCGGTTTAACCTAGCGTCTTGTTGGCAACTCATTTCAGTCGCAAAAAAACCGTGTTTTGCACAGTGAAGGCAGTTTTTAAAATCTTTTTCAGTTTTCCCTCGAACTTTTTGTCACTATTCATCTTCTCTCTCAACTGTCTCCTTCCCAAATGCTCCGTGTAACCCATTTCAAACTCCGTTGTTGCTTCATTTCTTCTCAAAATCATCAAGAAAAGGTATGGGTCTTCTCTTCCTCACTTCATATGTTATGGTTTGTGTGTTACTTTCTTGCTGTTTGGGCTGTTATTTTTGTCATATTGTGCTCAATCGTTTTACTCTTTGTGTGCTGGGTATGGTGGATTGTGTTTGATACTGATTTCATCTGGTATAGTTTTGTTGGTCACAATGTTCTTATCTTTGTTCTGTGCTTTGACATTTTTTGGTGTTTATACTCTTTTGGGAAATGGGTTTGGTGTTTTTCTAGTTTTTACTCAGTTTGTGTGTATGAAAGTTTACTTGTGTCTGTGGTTTTGGATTACCTATCTTGTATCACTATGTTTTTGGTGCCATTACATGTGTGTGCTTTTGTCTTGAGTGTATTACTTTAATACATTCATTTTTCTGTTTGATTTGTCCCATTGCCATTTTTTTTGGTTGTATGTGGTTCTTATTGTGCATTTCAGACTCATGATAGATTGTCTTATTGACAGTCATCTTTAAGTTTATCTTACTCTTTGCTCTATTGCACTTTCACCATTGTGTTGCACCTGCCTCATTCTATATCGTCATGATTTTTGTTTGAAATTGTGTGTGATTTCTATGGCTTACATTCATTTCTGAATCTAATCAAGTTGATATCTATCCTTTGTGGTGTTGTTTTTGGTTCTTTACTGTGTGCCTATTCTCTTGCAGATGTCTCGTCGATCCTCTAAGGGCAAAGACATTGTTACTGATGATCCATCAACCCCAGTTGCTAAAAGGACTCGACTCTCATCTCAGTCATCCCAAGACTCGAATTTGGAGAGGTTCAGAACCCCGCTTACCTCATACATCTACTCAAACATTTTTGACAAGGCATCTCCTATAGTGGAACGAGTGGTTGAGTTTGACACCTTAGGGACCACCTTTATCCCCTGAATCTTTGAGCCACGAGATTGGGCAAACTTATTTGGGAATTTTGTCAATCCAATGGATGAATTGGTTAAGGAATGCTACTCTAATACAAGTGATCTTGTAGTTGAACTAATTTGCTGGGTCAGAGGAAAGAAGTTTGGCATCTCCCCGAACTCCATAGCCGATATTCTCTGCATCAGTAGAACTCAGAATGTGGATCTAACTCCGTACGATGATCGAAATCCAAAGACTCAAGACATTCTACAAGTTCTAGGATCTGATCAAGAAGTATCCAGTACAGGCACATCCATAAGCACCGCAAAGTTTGCACCAGAGCTGACCACACTAAAGTTGATCATGTTCTCTAATCTCTACCCACTGTCCAACACTACCTTCATAAATCTTGGAAGAGCGCAATTCCTTTGTGATCTTATTACAGGAGCTCCCATTGATATCTGTGCCCACATCTTTCAAACCATGAGGAAGACCGCAGCTCGAACTGCAGCTCAAGGATGTATTCCATTTTGCAGTCTCATCATGAAGTTCATTCTTCGAGAAGGCATTGTTCCTCCCTCAGATGGAAAAATGTTGACCCGTTAGCGTCCAATTTCCATGATCACTCTATAAGCCAGTAGAAGCCATTCCTCTAAAACACTAAAGAGTGCACACATCTCTCCGGTTACTCCATCTGCACCTGAGTCAGAGACACCTGTACATACCATACCTACTTGGCGTGTCATCCCTGAAGTTCCATAAACTAGCATTCCGCAAGCATAGTCTGATCCTCAAACTGATAGAGTGGGTAGTTTGCTTGCAAATATTCAGAAATGCATTGATGAGATGGTGACACTTCTCTACTCCACCAACAACCATGTTCAAATGTGACTCGAGTCCATGGAGAATCAATTAGAAGCTATTTAACAAAAGTTAGATGACAGCCTTTAGCTATTCGTGCCAAAAAGGGGGAGAGCATTCAGTAAGGGGGAGAAAGCTCAAAGGGAAGTGTACATAGTAATAGGGGGAGTACACACATACTTTTGTTTTATGACTTATCCTTTAAATTTATAGGTTTATGTTTTTGGAAATTTAGTGTTACTATGGGTTTGATACACTATGATTTTGGTGTATTTTTGTTTCTAACTCATAATTTATAAACTTGGTTTACTCTTTATATATATTGTTGATGTTATTCAGTATATATTGTGATTTGTACCCATGTTGCTTTTGTAAGCTTTTAGGGTTATGTTTTTATTTTTATTTGTAGGCTTTATGGTTTGTACCATGCTTTATGCAGCCTCTATGTTTTTGTTAAATTAGTACTTCTATCCAAACGTCATGCATTCTCTGGTTAAGTACTGTCACTCTTGTGCCCTTGTAGGATTGTTCCTAGATGCATATACTTAGTGTATTATGCATTGGTTAAGTGTTGGGCATACAAGTAACTTGCATTGTTCTTGTTTGCTTGAATGTTCAAGTGTTCATTCTAAGTGTGAATGAGCATTGTGTTCACTACCTTGTAGTGATTACTTGGTTGATCAAGCCATGGTTTGTCTCTTAACTCCATCTTTGCTTGATCACATATTGCCTGTTTCATATGCATTTCATACTTTTCTGCATACAATGATCATGGTGTATTGTTGTGTTTCAGGAGTTTCATGTTTATATGATTCAAGTGCTTCACAGCTTCTAGAGTTAGGTGTGAGTGAGTTTCGCTCAACTGTTCTCGACTCACATGTTAAGTCTAGAGTCTGTTTTAGGGTTTTGTCATGGAATAGCCAAAGGGGGAGATTGTAAGGTTGAATTTAATCAACCATCTTGTTGGCTTTATTCCATGCCAAATTTGCTTGTATTTCAGCATTTAGTAACCCTGTATTTAGGTAGGTTTTGTTGTAAGGGTAGTGAGTGAGATAGAGTGATTGAATGCTCAAGAGTGTGCAAGAAAATAGAGTCTCGCGGTTGGATCTCACTGGTGACTCGTAGCTGCAAGCCGCCAGATGTAGCACATGTGCCAAGCATGCCAGAAGTTGAACCGTTATGCTAGCTGGAGCACTACAGGACAAAATAGGACAACTGGCCATTTGGTTATCTCGCGACTGGGTCTCACAACTTAGTCAAGTCGCGAGGCCAAGCCGCGAGCCAGCCCTGTTTTGAAAAACCTGACGTTTCACATTCCTCTCTCACCCTAGTATATATATACCCCTTATACCCACAAATGAAAGAAAGCTTCTAGAGAGAATTTTGAGAGAGAAACCTTAGAGTAAAACAAGATTGATTCATCTACAATCTTTACATAAGAGTCTCTTCAAATTCCTCAACTCTCTTCCTCTCCATTGTCAAATCCTTGAGAGGCATTTTACCAAAACCTTGTTCTCACCATATTCATTACTGTGAGAGGGCTGTTTGGTGTTCTGGGAAGCAATTAGGAAGGAACTACATTGGTTGATGCTATGGTCAAGTAGCGGAATCGGGGAAGTTAGAAAAGAAAAAGGTTCGGCGCAACCTCATTAGAGTAAGAAGCTTGGAGGGCTTAGGTGCACTGGATAGATTAGGCTTGGAGGGTCTATTGTTGTCCATGTATCCTAACTACATTTTCTAGTGGATTGTTTACCGCTTGGAGGGCGGCGGAGAGGTTTTACACCGAGGGCTTCGGTTTCCTCTTCGATAACACATCGCGTGTTGTCCTTATGTTTGCATCTTCCTTCTCTTTTATCTTTACCTTTTATTATTTGCTGTGGGTTGTGATTTTAATTTGGCTTAAATAGTTTTCTAATTCTGTTTTATAGCTTTTGTTCATTTTCCACACACTAGTTGTTTGACATAAAGCTTGAATTGGTTAATTTGTAAATTGGGGGTCTAAATGTTCAAGGGTGTTTTTACACTATTTGAACTTTCATAGAATACCCATGGAAGATGCCTTCATCACTTTTCGCATCAAACTTCCCAAGGTTCTCACGATCATTGAGAATGTAACACTTGCTTCCAAATACTCGGTAGAACTTCACTTTTGGCTTCTTTTCATTCCAAATTTCATATGCAGTCTTCTTTATTCCAGCTCAAAAATATATTCTATTGCCAATGTGACATGAGGTGTTCACAGCTTCTCCCCAAAACTTTTGAGGAATTTGCTTGTTGAATAGCATAACTCTCGTCATTTCTTGAATCACCCGATTCTTCCTCTCAACCACCCCATTTTGTTGAGGAGTTTTGGAAGCTGAAAATTCCTTTTTGATTCCTTTCTTTTCACAAAACAACTCAAATCTTGCATTCTCAAACTCCTTGCCATGATCACTCCTTATCTTGACAATAGGAGCCCCTTTCTCATTTTGTAGTCTCTTGCAAATAATTTTCAATTTCTCACATGCTTCTGATTTTTCTCTAAGAAATTCAACCCAAGTGTATCTTGAGAAATCATCAATAATGACCATAATGTACCTTTTCCTCCTAGACTTTCAGTTCTTGTGGGCCCCGTTAGATCAACATGAAGAAGCTCTAAGCATCGTGAAGTGGCGATCACATTCACCTTATGGTGACTTGCCTTTGTTTGCTTCCCCATTTGGCATGCACCACAAAAAGTCTTCTCCACCTTTCCAAATTTTGGAAGTCCCTCAACAGCTTCAAATTTGGAGACTTTAGCCACTTTTTTGAAGTTTGCATGTCCGAATCTTTGATGCCAAAGTTCCAACATGTCAACATGAGCAATTCTGCAGGAAATTGGTGCTGTAGGTACCACTTCGTAGCAATTGTTGGTAGTCCTCTTTCCTTCCAAGACTTGAATCACTTCTTCATCAATGATTATGCACCCTTCTTTGAGAATTGCACAAGGAAATCCTAATGACATATTTGAGTGATGCTTAAAATATTTTCCTTCAACTCTTTGATGTATAAGACATCCTTCAATAGAGGTAATCCAGGTATCTCAATAGTCCATTTGCCAAGAACTTGAGCATGACTCCCATTGCCAAATGTTACATAGTCACCAACCTTTTCTTTGAGTGACTTAAACAGTGATTTATCGCCTATCATATGACGAGAACAGCCGCTATCAAGATACCATAAACATGAATTAAATACCTTCAAAGAGGTGTCCACAAATAGGAAAGTATGGGACAAGCACTCTTGACCTTCAAACAGAAACTTATCTTCATTTTCCACGCTATTGGTAGATTGAATTTTCTTTTTCAGATTATCAACCTTATCACACAATATTCTATTTCTTCTTTTATACTTCTTAACCAACGAATTATACTCATATAGACTATTGTGTAAAATGTGATTCTCATTTTCAAAATATTTCAGCATGTGAACAAACATTCTAGCATGTTTCTTTGTTTTTAATAACTCTAGGAGTTCATTGTTAGGGCGCCCTTCAAACATACTCATACAGTCATTATCACAAACATTTAAACCACAATACAACATAGCTTTTTCCATAGCTAAGGGGTCTAGGATCGCACTTAGGTAATTAAACCACAACAAGTGCACCTGCTCTGATACCAATTGAATGTTCAATAAGTGTATAAAACACCTTGAACGCTTAGACCCCCAATTTCCAAATTATCAATTCAAGCTTATTATCAAACAATTAATGTGTGGAATATGAACATAAGCATAATACAGAATTGATAAACAATCTAAACCAAATAAAATCACATTCACAACAGAAATTAAATGACAAAGATTAAGGAAAGAGAGATGCAAACACAAGGATAACACACAATGTGTTATCGAAGAGGAAACCGAAGCCCTCGACGTAAAACCTCTCCACCACCCTCCAAGTGATAAATAATCCACTAAAGAATGTAGTTGGGATACATGAATAGCAGAAGACCCTCCAAGCCTAATCTACCCAGTGTACCTAAGCCCTCTAAGCTTCTACTCCAACGAAGTTACGCCGAACCTATTTCTTCTTTAGTTTACCGGATTCCGCTATAAACCATAGCATCAACCAATATGAAATTGGTCCCTTCCTAATTGCTTCCCAAACACCAAATGGCCTTCTCACAGATGTGGGTATGGTGAAAAAAGGTTTTGGTAATGTACCTCTCAAGGATGTAACAATGGAAAGGGTGAGAGTAGAGGAATTTAAAGAGTCTCTTTGTGAAGATTGTGGATGAGTCAATCTTGTTTTTCTCTAGGGTTTCTCTCTCAATATTCTCTCTAGAAGCTCTCTACATTTCGTGGGTATAAGGGGTATATATACTAAGGTGAGAGTGGAATGAGAAGAGTCAGTTTTTCAAAACAGAGTCGGCTGGTGGATTAGCCTTGCAACTTGACTGAGTCATGAGTTCCAGCCGCGAGGTAACTGAATGGCCAGACTGGACTTTTTGTCCTATAGTGCTATAGCTGGCATGACGGTTTAGCTTCTCTGCATGCTTGGCACGTGTGCAACTTTTGGAGGCTTGCAAGCCGCAAGCTACCCGCGAGATCCAGTCGCGAGTCCCTACTTCTTTGCACAATCTTGGGCATTTCTTCACACTCTCTCACACACTACCCTTACATAAACAATCCTCCAAGTCCATAGAAAAGAAATTATGGACCTCAAACTTCTAAGCAACAAAACATGTCTCAAAAACATTTAGGCATGGTTTGCAAATATGGACGAGCATTTTATCATTATCTGTCAAATGTTTTGTGCATTTATCTTCTCATGAGTTATGGTTGAGCTGGAGGGTTAAATGGCTCATTTAATAGCCATTTAACCTCCCCATTCAATGTCGTGTAACGGCTGCATAACAGTTAGTTTGAGGTGGTTGTAACAGCTATGAGCTGGTGGCTAGAAATGTTGTACGTCCATTACATTTGTGCCATTTAAGTGAGGAATTTATATCTGGGTATTAATGTGTGCTTACGATCATCCTTAGTAATGACGACCTTTTTACACTACTCATCATTTGACACTAAAATAAAGAGGTAGGGCAACAAGGGGTCACCTTGCCATAGCCCCCTCTTTGGGTAAAACTTGTGGATGTCCTATGCGATGCGCATGTTTGTTATTAGTTATTTTATAATACTTATATGTGTTATAATGTTTGGAAAATTACTTTTCGATTATGTATTATATAACACTAAAATAATGCAGAAAAAAAAATTACAATACAATATATCCATATATAAGTAACCATAATTAATTAGACCCTAAAAATGCCACTACATGCCTATGATTTTTTTATTTTTTTATCAAGTGTGCATGTATATTTGGTTCTTACATTTGACATTTTCAATATAAAAATTCTTATTATTTTTTTTTTTCATTTTTTAGGAGTATTTCTTTTTCTTTTTCTTTTTCTTTTTTATAAAGAAAACACATGACTTTTGAAAGCCGAAATTTGCAAAACTAAATATACATGTCAAGAGAATAAAAATATCAACAATTGAACAGAGAAATATAAAATTATACTATTTCATATCTTAAGTTTAATTTTATATACATCTGAGTACCTCAATCACTGACAAAGATTAAGCACTTCCCAAAAATATAAATAAACACAAATAACACATATAAAGACTCTATGTCTTCCTTAAACATACCTTTTAGAAACCTCAAACGTCGCTGAAGCACTGCATCAAGTTTTGACAGTGTTGTTGAGAAGTTGAGATCATATGCACCTAAAACCAAATCCAATTTCATACTCTTCTTGACATTGATTTTCTCTCTCTCTCTCTCTCTCTCTTACTTTTCTTTTGGCCCTTCAATATTTTATGAAACTAGAATATATGAAATAACAAGTGTTATGACATGAAAAACTAACATTGAATGGAGAAAATTTTTCAATTTTGAAATTAATGAAATTAAAAGTGGAAGAGTTCAAGAAGTTGGAAGAGGGGATGAAACCAAATCTCTTAATCTTCTATGCATTTGTGGCGTAAACTGGTCATTGATAAGAAGGTGAGGTGGGGTGAGATGAAAGACTAAATGATATACTACTTATACAAAGCGTCACATGGTAGAACCTCATGTTCTCCCGCATGAGATCTTTACTTATATATATAAAGCATCAATGTGCAAACAGTGACACTTTGGTTTGTTCAATTGGCATTGTAGCTATAGTAGCTACAGTGCTAGTTTTTTTTCCTTTTCAGTCATCCGTTTTGTTTGTGCTTTTTTTTTTCTTTTAAATATTTATATGAGTTGGCATATATTTTGTTATACTGACACAATAAATTTCACAATTATTGATGTGTCAAATTCTTATAGATTGACATAAATTATTAGATTGTGACCAAGCACAACTGAAAATAAATGTTTTGTGAAAATATTATAACACTTGTTGGGTGAATGCGTGTGTAAAAGCTACAATACTTTTTGGTTTGTTCAATATGTACTGTTCATCGGTTTTTTTTTTCCAGTCATCAATTTGTTCTCTTTGAGAAAAAATATATTTATTTATATGAGCTTACATATATATTGTTATACAGACACAACAAATTTCACAATATTTTCACAATTATTGAAGTGTCAACTTCTTATAGGTCAAAATAAAATAATAAAATATGAGACTATGACCAACCACCTGAAAATAAATGTTTTGTAAAAATGTTGTAACACTTGTTGTTATCAAAATATTTTCACAATTGCCGAGATCTCAGTTTTTTATAGATCAAATTAAAAAAATGCTAAGTTCACAACATTTTCACATTAATTTCACAAAAAATCATAGGTATGCTACTACTAATGGATAAAAAAGTAATGTCAGTCATGGGTTTATTTTAAAATCAATAACAACTTGCCAACTAGAATTTGTTATGAAACTTACCACAGTTGAAAATAAAAGTATTATGAAAACATTATGACAATTTGTTGTGTTCTTAGACTTCTTTTTTGATTTAGTCAAATTTGGTGAGCAAAAATTCACCGTTTCATGCACAATTTTCTTTTGTTGGTTTTTGTTTGTTGTCCCAATTAAAAACCAACAACAATTTACCACCTAGAATTTGTTGTGAAAATATTGTGGTTGTAACATTACTCTAAAATAAAATTATAAAATATCATATCAAGGCCCCCCATAGCTAAAATAAAAGTATTGAGAAAATATCGTGACATTTAATGTGTTCTTGACTCTTTTTTTTAGCCAATTTATTGAGCCAAAATTCATAGTTTTATGGATAGTTTTCTTGGGCTGACATTTTTTTAACACATTGTTCAAAGTAAAAAAAAACACATAGTTTTTCTAACAAAAAACAATTATGGAAATAAGCACTTTCCCCCTTTATGTTTAGGGTAGTTTCATCCCCTCCAATTTTAAAGTTGAATAATTTCCTCATTTATATTTTGTAGACAAGTATATAGTCTCTGCTGTTACTGTTTTAGTTAAACCCTAACAAAATCTTATAATTCCTAGAATATTTCATTGTGCAATTACTAAAATGCCTCAATAAATTTTAATGTCCCAAAATTTTTTTTCGTGTGTTTTGAGTTTTATGTGTTAGTGATACTTACAAAATAAAAATGATAATGTATGGTATTCTATTTGTTACGGCCTAGAGAACACTAATTTATTAGTGGTTTAAATCTTATTGATTTATAATTTTATCTAATAGAAACTTCAATGACATATGTCTTTTGTTATTTTGTTCTTTTTTTATTTGTTTCTTTCTTAAAAAGGTGTTCATTAAAAATTAAGTAAGCTAAGCATCGTAGTTAGGCTCATAAAATAAAATGATAAAAAAGGAAGTACGAATAACAAAATATTCATTGCAAATGGTTCTAGGTATTTAATTTGATGAAGAGTTTCAATTATAGTATATGTCATCATTTATTGCGAAAATTTAAATATTGTGACAATGTTTTATCAAAACTTAGTTGTTAATTGTTGGAAAATGATGACATTTGTTATCATTCTTAATAGAGGGTTTTTTTGTGTGTGTGTGTGTGTGTGTAAGTAGATACTATCTTTAGTGAATAGGTTTTAAGAAATGAAAAAGCATTTTGTATCAAATGATTCCACGTCATCCGTATCAAAATCCAATAAATGAGAGACATATGTGCAAAAATAACTACCCACCAACACATGTTTTTCAATTGTTAGTGGGTTAGTTGTTTTTTTCTAACATGTCTCACACTTATTAGATTTTAATACTGCTAACATGGTATCATTTGATACCAAATACCTTCTCCTAAGAAATTATCATACCAAATAGATAGACATATGTTAAATAACTATTCTAAATTTAAATACATGGTTTGAAACTACTTCAAAAAAAAAAAAAAAAAGTTCTATCTTAAATTTTCTCACTCAAGGGGTAGCACGTGCAACCCTTACTAGTATATATATATATATATATATATATATATATAGACTGATTGTGAGGTCAGTGAGGCATTGATGAAATGCATTGTGACGTGAATGCATTGAGACGTGAGGGTTTTTTTTCCTTCCAATAATCAAGAAATTTTACTGAAAAAAAAAAAAGGGCTTTCAAGCAGTTACAAAAGCCAAAGGCTACAATACAGGGACCCAATTCCTTGCAGTAAACAGAAACTAGTAAAGAGAGCAGGCAGGACAGAAATTACCCTAACAAACCAGGTTCAAAAGAAAGCACCAAACAAGTAGATCAAACATAACCGGTTGCAATTCAGCACCTGCCAAGACATACGCAGATTTCACTACAACAAATTATACAACTCATTAGAATCACCATGCCTGCTAAACAACATATAGCCAACCAATCTATCTCCCAAACAAATCTTAAGGCTGGTAAATATCATCTGATATACCCCACCGCATGCATAATGTGAAATTTATATCAGATCTTGGATATGAGCCTTTGCAATTAATCCTTGCCTTCATCTGTTTCCTTAATGAGTCCAACAATTTTTTCCTCATATCTAACAGGTCCCTAGTGCTTGAGAGCATTCCTTTGTGCCCATGTGTGATATTTACTAGCTCTAAACCCCAACCTGTGGCAGTCCACATGCATTGAGATATGAGTTGAATCCAATGTTGGGCAAATCTCGCAAGGACAACTATAAGAAAATTCCAGCCCAATCTATTGTAGGCTTTAGACATTTCAACTTTCAAAGCAGTCTGTAAAGTTGTTATTTACAACTATTTTGTGTTGGATTTAATTCTGTGTCAAATTTGATTGTAATTCTATTCAATAATTTTTTTTTCCTGTATTTATGTGAGATTTTTATTGTAAGGGTTGTATGTGAGAGAGAGTGTGAAGACTCAAGCTTATATTGAAGATCAAGTGGATTTTGCGAGTGTTTCGCGGGTAAGGCCTTTATGCGATTCTGCGAAATACTCGTGAAACATTCTATTTTACTATTTTGTCATTTCTACTCTACTAAGTCTTTACTCATACTATATGTACCCTTGATAGTTTTTAGACCCCTTAAAACAATTAATTTAACCTAGGTAATTAGCCAAGTTGTTACTTAGTCCAATTAAACAAGTCTAGGTTATCACAATAACAAAGATCAAATCATGCAAAGTAGCGGAAAATAAATAACACAAAATATGATCACCCAGGAAACCAAACTAGTAAAAACGTGGGGAGGATTTGACTTAGCTATCCTCAAGGTAAACTTGAATCCACTATCTTGAAAGAATCGAAATTCATACAATAAGACTTACAAGCCCCCACGCTCGACTTCTTATTGCTACCAACCAGTAGAACTTACTGACACGATCACGTGCAAACTTCGAATCCACAGACTTCTTCTTTCTTGGATTCACCACCAGATACAAGCACACCCGCTTGTGTTTTTTTTAAGCTTCAATGGCAGCAACTGAATTGATCATCAAGGCGTAGATAAAACTTCTCCTTGAAAACTCTAAGTTTGTGTAAAGTAAAGCTCCTTTAGATCTCACAAGAGATTTACACAAACCGCAATTATGAGCAACACTAAAACGTGGCTAGGATTTGCCTTTTATACTTAGGACAAATAAGAAACCGTAAAAACATTTTAAAACACTTTGGGCTGAGTTGGAAAAATCTGCAGAAAATCATTATGCCCGAGCTTCGATCGATCGAGCCTGTCTTTCAATCGATCGAGCCAGGCCGAAAGACACAATGCTTTCCTGCTTTAACTCGATTCCAACTTTACATAAATGCACAACTTTGGGCTAGACTAAAACACTTCTAAACACATTGTTTTGATCATGGTTTGCCAACAATACAAATTAGAGTTCTAAATACATAAAATCCTAAGACTTTAGAACCTAACAAACTCCCCTTTTGGCAATCCGTGACAAAACAAAACTAGAAGCTCAAAGTTTACAAAATAAAAAGCCCTTTACAAAATAATGCTCATAAAACAAATTCAATCCTAACTACTATCCATCAGTTGCAAGTGTAGACAGCAGCTCAATTGAATCAACTTGTATATTTCCTGAAACACTAAACAAAATGTGTAACCGCATGTGTGGAAACAATACAAGTAAGCAAATTAACTTCTTGATTTCAAACAACACACAAATAAAGACATATATCAGTGAATAACTCATAAATATAAATCAATAAGCAGTTTGAAACAAAACATATAAAGTACCAACAAAATATAAAACTCCCCCTAACATGAATATCCCATCAAAAACATGGCAAGAGCTAAAAAATGTAAAGTACAAAGTGAAGCACTTAAATACAATCTAAACTCCACAAGCTCCAACCAAAAACATATACTCCCCCTGAAAGCAAAAACACTACAAAGTACTCCCCCTTTTTGTGACGGAATGCCAAAGGGCAAACAGAATCCATCATCAAAAGGGAGGTGGTCTAAACTGCGCCAACTCCACACGTAAGGCACGGATCTCATCGAGCATGTCCACCAAAATCTGTCAATGAGTCACCTGAACGATCAAGACATGATCCAACGTATAACGAATGTCTGAATCATCCGAAGCAGTCGGTGGAGGAACATCATCATCAGCAGCAGCACCTGATGTCTCAGCAGCATCAACACTTGTAGAAGAGAGAGGAGGGGGAACACCACTAAATGACGCACCTCTAGGATGTGAAGGAGCAACTCGCAAGTGAGCAGCTCTTTGTCGAAGAAAGGTGGCACCTATAGGAGCAACAACATGAACAGGCTCACCAGATGGAAAACTATCTGAACCTAAAAAGAGCAAAATCCTATGAATGAAAATAGGATGAATAAGTGCATGCCCTACGGCAGAACTCCTATGAACCTCGTTCAAAAAACGAAGGAATAAATGAGGAAAACTGATAGATGCTCCAGAAACAAAGGCATACAAAAACACACATCGCTTTAGAGGGATGGTGTGGAAGTGAGAAATAGGCTACAACGAATGACACGCTATCCTAAAGAAAAGATAGGCAGTCTCGGTAAGCTCAACGGATGTGATTCGATGATCAGAACCCCATTAGATAGATGACTCAGTGATGTATAACATGACATCATCTAATAAGGGTGACTCATCATAGGGATAGTCAGGCTCCCGAACAACCGGAACCCCAAGAGCCTCAGCCACTACTCGAGGGGTAATGGTGAACTTAACACCTCGTATCCAACTCCTAACAAGAGTGTTGGAATCATAGACGTGGCAAGAGAGGTTCGAGAAGAACTCTCTAATTAGGGCGGTCGGGGGTAGATGATCTATCTCTAAGAGAGGCAACCAACCTCTAGACTCAAAATTGGCCCTAATGGCCGGATCAAGCTCATCTAAGACTACAGCTCGCTCAGCCCAAATCTTACGCTTACGGTTCAAATTCTCAAAGGCCTCTTTACACTTATCATTCCTAAACTCCTTAACCCTAGAGGGAGACATAGAGGAAGTGGAAGGGGTCCTATTGGTTCTAGTTTTCCTAGGCATGGTGCTAGGATAAGAACCAAAACACAGAGCAAAAGAACAAAACACAAAACCAAGGGCAGACTGCAAGTTAGCACAAAAAAAAATAAATATATAGAATAAAAATCTATATGATGCATGAACAAATTAAATGGTATGATGCATGTTCTAATGCAGTGCAATTAAGTTTTAAAAAGTTCAAATTCACAAAATTGGCTTAAATATAGAGGTATTAACAAAAAAAACCCCAAAATTTGGAAAACCACTTAATCAATTTGAGAAATATCGACGAATTGATCATCACACATGATAGAATTTAAAAATTAATGACCAAATACATCAATTTGACAAGCCAATTTCATCAATTTAACCCAATTAGACAAAATCCCCAATTTGGAACAATTTCAAACCCTAGAATTTCCAATTTTTCAAAAATCATAAAATTGATCAAATTAACCAACAAGGATCATTAATATAACATCCTAGAACAAAAACGCATTGATCAATTTCACCAAAACAGGTTTGAATCATCAAAAACCCCAATATATAGAAAGTGCCGAAAATACCCACAATAATGCATGAAAACAAGAAATAAAATGCAAAAGGAAGGGCAAAAGAGACTTACCGGCCTTCAAGGACAACCTTGCAAAAATCTTGGAGGAAAACGACAAAAAATCATTGGTGGAGCCTTAGCCAAGTCGGAGAGAGAGGAAAGTTTGAAAAACTTTTTGAAAAAGTACCTTTGAAAAGTCCAATCTGACTTTTTAAAAAAACATGTTTCACGAGTTTCGATCGATCGAAAAACAGTTTCGATCGATCGAAACAAACAGAGGCTCTCTCTTAACAAAATTAAAAATTTTCTATTGATCGAAAAACAGAATAGATCGATCGAAATGGGCAGAGGCTCACCAAATTTGAGGAAAAACATAGTTTTTTGAACAAGACATTTAGAATCAACTCAAAGCATTGAAATTTAAGAACAATAATGCATGAGAATGAGATGATATGATTTTCAAAAACAAGAATTTTAAGCCCAAATTCCCCAAAACAAAATTTCTTGCATTCTCCACAAATTTTCAAGCAACAAATTAATTTTGCACAAACTTCAAAGTATTTGCAAAACTTGGTTGGTCAGACCATAAACACACACAATAACATGTACAAAGTTTAGTAAAGAGTAACTTGTGTAGTGTGTGCAACTAGTAAAAGCTTGAGATACATGTGAGGTGATATGTGAATAGCAATCAATCACAAAGTCTACAAAATTCATCACAAAGAATTTAAAAGAGACTATCACTTAAAGAGTTACATCATATAACTCTTACATCTCCTAGATCATAAGCTTGCAATCATGTAAGTTTCTTGAATTTATACCTCATAATATACATATCAATTTTAAGTCATGTGAGTTTGGCTTCAAGCCTAATAGTACACACCAATTTTGATTTTAAGAATTAAGCAATTTAAACCGAGACTTCACCTTATGTTCTTTTTGTGCATGTGCTACACTTTCTCGAGAACAAAATCTTATGATATGCATTAAGGTGTTCATGATTGGCTAGTGAACAGTGATGAGATGGTTATTTATGTCTTTCTCTAAAAGTTCAAGTCAAACATTCAAAAACATGTGACTTCAAGATTAAGACAGAATAATCGAAAACCATAAACATCTTTCCCACACAACATGCACAAGAAAGCTTCAACTAGTAAAGTGCAATAAGTAAGCTCATCAAAGCTAAACAAGGTACAAAAGACATGTTATGTGAAAATAAATTGACTAACCTTGTTCTCAAAAACCAAGAAGAATAGTACAAAACAAAATTTGCTTCCTTTTTCTTCCTTTTTTTTTTATTTTATGATAAAAAAAAAAAAAAAAAAAAAAAAAAAAAAAAAAAAACTTAGAATGAAATGCATGAATGTTATGCAATGCAAATCCTAGAAAAAAAAAAAAAAAAAAAAAGATACCAAAGAACAATGGTTACAAAGGGTAGAGCAATGAAGCAGAAGGACCAAAAAAGACCAAAACAGACCAGGGACACAGAATCACACTAATTACTTGATGAAGAGTCTCAAACTTACTTCTATCAAGAGGTTTGGTGAAAATGTCGGCATTCTGACGTTCAGTAAGAATATATTCAAGACACGTAATCTTTCTATCAACAAGATCCCTAATGAAGTGATACCTAATCTTTATGTGCTTAGTCTTAGAATGTTGAATAGGGTTCTTAGATATGTCAATAGCACTAAAGTTATCACAATAAACCACCATGGTATCTTGGGATATCCCATAATTAGTTAAAACCTTTTTCATCCAAAGAAGTTGTGAGCAACAACTTCCAGCAGCAATATATTCTGCCTCGGCAGTAGACAAGGACACAGAATTTTGCTTTCTAGTCATCCAAGCAACAAGATTAGCACCAACATAAAAACACCCACCAGTGGTACTTTTTCTATCATTAGCATTACCAGTCCAATCAGAATCAGAAAAACCAGCAAGAGACAGATTAGACTCTTTATTATAAAATAATCCATAATCACAAGTTCCAGCAACATATTTAATTATTCTTTTGACAGCATTTAAGTGTGAAATTTTAGGATTAGATTGAAATCTAGAACAAACACCAACACTAAATGCAATATTAGGCTGACTGGCGGTCAAATATAAAAGACATCCAATCATACTTCTCTATAATGTAACATCAACAGACTCACCTGATGGATCATTTGTTAATTTTGCATTGGCGGCCATTGGTTTTCTAGCATGGGCAGCATTGTCCAGTCAAAATCTCTTGACTAGATTCTTTGCATATTTTACTTGGTTGATGTAGATCCCCGAATCCGTTTGCTTCACCTGCAATCCCAAGAAATAAGTTAGTTCACCAACCATACTCATTTCAAACATCGCCTTCATTTCATCTGCAAAAGAATGAGCAAGAGAGTCATTAGTAGCACCAAAAACAATATCATCTGCATAAATTTGAGCTACAACAAAACTATTCTTATCCTTTCTTATGAAGAGAGTAGTGTCTGCAAATCCCATTTTGAAGCCATGCTCAGTGAGATATGCAGTCAATCTATCATACCAAGCCCGTGGAGCTTGTTTCAAACCATACAGTGCTTTCTTCAATTTATACACATCATCCGATCTGTGAGAGTCAACAAAGCCTTTAGGTTGTTCAACATATACTTCTTCTTGCAGCATTCCATTCAAGAAAGCACTTTTGACATCCATTTGATATAGCTTGAAGTTCAGATGACTAGCTATAGCCAACAATATCCTAATGGATTCCAATCTTGCTACCGGAGCAAAGGTCTCATCAAAGTCAATCCCTTCCACTTGTGTGTAACCTTGAGCAACAAGTCTTGATTTATTTCTGATAACAGTGCCATGTTCATCTGACTTGTTCTTAAAAATCCATTTAGTTCCAATTACATTTACACCCTTTGGTCTAGGAACTAATTCCCACACATCATTCCGAACAAATTGATGAAGTTCTTAATGCATAGAGTTTACCCAATCAGCATCTTGAAGTGCCTCATCTACGTTTTTCGGTTCGAATTGGAACAAATAACATGAGTGTGTAATTATACTTAAGGCTTTTGACCTTAATCTCATGTTATCATTCAGACTTCCCAATATATTTGAGGAGAGATGATTAAGTCTTACTCTAAATGAAGGACCTTTAACTAGAGATGTGGATGTACCTTTCTGTTCTGATGAAGAACTAAACTCATGTTGAACCTGTTGAGTCTCATGAACTAGAGTGGATGGTTCAGGACTTGATGGCATAGAAATTGCATCATTCAACACCATTAGCTCCTCCTCACTATGTTTCCTAACATAATCAACAGGAAGAGAGTCATTAACTTCCATAGGCTTATCTTGAACCGGAGTAGTACTTTCTGAATGTGCTTCTGGACATACTTCATCATTGATCACAACATTTGACAATTCCATGACAGTTTTGGTTCTCAGATTATACACTCTATATGCTCTACTAGTAAAGGAGTACCCTAGAAAATATCCCTTGTCACTTTTTGCATCAAATTTCTTCAGGTGTTCTCTATCACGTAGAATGTAACAATCACTGCCAAATATCCTGAAATACTTAACGACCGGCTTCTTTCCTCTCCAGAGTTCATAAGGAGTCTTCTTGGAATCAGGTTTGAAATACACCCAGTTGAGTGTATGGCAAGCAGTGTTAACTGCTTCTCCCCAGAAAGATTTTGGCAATTTTTTATTGTGCAACATGACATGTGCCATCTCTTGAACGACCCTATTTTTCCGTTCAACTATTCTATTTTGTTGCGGTGTCTTGGGTGATGAGAATTCTTGATGTGTGCCCTGTTCATTGCAGAAGGTAGCTAGTTTGGTATTCTCAAATTCTCTTCCATGGTCACTTCTGATTCTGGCTACCACAGTATCTTTTTCAACCTGCAATTTCTTACACAGATGTATTATCTTCTCAGGAGCCTCAACTTTATCTTTCAAAAGCACAACCCAAGTATATCTGATAAAATCATCCACAACCACTAGAATATACTTCTTTCCTCCTAAACTCTAAACTTGAGCAGGACCCATAAGATCAATGTGCAGTAACTCAAGAGGTCTTGAAGTTTGAACACTAGCCACAGACGGATGTTTAGATTTTATCTGTTTACCTATCTGACATGGTCCACATATGCACTTATCTATCTTCTCAAACTTAGGTAAACCAACAACAGCATCACATTTGGAAATCTTTTCTAACTGCTTATGACTTGCATGCCCCAACCGTTGATGCCACAAATCAACTTGGTCAATCTTTGCACTAAAACACTTGTTGCTTATGCTTAGTGTCAATCTATAACAGTTGTCCGTTGTCCTTACACCAACATACATACAATTACCTCCTTCATCAAGTATCTTACATTCATACTTAGTGAAGAGAACATTTAGTCCATTGTCGCAAATCTGACTGATGCTAAGTAAATTTGCCTTCAGTCCATCAACATACCAAACATCTTCAAAGACTGGTAACCCTGGGATGTCCACAGTTCCAATGCCTTTGATGATAGATTTGCTTCCATCTCCAAAAGTGACTATCCCAATCTTTCCTTCAAAAAGAGTCTTGAATAATCATTTGTTTCCTGTCATATGCTTGGAACAACCACTCTCCAAATACCAAAGACAAGAATCATATGCCTTTAAGGTAATTAAGGCAGTATAACACAAATAATTATTACCACATATGATAAGACCAAGATGTTCAATGAAAGATTTAACAAACTCAACAAGAGACAAATAAACAAAGTAAGCAAGTTGATGAATAAGCAAAAAGAATTTCCAAGAATCCATAACAAAGGGGTCAAGGATCAGCTCAGTGATCGAAAGATCAACAACAAAAGAGCTACCCACTCTAATACCACTTGATAGTTTTTAGACTCCTTAAAACAATTGATTTAACCTAGGTAATTAGCCAAGTTGTTATTTAGTCCAATTAAACAAGTCTATATTATCACAATAACAAAGATCAAATCATGCAAAGCAGCGGAAAATAAATAACACAAGATATGATCACCCAGGAAACCAAACCGGTAAAAACCTGGGGAGGATTTGACCAAGCTATCCTCAAGGTAAACTTGAATCCACTATCTTGAAAGAATCAAAGTTCATACAATAAGACTTACAAGCCCCCACGCTCGACTTCTTATTACTACCAACCAGTAGAACTTACTGACACGACCACGTGCAAGCTCCGAATCCATGGATTCCTTCTTTCTTGGATTCACCACCAGATACAAGCACACCCGCTTGTATTTTCTTTAAACTTTAATGGCAGCAACTGAATTGATCATCAAGGCGTAGATAAATTTTCTCCTTGAAAACCCTAAGTTTGTGTAAAGGAAAGCTCCTTTAGATCTCACAAGAGATTTACACAAACCGCAATTATGAGCAACACTAAAACGTGGCTAGGGTTTGCCTTTTATATTTAGGACAAATAAGAAACCCTAAAAACGTTTTAAAACACTTAGGGCTGAGTTGGAAAAATCTACAGAAAATCATTCTGCTCGAGCTTCAATCAATCGAGCCTATCTTTCGATCAATCGAGCCAAGCTGAAAGACACAATGCTTTCCTACTTTAACTCGATTCCAACTTTACATAAATGCACAAATTTGAGCTAGACTAAAACACTTCTAAACACATTGTTTTGATCATGGTTTGCCAACAATACAAATTAGAGTTCTAAATACATAAAATCCTAAGACTTTAGAACCTAACAAACCTCATTACCCATATAATGTAAGGAGTGCTTTTAGAGAGAAAACCCTAACATACACACTTAAGAGTTAGAGATTATTATAACCACAATCATCTACACTTTTCCTTATGGTTTTCCTTTACTCATACCTTTCCATATCCAAATCCTTGAGAGGTTAATAACTCAAACACTTACCACACCCAATCTGAGTGTCAAGTGAGGTTTTGGTGTTGCTAGGAAGCATTGGAAGAAGCCAATCGTTAGCGGATGCAATCGGGCTGAATTACGTGATCCGGGAAAACTCGAGAAGATAAGGTTTCGTCAAACCAATTGGTAGCAAGAGCTTAGAGGGCTCAAGTACATGGGATAGACTAGGCTTGGAGGGTCTTTTGTTATTCGTGTATTCCAACTTATTTTCTAGTGGATTGACTTGCAGCTTAAAGGGCGGCAGAGAGGTTTTTCGCTGAATTCTTCGGTTTCCTCTTCGATAACATGTCTCGGTGTTATCTTGTGTTTGCATCTTTCTTCCCTATTCTTTTAGCTTTCATTTTATTGTTAATATTTGATGAATATGACTTAGATTAGTTTTATCATTTGTTTGCACGCATTTACTTTTATTCCGCACTTAATTTAAGTTAGAGTAAAAACAGCCAAGCCGTAACTTTTAATTGGGGGTCTAAACAAGCTCTTGTGCATTCAAACATATTCGAGCTTTCACAGTCCATCCTATTCTCCTTTTTTCTTTTTTCTTTTCTTAATGTAGTCCAATACATCATTGGCTAGGACATTATATATATATATATATATATATATGATTGGTCTACCATGGACAATAGCATTTGGTATGGAGTTACAATAGAGTTCATGGTATGCTTTATTTAACTAAAGGTACGTTTGGTATGCTATAATAGCTCCTGTAATGGAATAGTTATTCATGTGTAATAGCAATTCAGTCATTTAGTTGCATCTTTATTACATGGATTAATTATTACATTGGAATGACTATTCTTTAAATTGAAGAATAACTATTTCTCTTTAAAATGAATGTAATAGTTATTCCTTAGTATATATAATAGGTTTTAAAATTAATATATTTCCAAAAAATATAAAGTTTCCTTATACGTCATCTTTTATAAGTTTTCCATAGGTAACAACCAAACTTATGAATAGTAATAGTTATTCCATTACAATGTCTTCTATTTCCAGTAATAAAGATTACTATTCCTAATATAATCTACATTCAATGTACCAAACATACCCTACCACGTTAGATGCCACTTTGTAAGTAGAGTTAAAAAGGCTAATGGGCCAAAAGTCTTGGGGGCTCTCTCAGGAGCTTTTCCTTGGTATGAAAACTATATAGGTGCAACTGAATTGTTAAATTTAGAAAGAGTATCCTGGACAAGAAAGTTCACCTATGGGAACCATAATTAGGCATGAATCAATGACAATTGATGTCTTGATTCAAGCCACAATCAAGGGCAGACAAAAGACAATGCTAAAAATGTACGGGCAAGATATGCTAACAGTCATGAGGGATTTTTATGTTGGGGCATATTAGAAATATAGAGAATTCAGGTTTATACTACACTCTTTTACCTTCATGCATAGTCGGGAAATGCTGGGCTTCGTTGATAATCCTGGATTTGGATGTGCTATACACTATACTCTTTCTTTAATCAAACTACTTCACTCAAAAAATTAAGATAATGCAGTTCAAAATTTTCTCTGTTCCTTTGATGAATAATGGACAACAACAGCATTAATTATCCTTTTTGTAATCTAAATCCACACTCATACTTACTATAAAGAATTAATAAGGAAAATATCTACGAGTATTACTAGGCAATAGGAAAAACAAAGCTGGTAACTAATAACCAAGATGCACCAGAGCTCACCAGTCTATGAAAGGGACATAGAGTCCGAAGTAAGAACATAAAACAAAAAACAAACAAAACCCAGATATGGAGGCACTTAACAAAGCCTACCATTTTATCCAACTCTTTTAGATGGAAAAGATTTTACTTTTTTTTTTTTTTTTTGCCAATTAGGAAAATATGTTACTTACTAATGATCGAGCACCTTAGAAACTAAGCAACAAGTCAAACAAGAACTGCTACGTAGCTAAGAGCTCCATAGTATAATGAGGCATTCCAGCTCCAGGTGCACGTTGATTCTGGTTATCATTCAGTGCTCCATCAATATCCTGATGAATGATGAATGAAGGCAGAAATCTGCAGTAAGTAGCAATGAAATTTATAATTATTATGAAGGTCAGAAAAACCAAAGCCAACATAGGTTAAAAAAAAAAAAACAAAAAACAAAAAACAATAATGCAGTAAAAATGCATACCTAACCTATCAAAGTTGGAGTTCCATTCAATATGGCTCGAATATTCAATATTTATCAGTGAATAACTATCCGAATATTTTCCCCAGCTGCTGCAAATTCCTCCTGAATTTCTTTGTTGAAGTCTTCGGGCATATTTGTTAACTTCAACTCAAGGAGTGTCTCCAAGTATGTCAGCCCAATGGCGTTCTTTAATTTGTCGCAGGACCTAATCTCCAACTCCCTGAGATTTTGCATTGCTCCTTGCTGCACATGCCAGCTTTCTAGAGTATCTAGCATCCACAGTTTCAGAACCCGAAGTTGGGGAAATTCCTCAATAGAGCAAGCCATAGCTCTTCCCTTGTAAGAACCAGAGTAAAGACAGAGTGACCTGAGTTTGGGAAGTTTTCCTAATTTGGGCAGTGGATCATCAGAGAGCTGAGATGCTGATAGGGTAAGATCAGTGAGGCTTTGTGGGAGCTGGTTCATGATGGATGGATTCTCTAGCCTTCCAAACAAATATAGGCTCAAGAGATTCTCAAGGTGCGAAAAAGGCTTCAAGTCTAGATCCAAGGGTTCACCCATTTCGCCAATTGACCTCAACCTTAAAGATTGAAGGTGGTTCAGTCGCAAAATCCACTCTGCCAAAGCTGTTTGCTGTGATAACTCCAACTGGAATGCCAATTTCAATTTTCTAAGGTTCATCAACCTATCTAGGCCATTGTTTAGAGGACTGTCTTCATCTACAAATACACCCCATAATGTTTGAAGATTCCTTAGTGCAGTTCCACTTGGTTGCACAAAGTTACTTCGATAACTTTGGTTCAAGTATAGATGCCGAAGTTTCTGCAGTTTCCATATTGAACCTGGGAGTTTGCGGATATACGTATGCTTCACATCCAAGATTTGGAGGTTGGTCAGATTGCCAATGGATGATGGGATGGCCTCAAGGTAAGTCCACCTTAAGCCCAGATACCTCAGGTTAATTAGATTTCCTATGTTATTGGGCAATATTGGTCTGAATACACGTTCAAGATCAAGAACCTTTAACAAATGGAAGCAACCAGTTGCAATGCCCCTGTTAAGAAGGTTTCCTATATCTTCCCCAGGTTGATTCCCTTCTCGAGCATCAAAAGAGAGAATTGCAACGAGATTTCTATAGTTCCGCAAAACATGTGGGGAATTTTTGTCTTTACCATGAATAATATCAAAAGTAACATCTCCTCTATCAAATTGATCGGCAAGCCTCTGATCTGAACTTTCATTTCGCAACCGGTACTCTCGCAGAGCATTAGGCAAACAAAATGTCTTGATCTTCCCATCTAGTTTTGTTTCCAGTACTTGAATTATGTACCTATTTTTCAAATCGGCTAAACACTTCTCTGCAACACATTCAGGGGAATCTTCTGCCCTTTGTTGTACCAACTCTTCTGCAACCCATGAAGCAACCACTCTTCTTGCAGGGATTTCATAGTCCCTAGGGAAAAGTCTAATGTAAGAAAGACATTTCCCCAGTTGAACAGAAACTTCTTCATTTTCCATGGCTTCGATCCATGGTTCTTGGTAGCGATTAATGCTCGCAAGCACACTTGACAAATCCTCCTCTGTCACATGTTTCCCTATCATAAGATACCCTAAACGGAAAATGGCAAGCGGCAGGCCACCGCATCTTCCTACAGCAACTTTTGCTTTAATGATTTTCTCTGATTCTGGGGGAATTTCAGGTGGAAGGTGCACCATCTGGGTAAAAAGCTTCCAGCTCTCTTCCTTGGTTCTTAGTCGAAGTAGGTGCTGAGTGCTGCTTTGGTCAGCATGTGAAGCTACACTCTTGTGGCGTGTGGTAAGCATAATTGTGCTCCCGTTTGTTGTTGCTGGAAATGCTGCTTTTAGAGTATCCCAAGTTTCCGTTGTGCTAATATCTTCCAGAACTAGAAGGTACCTTTCCTCCCCCAAGAAATGACGTAACTTCTTGATCCAATTTTCTCTTCCTCTCTGTTCCTCCTGTGGTTCAAGAACTCCTAGTACCAGCTTTTCTATTTTATTCAAAAGTGACTTGTGACCTATAGAGACCCAATGACGGTTAGGAAAATGTTTCAAAATGGCTTCATGGTTGAAAACCATCTTTGCCAGCGTCGTCTTACCTATGCCTCTCATCCCCACAATAGAAACAACTGGTTCACGGTTGGTTAATCGTGAGATCAATCCAAGCATGTCTTCTTCCAAACCGACTACTGAGGTTGACTCTTCCCTTATTTCAATTTGATATGCTTTGATGGTTCTTTCAAAACAAGAGATAACTTGCCTCATTCGTTCAATTTCCACCGAAGGCTTTACCTCATGTCTTCTCTCGTCTGTACCTTTAAACAATGAAGCATAATCAGGAGAGTACGAAAATACATCTTCTTTAGGTGGTTCATAGGTGAAGATTGAGTCCATAAAAAAGGTGTCTTCTTTATTTCTTGCTGCTTCATATTTTATATAGGCTTCAATGTTTTCCTCTATTACATCAACAGTGCTCTTCATTTTCTTCAACCAGGTCCTTCTGGATTTATCTACGCCTTCAATTGCTATTACTTCTTTTGAAAGGCTATGAATTTGCTCCCACTGATCACACATCGTCAACAGCAATTTGACCTGATCACTTTCTGCAGTCAACGAATTTGGCAGCTGTTTGAGCCAGTGCCGTTTCTTGTCTTCGATATCTTTAACTGTGCGATTTTTTATCTGAGTCACCTCCTCATTTGGGGATCGAGTGTCAGATTTTGATATCGGATCTCTTCTGATAAATTTAAATCCATACCTTTCCTTTCGCCTGTAGAGGTCAGAAAAAGCAGCATCAATGCTCTTCATATCCCTCTTAAGCTTACGCCTTGCCATCCAGTTACTGAAAGGTGAAAACCGCCCTTCTTTTCTCTGTATGAAGCTCTCGATAGCACGCTGTGCTTCATCAATGATCTCTTTAGGTTCCTTCACCCAGACCTTTTCCGTTTTACTTAGGAATTCAATCCCTTCTAAATCTTTCATGAAAGCACCCAGTAACAACAGTTGCAATTTGATTAACTCAATTTTCTCTCTCAGGCCATACACTGAACTCGTAATCTGGCAATTGATTTTTTGAACCAAATCAGCTGCTGAGCAAACATTCTCCTTATGACTGATAGACTCGTGCTCAATAGGTCTGTCCTGCAGGCTTCTAATTTGAGTTCTTGATCTCTCCAATGTTCCATAGATATCAACCTTCGATTCTTTTTTCTTCTCCAGGTGACCATTTATTTCTTCCTTGATCTGCTTCATATCATAGTAAAGGGCATCTTTAATAAAATAATTTTTAAGAGTCCAAATACACCTTTCGGCAGCGCCGGCAGGTTTCTGTCTTGTTTCTTTGTACTCCTTAAACTTGTGAATGATAACTTTTGCATGTAATACCACACATTCAGCGATATCCATCCAGGCCACCTCAGCTGGATCTGGTAATACAGTCATTTTCGGGTTAATTCGTGACTCCGACAGGTCCCTGGCTCTCATATCGATTTCTGCCCAAGAATTCGAAAGACTTTCTATATCGTATGAAAGAGCTTTCAATAATCTATTTTCTCTTCGAATCCAGTTGAAATCGTTTTCTAACGACTGAAATGAAACATAATTGTAGAAAAAGAAAAGAACGAATACTGCAAAAAGAGAGGACCCAAGGAAGTGGGCAGGTAACATTAGAATTTCACAAATGCAATGAAGGGTCAGGGCAGTAATTGAAAACTGGAGAATAAGATCGTCAGGTGCAGTGGCCATTGGGTGCTCTCTTCTTAATAATAAGTGTTTCAAACAGAATTGGTTACAGGATTACAGCTAAGCCTGAATTGGTCACACACATATACACAACCACTAATCTCAAACCAGAACTACCGTTCTTAACCCACACCCACCAATCTCAGCCTAGAACCATCACCGGTCTCAACCCAAAATCACCGCTCTCAATCCACAACAACCAATCTTAGCTCAAAACCACAACAGATTAAAAAAAAAAAAAAAAAAAAAAAACCCAGAACCACCGATCTCAAAAAACAATTCTATCAAACCACCTCGATCCACCAAACATTGAGCTTCATGAAGAGAAAGAGTGAAAAAGAAGAGAGAGGCATGAGAAAGGTGAGAGAAATAGAGTCAAGAGGGAGGAGAGAGTCCGATTTGATAATAATAAATAAAATTTAGTTTTAGCATTTCTACCGTGCAATGCCACTGGTAGCATTGCACTGTAGCAATGCTAAAAAATATTTGGTATTTTGTAACAATGGTGTTATTGTTTTGTTTTTGTTAAATTATGGATTATCCTAAAGTTTAAGTTATTGAAAAGCCGCATACTTTTAACACTGAGAGAGTGGGTTGAGATTTTAAATGAAAAGTATAGTTAAGGAGACAATAATCAGACTCAAGACTTTTTTGTTGACAACAACCAATCTTAGCTCAAAACTAAAAAAAAAAAAAAAAAAAAAACACAGAACCATCGATCACCGTTCTCAAAAAACAATTCTATCAAACCACCTCGATCCATCAAACACTGAGCTTCATGAAGAGAAAGAGTGAAAAAGGAGAGAGAGAGGCACGAGAAAGGTGAGAGAAATAGAGACAAAGGGAGGAGAGAGTCCGATTTGATAATAATAAATAAAATTTAGTTTTAGCGTTTCTACTGTGCAATGCCACTGGTAACATTGCACTGTAGCAATACTAAAAAATATTTGGTATTTTGTACTTATGGTGTTATTGTTTTGTTTTTGTTAAATTATAGATTATCCTAAAGTTTAAGTTATTGAAAAGCCGCATACTTTTAACACTGAGAGAGTGGGTTGAGATTTTAAATGAAAAGTATAGTTAAGGAGACAATGATCAAACTCAAGACTTTTTTGTTGGGTTTCGTGAAGCCTAGTTTTGTTTGATTTGGTTTGACGACCCGACCCGACCCGAATAATATTGCGTAGTTTTTAATGGGAGATTTACTAAGACTTAGTCCATGGAGTGGAGGCTTGAGCTGATAGGCCCAAGCCGGAGTGCTCATGAACAAGCCTTTGGGGGTTTGGGGGCAACGCCCCTGGGAAATTTTTTTTGGCCCGTTTAGCCCATTGTGGAACCGCCTTTTGTAATTAGGGTTTTTTAGTGTGGAGTCGGTTGCCATGTTTCATATATAGAGAAAATATTGTAGCCGCATGTTGTATTCTTCCCTGAAAATAGTAAAATCCCTGCAACTCCGTGGATGTAAGCAAATTGCCGAACTACGTAAATATTGTCTTGTGCATGTGATTGTTTTTCTTTGGCGTGTGTTTTTCTCTATTTTTTTTTTTTTCTCACAGGTTGAGAATTTGGTGTAATTCCCTACATTTTTTGCTGTAATACTATATTAAATTAACAACAATCCTAAAAGCTTAAATTATTAGAAAATGATATATTTAATCACCTAATCGCATAATTTTAATATTTTCCCTCATATGTGAGCTCAAACTACTTATTAAAATGTGTGACCCACCTAATACATATAAGTTTAAATGAAAGTAGAATGGAAGAGACATTTATTAAACTTTGTACATTTCTTACTCTATCATGTTAAATTATTAATTATTATAAAAGATTAAACGGTTTAACCGTAGGTCTGCTTCTAGTGAGTAGTGAGTAATGACTTTGTCATCCCATTATCTACAATGATTTTAAAAATTGGATTTTTGCGCTTTTAAATGGACAAATGGTACGTTCTGCGCCCAAAAACGTGAAAAATCACATACTGCCGTGGCGAGATTCCTGTTGAACCTTTTATGTGGCTAGCACGAGCCCATCATAAATGATTGGGAGTGTGAATTAGGGATTTTTTTTTCTTTTTTTTGAGAAAAGGATGTTTGAATTAGTTGACGTGACATGACTTGCACCGGTTAAGTTGGATGTGAGCTAATTGGGCGCACAAAAGTAAGTTGGATGTGAGCTCATTCGGCGCACAAAAGGTACTTTTGCCAAAACTTTATAGGCGGAATTACCTTCGTTTTCTAAGGTCAAGTTGGTTACTGCATTTATCAACTTAGGAATACTTCGTTAATAATATTATTACAATATTCTGATAACAAGTCATAGGTGATAGGTTATTATTATCTATTACTGAGTTAGTAAAAAATTAATTTCAGTAATGGGTTTAAATTAATATCAATAACAATTTATCACCTATAAGTTATTATGAAAATATTGTATATGTAATATTTCTCTATTAACTTACGGTCATTTTAAGTTTTTAACTAATAGTTAATTTATCTATGCTATCTTTTCAGGAAAAATACTAAAGGGATAAACTATGTATGCTATTAGTATATGAGTTTTACTATTGTATGCCCTTAGGACATATAATAGTAAACCATTTTAAGAAACTTTTTATGAAAAAAAAAAAAAAAAACTAAATTTTTCTTTATACAATTTTTTCAATTCTCAATAAAAATTTTCATAAAATAGATGATTTATATATATATATATATATATATATATATAAGACCTAAAATGGGTGATTAATGTATGCCCTTAGTATATTTGAAGTTTAAGTGATTAATAAAATATTTTAATTGGCATTAAAACGTTTCCATGTCACCATATATATAATAAAAAAAAAAAATGAGTTGATAGCTTTGGATGCCTTCTTGTTTTTTAGGGAGGACTAGTGTGGGTGACACATGCAAGGCAAGTGATGCCCCTTAGTGAGAAAAATTAAATATAAATTCTATATAAAGAAGTATGAAATCATGTACGAAAAATTTAAAGTAGCTATTTAACATATGAAAATCTACTTACTATAATAGTTTCTTCGAACTTGTTTACTAAAGGCAATATCTGCTCACTAAAAAAAATCTAAGAATTATAATGAATATCATTATCTTTTGATAGGCTAAAAATGTATTGACCCCTTATAATGAATTAACCAATTAGTTAGCCAAGTTAATTAATTAATTCAATTAGCATGCAATATGCATGGTAGCACAAACAAATAACCAACTAAGTAATATGTAGCGAAAATTAAAGTTGACACGGTGATTTGCTTACGAATGGAGAAAACCTTCAAGGCAAAAACCCCATCGGGTGATTTTAAGGTCACCACTCCCTAGAATCCGCTATTATCACAACAAGCGATTACAGGTAAAGGAATCTCAGTACCTTATACCAACCTATAGTTGAACCCTTACCCCAATACCTAATTGGACTTGTTCTGTAATTACAATCTCTCATTTTCAATGCACGGCCAGTACATGACTAACAAATCAATGCATGGATCCAAGTACGTGACTAACCACCAACTTGAGAAGGATGTTGGTTGCAAAGTTCTTTAGTTCATCAACACAATGAAGATCATGAAGCTCCTTGGTTACAAAACCTTACGGCGTACAAACACAGCAGCTTCTTCAAGGGATAGATGAACTAGGGCATATGTCTCCGATCACAATTTGCTTGTGAAAAACATTTGCATTAGATTGCATTCACTTGTGATGGCTCTTAAAATAATCCTTATATATGTTTAGGGTTGTGAGAAAGGAAAGCCTAAACCAATATACATGGATTTGTGTGAAAATCAAATTTGAAAAACTGATTTTTGTAAATCTCAATAGATAGGTTATCTATCATGCTAACTATCGAGCTTTAAAATACAGCACTTCTTCACTTGATTCTTGGACAGATTTGCATGGCTTTAACACTTGGACTTGAACTCTTGTTCCTTAAAGTATTAAACACTTCATAGATTTATCAAATTACAAGTAAAGTGCATTTTGTCAAAGGATTAGCCAATTCTAAATGACATATGTTCTAACAATCTCCCCCTTTGGCAATCTGTGACAAAACCACAACAAATTATAAGGTTTGCTATAACAAAGTAAGAACAATGTATTTAAAAAGAAAAGAAAAGAAAAGATACAAAAAGTCCTCATTACATCCCTTAAAACAATAACACTTCCCCTAATAAAAATATCTCCTATAACTAACTCTCCCCCTAAGTACATGACTACTCTCATACCCAAAACTACTCTTCCTTTTTGTCACGAATGACAAAAGGTAAGTCACTGAGAAGCAGTCATCTCCTCGTCACTAGAAGAGCTAGCACCATCAGCATCATCACCGAAGCCATCATCATCACTCTCATCCTTTGAAGCCTGTGGAGATGGAGATGAAACCACCCATGACAGTCTGTTATCGTGTGATACGACCAACATGGGTGTTCACCTGACACAACTCATCATTGAGAGTGTCAAGGTGAGCATCCATGCACACAAGCTGTGCCATGATGGCCTCGAAAGTCACTCCAGCCACAGAAGAAGAATGAGTGGAGGTGGATGGAGTAGAAGAAGCCAGAGGAGTCACCGTCTCGGTCTGTGGCCACTTCAGTCGAAGCTGGGCCTCACTCCGTCTAACGGTCATTGCGTCTATGGCACACATGACAAAGAAGTGTGTAGACTTAAGATAGGAGATAGATGCATGGCAGAAAATCCGCGTGATAGCTGAAAGGAAAATGAGCTTATCACGGGTCGTCGTATCCTTATAAACATCTATAAAGGAGAGTATGAAGTGAGAGGAAAAATCTATAGTGAGTCCCTCAAGTAGGGATAACAAAAATCGAGCACGAGGCTCAATAATGGAGTTATAGTGAGACAAGGGATGGAGAACAAATGTCATCACCATATTAAGGAACCTCAGACCTTTTGCAAAGCTCAGGCAAGGGGTGTTTTAATGGTCACCCCAAGATGAAAGTGTCTCACAGAAGAGAGATGAGAGTTCGTCTTTTGACACAATGCATGAACATTTAAGATCATTTAAACAAAACCTATCCCAAAAATTTCACAAAAACTTCAACAATTTTTGAAAACCCCAAATATTTTCAAACACCCCAAAAGTTAGGCCAGAATGAATGAAATTCATGATAAAATGATAGAAAAGAGATCATACCAAAGAGAAAAACCAAGGATTAGGCCGAAGATTGAGTGGGGAAGATAAAGAGTGTGATTGAGAAGTGTTTGGGAGAAGGAGAGAAGTTTTTCTATCGAGAGAGATCGGATAAAATGAGAGAAAATATTGTGCTGAGATATATATAGAAAACACGAAGCTTGATGGATCGAGAGGTGTCAAGATTTGATTCTCGCCAGATGGAGCTGTCGAGGAGCTATCAAGAGGTGTCCAAGCCAAAGTGACCTCGATGGATCGAGAAGCTATCGAACATCTATCGAGCATACAGAAACTTTCTCGATGGATCGAGAAGCTGTCAAGAAGCTATCGAGACAAATTCTCAAAAACTTCGATGGATCGAAATTGTAATAACAGCTATTGAGAAAGGAAGATCAAGAGGCTCGATAGATAGCCTAGCTGTCAAGAGGTATCGAGAAGCTATAGAGATTGCTCAAAAATAGTTTTTCGAAGAAGAGAAAAACACAGATATGAATGCAATCAAATATGCTACTCAACCAAAGGTCCAAACAACATTTTAAGCTCTCAAAAACATATCTCAACAAGAAAATGTCAAGCATATTGATCCAAAACACACACACACACACACACACACACACACACACACACACACAAAACAAGTCTAACCAATTTTATATTTCAAAAACAAGTCAAGACAATTTAGTGAGCATACATTAACACGTGTATTCCTTGTGATGGCCAAATCACATTGTACCTGCACATGTATCAAGCGTAGCAAAGAATATTGCATGTTGTGTGTAAAAAACATCGCAAGATTGCATAAGTTTATATATGCTATGACGATTTGAGATATGAGAAAATCACTTTAACTCATACACAATCATAACTACTTGATGGGGACTATCACCTTCGAGGTACATCCTATAACTCCTATAACTCCTATAACTCCTACTTCTCCTAGAAGACACACTTGCAATCATATATAAAGCTCTAGACATCCAATTTTGCACCCATGATTTAATCAAGGAGAATGACTTGAATGACCATTCACGTACCCTAAAAATCATGATTGCATTACATACATTCATTTATTTTTGCATTACTTGCATCAAATTTATTTATTTATTTTTTTATTTTTTTGCATCAATTCACTCATTACATATTATAAAATGATTTTGAGATTCTAACGGTCATAGCAGTGTGTCCGGTTTCCAAATCAGACCATCGAATCGAAAGATATCGCATGATTAATTTTGCATGGTCAGTATGCATTGTGTTTAGGTAGAGTCAACTACACATGATTAATTTAAATTAATTTTAATTGGTTAAACAATTAAAATTAATTAAATAATTTTGTGATTGGTTGATAATTAGTGTTTAAAATAAGGATGCATGCATAGGAATAAAAGGGATGATTGGATAACAATAAAATTGTGGATAAAATGAACTTTATCAAGATTTATTTTATGGTATTTATCTACAAGATAATTGTTCTTAAAAAAGTCTAAATTATCAAGAAAAGAGATAAAAAAAATCATAGACGGAGAATGAAAATGCGTCTAGGTGCAAGGACCTATCAAAAAACCCTGGAAGAGGAGTCCAAACGACACTTGAACACGAAGGAGTGTACGGTGTCCAAGAGCCAATTCGGCACATTTGGAGTGCCGAATGGCACTCTAAAAGAGCCGAATTTTACCCTTTTGGGCTTTGGCCCAATGGCCTTCGGGTGACGATAAGGCACACCGTTTTTGATCTTTTCGCAAATGGATGCATCCGGATTCACATCCTAATCGCTCGTGCCTACTTTTTAGAGTCTTCTGGCCTCTATACATAATGACTGAACCTCATAATTTAGCACCTTTTTTTTTTACACTCTGAGAGGCATACATTTTAGGCTTTCAAATTGCTCATATTTTCTGATCCCCTCTCTGATTTTCTATTGAAGCTAGGGCTTGTAGGTTTCAAAGATAATTGCATAAATTTTTTTAAACCCTAAAACATCCTTTCAAGAACAAGAAGCGCTCCATGCAAGATGTTGCCTTCTAACCTTTTTTTTATTTTTTATTTTTTATTTTTTATTCTTCTCTTATCATGATGATGCATGTTTAATTGTTTCAAATATTCATATTCTACCTTGTTAATTTAGTTTATGAAAATATGTTCTTGATTCCTTTGTTGTTGCTGTAATCTCTTTCTTAGTTTTAAAGATCTGCATGTAATTAACTCTTTTTCTTCGAAATAAAATAGATCTACATCTTCCTTAGATTTAGATATGAATTTTTCTTCAAAATAAAACAGATTTGCATCTTCCTTAGATGTAGATTTGAATTTTTCTTCACAATAAAGCAAATCTGCATCTTCCTTAAATATAGATCTTCCTTAGATGTAGATCTGGATTTTTCTTAATCAAAACTGGTTTGTGTCTTCATTAGATGCAAATCCCAACATTTTTTATCCCAAAAAAAAAAAAATTTGATGTGTATCTTAAATACAGATCTGATTTTTTTAATGCTTGCAGATTTTTGAAATAAAGAAAAGGATAAAACATGATTGTGTTTTCGTTTGGTGTATTTAATTCATGTTCCATGAATTAAAATTATGAGTGAAACTCTCTTCTTAAAAAATCTTTTTCATCCTTTTTTAACATATAAAAAACAGATCTGATTTTTTTTTTTTTGTTATTAAAAACCTTTTTTTATTATCATAAAACGGATCTGATCTTTTCAAACCAAAAAACCACTTTTTTTAGTTCTTAAAAACAGACCTGATATTTTTCAAATCAAAAGACTTTATTTTATATAATAAACATAGATTTGAAATATATATATATATATATATTTTATCTCCAAAAACCACTTTTCTCCACATACCACAAAACAGATCTAGTATTTTGATAAATCAAAACCATTTTTTTTTACCAACTAAAATAGATTTGATTCTTTTCAAAAGAAGAGACTTCACTCATAAATAAATTTGTGTGATTTAATTTTGGGTATCACATGTTCAACATATCATTCACAACATGCATAAAAAGGTGTTAGGATCAGTGCCTTTAAATCCTATTGTATGATGCTATATATGATATTATGTATGACATGATGTATGACTTTAATTCTAATTAATAAAGTTGTTTTATTATTATCTGAAATATTGGTAACATGAATATTCGAACATTATCATATAGTCCATGAGATGCATAGTATGTGATTTATGTGAAGAGTCACAGAAGATATAAATCACAGGTTCTTTGTAAACTCGGAATTTTTAGCTTGTAGTTGGTAATGAAATTGGGCATTTCATCTGCGAAAACTATAACATATTAACTAAAATGATTTTTCTTGATCATGGAAGTGGTGACTTCTAGTTGATATGTTGATATGTTTTAAGAGTTAAAACATATTGAACTGGACCGTTGTGAGATTTATTATTCTCCTAACGACTGTCAATTGAATAATAAATCTCACGACTTATATTTGCATAAACTCTTAATTCTGAGAGAATAATGGACCTGATCATGAAGTGTAGGTTGCTTTGATATATCAGGAGTGAGATCTAAAGTTACGGTCAAAACCTCAGTATGTTGGGCAGCCACATTTAGTGTTGATGGAACATATATTCTCAAGATAGAATTCATAGTCTCTTAACGGAGATATAAAATATTCCCTTGAGATAAGTTTAATGGGTTTAGTTATTCAGAGAGTTAGGCCTAACTACTTTAGTAAGAAATCACTAAAGTATATATTTATGAAATTGGATTTCATAAATATATGGTGAATAACTTAAAAGGATTAAATCGGGTACTCAAGAATTAAGATGTAGTAATTTACAAAGTGGCAGACTACTTTCATAACTTTGTATTACTTCGAATATTTTATGAAGGGATTGCATGTACAATAAAGTCTTGGGATATAATTTATTAATAAGGCCTAGAGTGCAATTATATTCATATAGTGGTATTAAATATAATTAATGGTAACTTTGAACTTATCAAGAATTAATAGAAAAGCCCAAGGCCCATTGAAGCTAGTGTCTTATTTGTTCCCTTTTGATCCCACTCCAAGCCACATACTGAAGCCCAATTAGAAAGGCCCAAAAGGCTAGCCTAATTAGATAATCAGTTATTATGAGAGAAACATACAGAATTTTGTAAAACACTACAAGTTCATGAAATGGTATGTATGTGAGTGTTGGACACTCTCTAATTCTCTAGAACATATACATATAACTGATTGAGAGAGCACACATCTTGGACGTTAGTGGAATTGGAGTGAAGATTGAAAGTGTTCTCGAGAACTTCTGATCTTTGGTTTAGAAATTCACTGCACCAAGGTACACTCTCTTGTTCTATACTTTGAAACTTACATAATGCATATTATCAATTGCGAATAAAGTAGATACGTTAATTTTCCACTGCGTATGATTTGTATGCGATACAAACATGTGATTTTCCAACAAAAGGTACATTGGTCACAAGAGTCTAGAAGACTAGACTCTGTCAAGGTGGAATGGGAAGACAGGTGCCTAACATCTTCCCATTCCGTAACCTAGCCTCCGGATTTAGGTAATTGGTTAAGTAGATCTAGCCTTGTCTTTACTTTTTATTTTGGGTAGAATGTAACTAGGACAAAAAGCCATGTAATTATTTGGTAGTTTGTAACTAGGACCTAAAGCCTTGTAATTTTTCAAATTTCCAAATATGTAATTTTTTTTTATTCAATCAATGAAGAGAGCAATTCAATCATGTATTTAGTTTTTTTTTTTTTTTTAAATTTATAAAAAATAAGTGGCGACTCCATACCACTTACCCAAAAAGAGAGGTGTCCTAAAAAGCACTCCAAAAATCTTTTTTTTAGAGGCACCCCACTTTTGGTGGTCTTTCACAGTGGTGACTCTGCTGGGGATGTCGAGGGCTAAGCTTCGTATTAGACTTAAGTGACCAAATGTGTACCTTTGTTTTGCATGGTCTTGCATGATATGGTTGTTTGTTTGTTTATTTATGTTTGATGGGATGTTGTATGATATTTTGGCATATGGAATTTGTTGTTTGTATTGTTTGTTAAAATCTTTCCCTAACTGTCATAATGTGTGCCATCCAAACAACAATGTATGCACCCCTTTTCAACAATTTTGTGGTGGTAGTAACCATGGATCACCGATTTTCATTAGATTCGGGTACCCAATGGCGAACTCACCAACTCATAGCCTAAAGTCACTGGATCATTTCTTGTTGATTGTAAAGGACAAACCATGCCGTTCGGACCAACGTAATGTACATTACATTACAAGTTGGGAGGTGTAACGTCTTAGTTATAGGAAACAATGAAACAACAAAGCCACCCTACAACATAATGACTTAGAACCTACCCTTAGGTTGGTCCTAGTTAAAATTGCATTGCATGTTGTATGTGTTTGTTTTGGTTGATTGATGGATGTGGATAGGGTCTTAGCTTTGATTAATCTGACCAAGCCTGTCATTAGGGGAGAATCTGGTCAAGATCTAAAGGAAGGCTACAAAGAGAACCAAAGCCCGACACTCAAGCCAGTGGCTCTATTTCCAAGCCCGTCACTCCTATCACAATACTGAAGCCTTCAAGCATAGAAAAGACTCCATTGCTTCAACATCACAACCCCATCTTTAACCTCTAAGACAGTTCAAGCCACAAGAAGTTTGAAGCTCCTAGCAATATGGCAGAAAAGGGAGAACACTCAAACACAGAGGAACCCATGAACACCCAAGAGCTACTCAACACCATGGTAGCTAGTCAGATTTAGCTGAGGGAAGACATGAACCGTATGATGCAACAATTTCAGAATTCGAAGGGTAATCAAAGGGAGGACAAGATTGATCATGATTTACCAGCCGGAGAGAGTGAGAAGAAGATCAATGAGAGGATGAATAAAATGGAGGAGATGATTAGAAGAGCCCGTAAGATGGAGGAACTTATGGACTACAATTTGCTCTCCCTGTTCCCTAATGCAAGGTTGCCACCCAAGTTCAAGATTCCAACCCTGGACAAGTTTGATAGGACTGGTTGCTCAAAGTCCCATCTGAAGATGTATATAAGGGCTATGCAGACCTTAGGCGCAACCGAGGAAGTACTTGCTCAGATGTTCCAAAACACACTAACTAGAGTCGCTTAAAAACTCTCCTCTCTATCACTCTCATCCTCTTCCACTGGTACCTCCATGCCACCGTCTCCACCATCATTTTTCTGGCAATGTCACCGGAAAATCCTTAAGAACCTAGAAACCCCTTCACATCCTTTTTTTTTTAGGTACAAATTTCTAATCTTTTTAGTGGGTTTTACACTTTTGCTTGAGGTTATTTCTATTCAAACTTTAATAATGATACCCATGTGATTTATGAGCATTGGAAGTGATATTTATGTGTTTATATGTATGGGTTTTGTATTGGTGGAATTATTTGATGAGTGGGTTCATGGTTTGTGTTAATGATGACTATGTAAGGTTTATGTATGTATGGAAAATTTAGGGGTTTTGAGTTATAACATGTGATGGTTGGTAAATCTAATTTTTCCATTGCTGTTGGGTTTATTTGGAGTTAGTTGAAGTTCTAAATTTCTTGTCTTGGAGGATATTTTGATTTTACTTTCATGGGTCTCTTAATGATGTAGTGTAAATTTATGGAAGCTAGTCATAATGTTGGAAATGATATTAAATGGGTTAACTTTATAAATTGGAGTTTATGCCTTGAGAATCAATTTGTTGAGAAACTTTGGAAGAGGAATGTGTTATTGATGAGGTTAAATATTAGGCTTGCCTAATTAAGTGCTTATTTGGCAATTCCTAAATTGTAGCTAGATACAATTTTAAGCTTTATGCTTATTGTGTTAGGTTTGCTTGATATTGTTGAGGTTCTAGCTAATCTCCTTTGGAGCTTGGAGAATTAGGATTTTGCGTTAGCAAGGTAAGTAGCTTTTTAATGGGATTTTTGAAAAATAAACATGTTGCATAAATGATGTTTTTGGGTTAGACACACTTTTGGAAACTACCTATGGAAATTATATTTTCCTAAAACTATTGTGTCATAACCTTAATATATGTACGATTATATATGAAAATGCATCATATTTGGTATTGCATTTGGGGAAATGCATGAATTGTTGATGTGGAAAAATGAGCATCTTTTATTTAATCTTTGATAAGGAAATCTTGGAATTTATGGTATATTAGAAAATTTAAAGATGCTAATCTTGTCTTGTTATGTGGGAAATTATTAGAAAATCTTTTAACAAAAATGAAGTTGAAAACCTTACAAACTTTGTGGAAGTAAGATTATTTAAGGTTTTTCTGAAATTACCTGGTTATAAACTATGTATTTGAAAGGAAATGTATACTTGTGAGCTTTATGTGGTTTTAATACCATACCATGTGTGATTTCTTGGTGATCACCCTATTTGGTTTTCGTAGTCTTTGTGACAACGGAATCAAATCTAGGTCAGTGCCCTTTTACTTTGGATGATGTGTTCTTCCCTGCTGTCCATAGGGGGAAGAGGTTCCTTGATTGTGTGTGGGTGAGGCTGCTGCCCATGGGGCCAAGAGACCACATGCAAGAGAGGTCCTATTTGACGCGCTCTCTCTACTGCCCATGGGGGGAGAGAAAAACCTTGAGGGTATGGGTGAGGCTGCTATCCATGGGGTCAAGAGTCTGCATACCAAAGAGGACAATATCATGCTAGTTGTGAATGGGTGGATCCCCTAACCGGTCTATGCGGTAGTGTGGTATATTTGTGATAATTTATCTTATGTTAGATATTATGGCTTTGGAAATTATATTGTTGATGCTCACAGATTATAGTATATAGTTTCAAGGTATCTACTTTGAGAAACTTTGTGTTTCAATATTCAATCATTCTTGTCATATCATATTATTATAATTGAAGATGAAACTTGTATTTCTCCCACCCCCATTAATTATGCTACTTATTAGGCTTTAGCTCATCCTACCCTCTAATAGTTTTTCAGAGTAATTATACCTTGGATATGAATCTTACTTCATTGGTGATGATTGAAGTGCTATGTTAAATTTGGAGAGTTTTGCTGTAAATGGTTGGTGACTGATTTTTGCTACATTCACCGAGACATTAATTAATTCTATTAGAGGTTAGTTACTTGAGGTTTGTTAGCCTTAGGCGTGGTAGGCCTAGACTCGATATTGAGATTCCTTATTCTTGATAAGATTGTGACTTTGTGTAATCCAAGAGTTTTGTAATATATATTCATGTATTATGTGGAAGCACATGATTTTTAGTTATTGTTCGTAAATGTGTTATAGAGCTCTGACTTGTAATGTGGAGATTTATGGTTATATATTCTTATCATGTGGAAATGAAAGGAAAATAAAGATCTCCTATAGTTCGGTTGTCCAAAAAGGAAAAATCTACAAGTACCTTCGGGATGTATTTCTCATGCTTTGGACCCTTTTGGGTTTGGGGTGTGACAATACAAGTACAACATGGAAGTGGACATCACAAGAAGAGACCTTGAGACTACCAAGCAAGAGCCAAAAGAATCCTTCTCTACTTTCATTACCAAGTGGAGAGCCAAGGCCGCACAGATGATGAGTAGGCCGAGTGAGGTAGAACAATTAGCCATGGTTGTAAAGAATTTATTGTCTATTTACCACAAATATTTGTTTGCACAATATTTTCCCAATTTTAAAGCTTTAATTGCTGTTGGAACCCAAATTGAGGATGCAATAAACAATGGCACTATAAAGATTGATGACCTTCCAAGGTTTAGGAAGAATGTAGGGTCTAATTCTAAGGCTGCAGAAATTTCCAACATCCATAAAAATGACCTTTGTCAATTGATTGCACCCATTGCACCTAAGCAAGTACCCTAAGGGCCTAGACCTAAGAGAGAATTTCATGAGTTGTACATGCCCATGAGCCAAGTGTATGATAAGCTAAAAGCAAAAGGGTTACTGAAGCCCTTACACCCAAGACCAATTCCAAACCCCTTGCCCTCGAGGTTTAATGTGAATAAAAGATGTGCTTATCACCAAGGCCTTGGTCATGAAATTGACTTTTGTTTCACCCTTCGTCATGCAATTCAAAACCTAATAGACAACAAGGTGATTGCGTCGCCTACAAGGCCTAGCATCACTAACAATCCCGTACCTAATCACAACTTTGGGAAAGGATCGAGGATCAATTGTTTGATGACCAAAGAAGAAAATAAGGAAGACCCATCCGTCTTGATCTATGACCTACCTGAATGCTTCATGATGACATGGGAAGAATTAATGGACATGACATCTACTACTACTACAGGATATGACACATGGAATGAAATACCAGAACCTAAGAACCACCAAATATACATAAATGGGGGGAGACACTTCAAACCCCAAGAGGACAACCAAGTACCCACAAATGGGGGGAGACACTTCAAACCCCAAGTAAACAGCCAAATACCCACAAATGGGGAGAGACACTTCAAACCCTAAGACATCGATCCTAATGATCCAACCAAAATTGCCCACATCACAAGGGGTGCGAGACACTTCAATCCCCCGCATTTAGAGACCGACAACCCAATTGAAGCTTTGAATAGATCCACCCAACAAACACCTGCAGAAGAAGATGAAGGCCTTAAGCAATTACAGAAGACATAAGCTAACATATCCTTATGGGGTTTACTTATGGCCTTATACAAACTCCAACAAAACCTAGTAGACTTGCTTAACCAAATCCAAGTCCCTACAACCACAAACTCTCAGGATCTGAATGCTATGATTGGGTCCATCAATAAGGAACTAACCATTTCCTATTCTGACAAGGATCTGACTAAAAAGGGGAAGCACCACAACGATTCGTTGCATATCATTGTAGATTCCATGGGGAAGAGGATACCGATGATTTTGATAGATGATGGAAGTGCTTTGAATGTGTGTCCTTTGAAGACTACAAGCTGCATCGTCCTGAGCATTGAAGACTTTGTGCCTATTGATCAACATGTGAGGGCATACGACAACAGTAGAAGAGAAGTCTTAGGAACCATAACATTAGATCTCACCATCAGACTGATGGTCAAGAAGGTGGGTTTTCAAGTCCTTAATATAGCCACATGCCTCAATATGCTCCTTGGGCAACCATGGATCCATGATATAGAAGTCATACCTTCCTCTCTATATCAAAAGGTTTGGTTTCCACATGAATAGGCTATTGTGACCATCTATGGGTGTAATACCCGGTCCCAAAAAATAAAAAATAAAAAATAAATAAATAAAAAGGAGATTATTTTTTAGGGGTAATTTAGTAATTTCTAATATTGAAGTTAGCAATATTTATACCCTAATTGTATCATGTAAACCCTAGCCACCCTAAGGATTTTGCTTTTTTTTATGCCTAAAGATTTTCTAAGAGGAGTTGCCGTCCACACCCCCCCCCCCCTCCTCATCTTTTCTCCTATCTAAGAAGCCAACCAGTATATGTCCAGTTAAGCAAAATTTCACCACCAAAAGGACGTCACTTTTATTCCATGATTCTTATTGAGGGCAACGTAACTAGATGTGTGTTGGCCACTATGGGCAATATTGACTTGTCATTAAGGTTCCTTATTAATAGATAAAAGATGAAGCCAATACCAATTATTTGAAGGTTTCCAAGGATTTAGTCTTTTCATGTGTAAAGCATCTTTGCCTTGTTGTCTCTGTGGTGTTGGGTGGCCTTGAGATTTGAGGTCCAAGGATCTAAGTGACATACTTGTTTGGAGTAAATTCTTTATTTAGTTTGCTAAAAGGTTTACATTGGATTGGTCTTGGGAAACTGCAAGGATTTTTGAATAAGCTTTGGATTGAGGTAAGTAACCTTATCCTAATTGGTTTTATTTAACTCCTAAAATTTGTTTACAGTTATTACAATTTTATTTCTAATGTATTACTGATTTCAAGTAAAGAATTATCACAAATATATCTGATTACTGAATATATGATGTATTTTATTTAATTGTTTTTAGCTATACTGATTCAAAGTAACGAATAAAGAATTTTCACAAATACATATGAGCACTGAATATAAGATTTATTTTATTTAATTGATATTTGTTAGCTATATTGATTTAAAATAAGAATATAGAAATATCACAAATATATTTGATTATTGAATATATAATTATATATACGTATTTGAATAAGATATATTTTTGTTAGAAACTATGATTTATTACATATGATTATGGACAATTTAACTATGAATTGATTTTGATACCCAAACCAATGGGGGTTATTCATTGGTACTCTGATGCCCAGTCACGGGGATATAGCGTGACCATAGTCATAAGATTGTTAAGAATATGAATTACGTTTGAGTATTTGAACTAATTTGAGTCTTTAAAACTGCTTATGTATTTTTAGAACCTATTGTAAGTTATAGCTTTTGATATATAAAAAGCTGACTACTTCCTAAACCATCTATGATATATTTGTAAGATTAAAGTATGTGATCTATTTGCAACTTATTATTTTAAGACTATGAAATTTCTTTAGTTATTTTTTTTGAAAACCCATAGCATATTATGACTTTTGAAGGCTCATATTACATCTTATTACTTTATAGATCTATTGCCTGATAGAACTTATTAGGGTTTTGGTTACTTATTGAGTTGTCAACTCACCCCTCTTTTTCCCCTCCAATTTCAGATTATGAAGAATAACAAGTTTTGGGAGTTTTGATGATTGTGTTGTGAGCTGGAAAAGAAGCTTAGTGATTTTGGAATTGGATGGTCTTCTAATAGTTTTATATTTATTGGCCAATTGGCATTATGTACGTAAGGTTTGGATTTTATTCCTATTAAATTATTGGAGATCTATTCATAAAGAAATTGTTGAGGTATTTTGGATTTAATTGATTTAGTTTTTTTTGAAGATAAATTTTAGTTGCTAAGAAGGCCTTGCACACTTATAGAGTGCTTACTTTATAAGCGTGCGGCAATTGTCACGTGCCTATCTTTATATTTGGGTTCGGGGCATGACAATGGGGATACTTTGTCTGTGCCTAAGCCTATTTATGGTATTGATTTTGAGAAAGAGTCGCTGACTTTGGATGGTTTTGAGATTGAAGGGCCCGGCTTTGAATAGAGAAAATAAGAAGTTGAGAAGATCCCAATGGACTTTGCTCTTTATGGTAACAACAATGTGGTAGCAATGATGAGGAGAATGAACTACTTTCCTAGGATGAATTTTGGGAGAGTTGTGAAGAAGCCAATTGTTCAAGACTTGGCAATTCCTACTGCCACACCACCTTTTGGGCTAGGCTATAAGCCCACTAATAATGATTTGCTAGAGATGGAAGTGAGAAATATGGCATGAGCCAAAGCCAAAGGAAAAGGACTTCCTTCTCCTTCAAAACCTTTGAAACCCTACACTCCTACATAGAATGGGAAGTTTATCAAAGCTGGTGAGAGTCAACGATATTGGGGATTCCTTGAACCAAGATTTGATCCTATGACAAGAACAATGGTGCTTGGGTTTGAGGTACTACTTGATTGCCATAACAAGATTCTAGAATTGAAGAAAGAAGATGCAACTTGGGTTCCTACTGATTGGGCTGATTACATGGATCTTGATGCCATGACTACACTCCTTGGAGATCCTATTTGCAACATAGAAGACGAGGAATATTGGGAGGCCTGCCAACATACATTGAAGAGCTTTTATGAACTAAGAGCCAATCATGAAGACGAGGAAAGGGGAGCAGCCCCTAGTGATGATGAAGATGAAAGAGAAGATAAGAGTGATAGTAGTAGTGGCAACAACAACAGTGATAATGTACATGATGATGATAGCAACATTGACAGTGATGACAACAGCAATAGAAGTTATGATAGCCTATACAATGGAGATGATTGGGGAGAACCCCCTAGTGATAGAGAAGATGAAGATGTAGGCCTATTCTATGAAGAATATGACAGTGATGTGGACTACTATGATTAAGACATAGAAGACAATGCTGAAGCCAACAGTGGTGTGACACTGATAATGATCAATACAGGCTAATAAATGTGTTAGAGAATGCAAGAAAGGAGAATATACAAACCAATGAAATGTATCGTGATGAATATACCTATGGGCATCTTTCAGATTGGAGTGATATCACTAATGTCAGTTCAAGGTCTGGCCCTAGGTATGATAAGCATGGAAGATAAGTTCCAAAATTAGGGTCATATTATGATTTAGAACCAAGTTCTCCAGCCCCACATATTGAAGAGGAAGATGACATAGATGCCAGGTTAGCTGCTTTAGATCAAAAACTGATGGTCCACAATCTCAGATTCATGACACTTGAGAATGCTGAACGTAATGATGAGAGGATGGAAGAAAGTGAGTCAGATCATATCCCTCAATCCACTAACTTGGGTAATAGAGGCAAAACGATTTATTTGATGAATGGATGGATGGCATAGAATGCCTGGATGCTTTTGTGACTGACAACCCTACAGACATGGAAGTTGAAGAAGAAGATATGGATTATATGGATGTAGATCCCCTGGTAGTGATGCTGAGGGAAGAAGAAGCTTACTGGGAGCCACCTACCATTGTGGAAGCCACGACTGAGTTGAAGAACTGGGTATAGGAGGGAGCCACCCACCCCATAGAGGACACTATGAGGAAGATCAAGACCGTCAAGTTAGTCACTTTTTCGAAGAAGATCAAGACCGCCGAGCCAGTAACTCCTGCCAGAACATTATTTTCGTTCCTATTGAGTCTACTTTTGCTAGTGTTTCTATTCTGGTTAAATCTGTTTGTGATAGTTTTCCAGTTAAGTTTGTAGAGTCTGTTAAAAACACTTTCCCTTTTCAATGCTCTAAAATGTGTGAAAACACAAGAACTATTTAGACCCCCAAATTAACTTACGACTCAATAGATTTTACTCTAACTTTTACTAAGTGTAGAAAAGAGTAAATGCGAGCGTATAAACAAACAAGCTACTCTAACCCATATTCATAAAATCATAGTTGTAAAATGAAAGGTAAAAAAGTAGGGAAAAAAGATACAAACACAAAGACAACATAGCAATGTGTTATCGAAGAGGAAACCAAAGTCCTCGGCGTAAAACCTCTCCACCGCCCTCTAAGTGGTAATCGATCCACTAGACAATCAGTTGGGATACATGGGTTAGTAAGAGACCCTCCAAGCCTAATCTACCCGATGTACCGAAGCCCTCCAAGCTCCTACTCCAACAAGGCTTCTTGGAATCGTGTCTTGTCTAGCTCTTTGAATCCCACAACAAGCTCCATGTTGCATTTGCCATCCTTGGCTTCTTCCAATACTTCCTAGCAGTACCAAAACCTCACTAAACACTCTGAAAGGGTGTGGTAAGTGTTTGGGCTATCGACCTTTTAAGGATATGAAAATGGAGAGGTAGGAGTTAAGGAAAAGCCACAAGCAATTGTGTAGAAGATTATGGGTATAACAATCTCTAACTCTCAAGGTTTATGGCTAGGGTTTTCTCTTAGAAGCACTCCTCAACATTTGTGGGTAATGTGGGTATATATATATAGTGTGGGTACAGAAGGTGTGTATCAGATAGGACAATTTGGCAAAACAGAATGTTTCGCGAGTGTCTCGCGGGAAGGCCTTACCCACGAGCTACTCGCGAAATACAGCTGTCTCCATCCTGTCCAGACGCTTCGCATTTCAGTCATGTGCAAGGCACATGCTTCATTTCATAAGATGCTTAGTCGCGAGATACTCGCGAAAGCTCCTCAGTCTTCAATTTGCTTGATTCTTCACACTCTCTCTTTCTCTCTCACACAACCCTTACAATTAAAGTCCACAATAAATACAGGGTACAAAAGATTAAATAAAATTACAATCAAATTTGGCACAGAATTAAAGCCAACAAAACATATAGTTGTAAATTACAACTTTATAATCTCCCTTTATGGCAATTCCGTGACAAAACCCCTAAAACAGAATCTAGGCTTAAATGTGAGTTTGGGAATAGTGGCAAAACTCACTCACACCTAATCTAGAAGCTGTGAAGCACTTGCACGTATGTACCTGTAACCTGAAACACTTGCACACAAACATAACTTTCATTAGGCTTATGACAAGTTGAATACATGGTACGTACGTGAGCAAGTAAAGTGCAATCAAATTTGTAAACACTATAAAACATATAAGCATATCTTAATCCAACAAGGTCAGTCATTAAAGAATGACTACAATGAACATTTAGCAAGTAATTGCTCATCCGGACATGCAATGCAATGAAGACCAATCACAATGATCAATTGCATGTCCAACACACAACCAATGCAAAATACACGAAGTATATGCATTTAGGATACAAGATCCTATTAGGGTACAAGTGTGAGGTACTTAAGACATATTAGCAATATCTTAAAAGTACAAAAGAAATGCTACAAAGCATTGAGATAAACACAAATTCTGAATATTAAACTGAAATATAAATTCAAAGTACTTAAGCTTTAAAAGAAAGTAATAAAAACTGTAAACAGATAGCAATTTCTAGCTTCTCCTTCCCCTATCACTACACTCCCCCTATCAACGACACCATCTCCCCCTGAGTCTAGAGAGATGTGAACTTTGTTTCGAAGCAAATGTGTTGGGAGTGCATAATGGTAGCTAGTTCGGATATTTTAGTGTTAATCTCTTGAAGTGCAGCCATGATGTTGTCTAGCTGTTCATTATAAGCATGGAAGCTCGAGCTTGAACTTCCCGAAATGGCATGACCTTCTTGCTTGGTACTCTTCTTGGTGTGATTCATACTTGCATGGAGAGTACAAATGTTAATTGGACTTGACTTTGGGTATGGGCGCTCATCTTTCGAGGGATGCACACCTTTGAGCTTCAAGTTTTTTGAGATAAGGCGGCAGAAAGGAAGACAGTTCCTTGAAGGAGTCCGTTCAACCGTTTTTGCCAAGATGTGGAAAATATGAGAACATACATCAATCTCTTCGTCAATGATCAGATCATGCAAGAATAATGCTCGACCAAGATTCATGTACCCGGTGCTTTACAATGGATATAGGTTGCTAAACATGATCATCGTGAGTAGCCTTAATTCGAGAGATAGAGAGGCCACACTAACTGACTTCCCATTGGATGAGAACTCCAAGTTATCTCCTAAGGCTTCCCAAAGAACCTCCTCATCTAGATTCAGTTCATCATATACCGATGGTATAGGTAATATTGGCCGGTTAATGTGTAGGATTTCTGCCAAGTAGATAGGTGTTATTGAGAACCTCTTCCCTCTAACCCAGCACTTGAGCTCTTCTCCTTCAACAATGGCATTGGCATAAAACTCTTTTACCAAGTTCTCGTATGCATCATCAAGATTACAGAGAAGAAAATTCCAATCCTTGGTGGCAAACCATTTTGGAATATTGGTGTCAAGGAGAGATGGCTGGTCCACTGCTCTTTCAACCAACAGCAGAGCCTCTCGAAAGCAGTTCTCATAGGTCTGAAATGCAGCATAAGATCTGAACTTGTCAGGCTCATACACTCCTGTTGAAGATCGAGTCCTCTTTGACCTAGGTGAAGGGTCATCAACATCAATCACAGGCCCTTTTCCTTTGCTGTTGCCTCCTTTCACAGTTGACGTCTTAAACAGAGACATTTGCACATGTATACAGAAAGCGGAGAAAGGAAATAGGTGCACAAACACAAAAACAAAATACAAACTTGATTAGATTCAAGTTAGTACAAAAACATAAGTATGAAAACTTAAAACAGAACAAAAACACAGGTAAAACAACATGCTGAAAGTGCTTAACAGTGTAAACATTAGCAAAATGAATGAATATAGCAACTGTGCATGTGTGTGCATGAGGTGATGCATGGTGTATGAAAGTTCAAATAGTGTATAAAACACCCTTGAATGTTTAGACCCCCAATTACAAAACAACCAATTCAAGCTTTATGACAAACACTAAGTGTGCGGAAAATGAACACAAGCTATAAACAGAATTGGTAAACAATCTAAGCCAATTAAAATCACATCCACAGCAGAAAATAAAAGGCAAAGATTAAGGGAAGAGAGATGCAAACACAAGGACAACACACGATGTGTTATCGAAGAGGAAACAGAAGCCCTCGGCGTAAAACCTCTCCGCCGCCCTCCAAGCGGTCAATAATCCACTAGAAAATGTAGTTGGGATACATGAACAGCAATAGACCCTCCAAGCCTAATCTACCCGTGTACCTAAGCCCTCCAAGCTTCTTGCTCCAACGAGGTTGCGCCGAACCTTTTTCTTTTCTAGCTTATCGGATTCTGCTATAATCCATAGCATCCGCCATCCTTGGCATCTTCCAATACTTCCCAAAGCTCCAAAAACACTCAACACTCTAAATGGGTGTAAGTAGTGTTTGGATAGAAATCTCCTCTCAATAGGTATGATAATGAGAGAGGGAATGAGAAGAGACTACAAAGATTTCTCTCTAAGAATGAGTAACTCTCTCTAATTGGGTGGGTGTTTTTAAGAAACCTCTCTTAGGGTTTTTCTTTCTAAATAGCCACACATATTTTGTGGGAATGAGGAGTATTTATACTGGTGTGAGAATGGAATGCAAAGAGTCAATTTTTCCAAAACAGGGTTGGCTGGCGACTTGACCTCGCGACTTGACTGAGTCACGAGTTCAAGCCGCGAGTTAGCTGAATGGCCAGTCTGGATTTTTGTCCTGTAGTGCTCCAGCTAGCATGACTGTTCAGCTCCCTTGCATGCTCTGTGCGTGTGTAACTTTTGGAGGCTTACAAGCCGCAAGCCTCCCGCGAAATCCAGCCGCGAGTCCCTGCTTCACTGCACAGTCTTGAGCATTTCTTCACACTCTCTCACACACTACCCTTACATGATTCCCACCTAAATACAGGGTTTCTAAGTGCTGTATTACAAGCAAATATGTCACGGAATAAAGCCAACACATGGTTGATTAAATTCAACCTTACAGTGTATGCCTAGTGTGTGCTTATGTGATGCATGACATGGCATTGAGGCACAAATTGGGCAAAGTGTGTAAAACACACACCCAATGATCAAAACATGTCAAGCACGTTCAATCAAGGGTAAACCCAAACATCGGAACTCATTTGAGTCCAATTCAACAGAGAAATGTCACTTGAACATTTTATCAAACACATAGCATGCAACGGTAAACTACACCAACGAACAATGCATGAACATAAGTGAAAATGCCTAAATACAAGCTTAATATGCCACAAAGGGCCAACACAGATACACACAGATCAAATGGGACTCAACCCAATCAAAGTTTTGAAAAAAATTTCACAAAATCATGAACCCCAACCAATTTTCGAAAAATCCGTAATTTTTAGAACCCTAACTTAATTTCTGCATAATCTAAGACAAAAATGAAGAAATTTTTTTAGAAAACATACCTTGAAGTTGAAAATGCAGAAAACAAGCTTGAAACTGATGAGGTTTGAGTGAAAAGTGGTTTGGGTTGAGAGGGGTTCGAGAGAGGCAGTGCGAGGGAAATGAAGTGAGTTTGAAAAACGGTCACATCTGCTATATAAAACTAAAAACATTCGTTTACATGGATTAGGCAGTCATGAAATTAGTCGCAAGAAGCACAAAAGCTTTCGTGAGAAGCTTTTAGTCGCGAAACAGTCACAAGATAGTAGTGATAGCCTCTGTATGAAATTGAAAATTTTCCAGTTTTTGCCTAAAAAGCATTTTGTGAGAAGGGGTTTAGTAGCAAAATACTCGTGAGACAGTAGTGAGACTCTTTGTATGAAATTTAAAAAAATTTATTTCCCTTAAGCTAGTTTTGGGGGAAGCTCTAAGTAGTGAGCTTCTCGCAAAACTGCCTTTGAACCAGTTTTTGAAGAAAAACACAAAAAATGCATTTTGAATAAAAACTAAAAACACGAAAGTATAAAATCACTTTAAAAAACATATGAAACACTCGATTTTATCGACAAATAATTGAGCATATACATCACATTTGAACATGTACAATCACACAAATGAGATAAGCATTAATTGAATCAAAGTCTTGTGTGTTGTGAGTGAGTACCAAATGTGGAATAGTCCTTAGACTAGAGTGAAGCTTCAATGATCAATTCAATCAAGTCATACATAATTGGTACTCAGTCAAGTGGACTCTTAATTATAGAAATGAGCATATATGACCTCCCACAAGAGAATGATTACAAAACTTAGAAGCTTTTCATTCGGCTTCTGCATAAATCATAACATTTGATCCTTTTTGGATACTACATCTCTTTTTGAGATCAATGCTTGAAATTTTTGATATTTCAACATTGAGAGTTAGCCTTTGGCTTTTTAAGCACCATACATTTCAATACAAAAGTCGCTTTCCCTTTTTCTTAGTCAAATACTAGTATGTGTGACAGGCTTTTGCAGCTCATAATCTCTTTTTCATTTTGAGATTTACATTTGGTGAGCTCTATTGCAAAAACATAAAAGTAAAGGTGTGAAGATATATAGGCACAAGTTTATGCAAGTATCAAGACCATCAAGACTTTTGACCAATCATTCATGACAAGCTTGAAGATCTATTTACAACAATCACACATAGTTTTCAAGATTTCTCCCACAGAGATATATGTGTATACATAACAAGCTAAGCTCATAGATGCAGTACACCATTAGTATGAAGGTACTAGGCCAAACTCACATGTGATATACACAACACAAGCGATCAAACTTTTTAAAGATTTTTCAATTTTTATGGGTTTTTAAATTTTTGAACACACTTAAAAACAGAATAAGTAAAATAAGATCAACAAAATTTAAAAACATTAAAAGAAGAAAAAAAAAAAAAACAAGCACAATTTTTAACCCATGCTGGAACAATAACAAATAGCACACAACCAATCAAAGTCACAAAGCATAGGAAGTATTAATGCATGGAAAAATTGTAATGCTTATGCATGAGTAGCCCTCTTCACCCACATGGCACGTGCGTTTGGGGTGATATCCCTAAAGGATTGGGTATGAGTGTTGTGGCTTTCAAACCCTCTATTGAAGCTTGCGGAACAGGTGGTGAATGCATCAATCATTTTCATCACATCCATCACTCCGGAATCACCATCTCGACCACTTGATTGCTCAACAGCCCCATTCCTTTTGTCATTTCTTGGTCCTCTTGACCCCCAACCACTTGCATTCTTCAATGCTCTAAGCTTATGACAATTTGGTCTGGTGTGTCCTTGAAGTCCACAATGATGGCAGAAATGTTTTGTTCTCAGACCTCTTTGTGATTTTGGAAGTGATTTCCCTTTGGCTTTAGACCTGACCATTGATTGGTTATGAGGCTTATTCAACACCTGTTAGTTAGTCAAATTCCTCTTCTTCTCTGGCTTCACTATCTCAGCCTTTGTGGTAGCTACCATTGGTTCTTTGGCTTTCACAAAATTTACTTCCTTGGAGATATTGATAGCCAAACTACTTTCTCCAGTATATCCCAATCCGATTCTGTCAGAGAAAGGTTTTTGATGAGAAAGGACTTCATCAAGCTTCTTGGAGGAGACTCGCTCTACTTTAGCATTAGCTTGAACCACCTCAAGCTCAAAAAATTTTATCTTTGAGTAGGCTTCGGTCAGCTCTCCATTCAGCATCACTATTTCACATTTGGCCTCCTTATATCGCATGAGAAGACTTCTATAATCTTCCTCTGCCCTCTTCATCTTTTTAATGGCTATATTAACCACTTTTGCATATTCACCAGTCTTCTCAAGGAGGGAATTGTAGGTCTCTTGCAGTCCCATTGTTCCTTCATCTTCCTCATCATCAGATTCCTCAACTATCCCAATGGTCATGAATGCAGAGAAGTTTCCCTTTCCATCACAACTTTGATCTGAATCTAAATTAGAGGAGTCTGAATCACTTAGAGTAGTGGCATACACTTTGCCCTTTGCTTTCAGGTAATTGGGACACTTTTTCTTGAAATGTCCATGTCTGTTGCATTCAAAGCAAGTGATTCCTTGAGAGGATTGAGAGTCCTTTCCATCTCTCCTCTTAAAATCCTTTTTCTCCTTTCCGAAACTTAGGAATTTTCCCTTCTCAGCAAACTTTCCATTTTTCTTGAACTTCATGAACTTTCAGAAATTCTTCACTAGATATGCCACATCTTTATCGACAACATCCTCATCCGATGAGTCATGAGCTTCTACCCTCTCATTGATCATCTTAAGAGCAAGGGATTTGCTCTTCCTTTGTGATGGCAATGACAGCTCATAAGTTTGAAGTGAGCCAATTGGTTCTTGAACTTTGATATCATCAAGGTCCTTACTCTCTTCAATTGCTGTAACTTTTGCACGGAACCTCTTCGACAATGATCGAAGGATTTTCCTCACTATCTTTGAGTCCTCTGTTTTCTCACCCAAGTTGAACTTACCAATAACCACCTCATTCAGCTTGCCATAGAATGAGTCGAATGACTCGTCTTCACTCATTTTCAGCTCTTTAAACCAAGTGGTTAGCATTTACAACTTAGTGTCTTTCACCTTCTTTGTTCCTTCATACGTGGTCTCCAATATTTACCATGCCTCCTTGGCAATTGTGATGTGAGATATTCTATGAAACTCATCTGGAGATACACCACAAAAAATAGCATTAAGTGCTTTGCTATTTGCATTAGCCGCCGCGAGAGCCGCCTTATCCCATGTGGATTTAGCGGCCTCCAGCCTAGTCCATCCTACATCTATTGCATCCCAAATAGCCTCATCGATTGAACATAGGAATGCCCTCATTCGGACTTTCCAAAAGGCATAGTTGCTACCATCAAAATATGGTGGAGCATTTAAAGATTGAGACCGGTCCATCTCAAACAGGGTCAAGGATCGCACTAAGGTAATTAAACCACAGCAAATGCACCCGCTCTGATACCAATTGAATGCTCTAAAATATGTGAAAACACAAGAGCTATTTAGACCCCCAAATTAAGTTACGGCTTGATAGATTTTACTCTAACTTTTACTAAGTGCAAAAAAGAGTAAATACGAGCGTATAAACAAACAAGCTACTCTAACCCATATTCATAATAACATAGCAATAAAATGAAAGGTAAAAGTGTAGGGAAGAAAGATGCAAACAAGACAACACAGCAATGTGTTATCGAAGAGGAAACTAAAGTTCTCAGCGTAAAACCTCTCCGCCACCCTCCAAGTGGTAATCAATCCACTAGACAATCAGTTGTGATACATGGGTTAGCAAGAGACTCTCAAAGCCTAATCTACCCGATGTACCTAAGCTCTCCAAGCTCCTACTCCAAAAAGGCTTCTTGGAATTGTGTCTTGTCTAGCTTTTCGGATCCTGCAACAAGCTCCATGTTGTATCCGCCATCCTTGGCTTCTTCCAATGATTCCTAGCAGCACCAAAACCTCACTAAACACTCTAAAAGGGTGTGGTAAGTGTTTGAGCTATCAACCTTTCAAGGATATGAGTATGGAGAGGTAGGAGTTGAGAAAAATCCACAAGCAACTATGTAGAAGATTGTGGGTATAACAATCTCTAACTTTCAAGGTTTGTGGCTAGGGTTTTCTCTCAGAAGCACTCCTCAACATTTGTGGGTAATGTGGGTATATATATAGTGTGGGTACAGAAGGTGTGTATTAAATAGGACAATCTGGCAAAACATAATGTTTCGTTAGTGTATCACGGGAAGGCCTTACCCACAAGCTACTCACGAAACATAGCTGTCTCCATCCTGTCCTAACTCTTTGCATTCCAGTCATGTGCAAGGCACATGCATCATTTCACAGGATGCTTAGTCGCGAGATACCTGTGAAAGCTCTTCAGTTTTCAATTTTCTTGAGTCTTCACACTTTCTCTCTTTCACACAACCCTTACAATTAAATTCCACAATAAATACAGGGTACAAAAGATTGAATAAAATTACAATCAAATTTGGTACGGAATTAAAGCCAACAAAAGATATAGTTATAAATTACAACTTTACACCTTTTAATATGATTTCTGATTCTGCTTATTTGCTAACTTTGAATGTTTTTGTTTCTAAAATTGGTAAAGAAACTCTTAATAATAAGGAATTAAAATATGGATGCCTAGAACCTATAAAAGAAGAAACCCAACCCATTAACCTGGGAACCAATGATGAGCCCAAAATAATTCGAGTGGGAAATATTCTAGCCACTTCAAAGAAAGATGCATTAGTGGCATTGCTGACAGAGTTCAAGGAGGTCTTTGCCTGGTCAAATGAAGACATGCCTAGGATTGATATAAATATAGTACAACACTGCATTCCAACAGATCCAACTATGAAGTCGGTCAAGTAGAAGTTGAGAAGAATGAAGCCAGAATGGACTCTCAAGATTAAAGAAGAAGTAGAAAAATAGTACAATGCTGGATTCCTGATATTGGTCAACTATCCAGAGTGGTTAGCCAATGTGTTTTTGATACCGAAGAAGGATAGGAAGGTTAGAATGTGTGTAGATTTTTGAGATCTGAGTAAATAAAGGTGCAATAGATAAAAGGGGAGTGAGAATAAGCAAAAATTAAATGGGATGACAATAATGTAAAGGGGATGGGGAGGAACATTAAAATAAATGGGATGACAAAAAAGTAAGAGGGAATGGGGGTGAGCAAAATGTAAAGGGGATAACAATTAATAAAGGGGATGGTGTAAGGTTGAATTTATTCAATCATTTTGTTGGCTTTGTTCCGTGCCAAATTTACTTGCAATTCAGCATTTAGAAACCCTATATTTAGGTGGGAATCATGTAAGGGTAGTGTGTGAGAGAGTGTGAAGAAAAGCTCAAAAGTGTGCATTCAAGAAGGGTCTCGCAACTAGATCTCGCGACTAGCGAGTCGCCAAAAGTGGCACACATGTGAAGCATGTAGGGGAGCTAAAGAGTCACACAAGCTGTTACACTACAGGACAAAACTTCCAGTCTGGCCAAACAATTAGCTCGTGACTCAAACTCGCAAATCATTCCAGTCACGAGCTCGAGTCACCAAAACACCCTGTTTGTAACAAAACTGACTCTTTGCATTCCATACACACCCTACTATAAATACCCTAATACCCATGTATTGTAGAGAGCTTCTAGAGAGAATTTTTGGAGAAAAAAATCTAGAGAAAAATAAGATTGACTCATCCATAATCTTCATCCTTTGATTTTCCAAATTCCTTTACTCTCATCCTCTCCATTGATACATCCTTGAGAGTTACATTAGCCAAATCCTTATCTCACCATACCCATATCTGTGAGAAGGCTTTTTGGTGTTTGGGAAGCAGTTCAGAAGGGACCAATTCATCTTGGTTGATGCAATGGGCGATTGCGGGATCCAGTAAGCTAGAGAAGACAAAGTTCGGCGTAACCCTATTGGAGCAAGAAGATTGGAGGGCCTAGGTGCACTGGGTAGATTAGTCTTGGAGGGTCTTCTGCTATTCATGTATCCCAATTTTATTCTCTAGTGGATTATTGACTGCTTGGAGGACGACAGAGAGGTTTTTCGTCGACGACTTCGATTTCCTCTTCTATAACACATCGCTGTGTTGTCTTTGTGTTTGCATTTCTCTTCCCTTAATCTTTGCCTTTTAATTATTGTTGTGGTTGTGATTAATTTCAATTTAGATTGTTTTGCCAATTTTGTTTTAAGCTTATTTTCATATTCCATACATACATTGTTTGATTATAAGCTTGTGTTGGTAATTTGTAATTTAGGGGTCTAAACATTCATAAGTGTTTTACACACTATTTGTACATTCAATTGGTATTAGAGAGGGTGCACTTGTCGTGGTTTAATTACCTGAGTGCGATCCTTGACCCCGTTTGAGATGGATTGATCTCAATCTTCGAATGCTCCTCCATATTTTGATGGAAGCAACTATGCATTTTGGAAAGTCTGCATAAGGGCATTCCTATGTTCAACTGATAAGACTATTTAGGATGCAGTAGATGTAGGATGGATTAGACCGAAGGACGCTAAATCCATATGGGATAAGGTGGCTCTAAATGCTATTTTTTGTGGTGTATCTCCAGATGAGTTTCATAGGATATCTCACGTTACAATTGCCAAGGAGGTGGGGCAAATATTGGAGACCACCTATGAAGGCATGAAGAAGGTGAAGGACACTAAGTTGTTGATGCTAACCACTTGATTTGAAGAGATGAAAATGGGTGAAGACAAGTCATTCGACTCATTCTATGGCAAGCTAAATGAGGTGGTCATTGGCAAGTTCAACTTGGGTGAGAAGATGGAGGATTCAAAAATTGTGAGAAAGAACCTTCGATCATTGTCGGAGAGCTTCCGTACAAAGGTTTCTGCTATTGAAGATAGCAAGGAACTTAATGATATCTGTAAGGTTGAATTTAATCAATCATTTTGTTGGCTTTATTCCGTACCAAATTTGCTTGTATTTTAGCAATTAGTAACCCTGTATTTAGGTGGGATTCTTGTAAGGGTAGTGAGTGAGATAGTGTGAAGAAATGCTCAAGACTGTGCAAGAAAAATAGAGACCCGCGACTGGATCTCGTAGGTGACTCGCGGCTGCAAGCCGCCAGAAGTTGCACACGTGCCAGGCATGCCAGAAGTTGAAGCGTCATGCTAGCTGGAGCACTACAGGATAAAATAGGACAACTGGCAGTTCAGTTATCTCACGGCTGGATCTTGAGACTCAATCAAGCCGCGAGGACAAGCCGCGAGCCAGCCCTGTTTTGAAAAACCTGACCCTTCACAACTCATTCTCACCCAAGTATAAATACCCCTTATACCCACGAAAGAAAGAGAGCTTCCAAAGAGGATTTTGAGAGAGAAACCCTAGAGTAATACAAGATTGATTCATCTACAATCTTCACATAAGAGACTCTTCAAATTCCTCTACTCTCTTCCTCTCCATTCTTAAATCCTTGAGAGGCCTTTTACCAAAACCTTTTCTCACCATATCCATTACTATGAGAGGGCTGTCTAGTGTTCTGGGAAGCAGTTAGGAAGGAACCAATTTCACATTGGTTGATGCTATGGTCAAGTAGCGGAATCCGGGAAGCTAGAAAAGAAATAGGTTTGGCGCAACCTCATTGGAGCAAGAAGCTTGGAGGGCTTAGGTACACTGGGTAGATTAGGCTTGAAGGGTCTATTGCTGTTCATGTATTCCAACTACATTTTCTAGTGGATTACTTACCGCTTGGAGGGCGGCGGAGAGGTTTTACGCCGAGGGCTTCGATTTCCTCTTCGATAACACATCGTTGTGTTGTCCTTGTATTTGCAACTCTCTTCCCATAATCTTTTCCTTTTATTTTCTACTGTGGATGTGATTTTAATTGGCTTAGATTGTTTACCAATTCTGTTTATAGCTTGTGTTAATTTTCTGTACACTTATTGTTTGTCATAAAGCTTGAATTGGTATTTTTGTTGTTGGGGATCTAAACATTCAAGGGTGTTTTATACACTAATTGAACTTTCAATATCAAAGTTCAAGAACTAATTCGCTCACTTCAAACATATGAGTTGTCTCTACCTTCACAAAGGAAGAGCCGGAGAAGCTTCCGTGCAAAGGCTACTGCTATTGAAGAAAGCAAGAAACTTAATGATATCAAAGTTCAAGAACTAATTGGCTCACTTTAAACATATGAGCTATCTCTACCTTTACAAAGGAAGAGCAAATCCCTTGCTCTAAAGATGACCAATGAGAGGGTGGAAGCTCACGACTCATTGGATGAGGATGAGGTCGAGAAAGATGTAGCATATCTGGTGAAGAATTTTTGGAAGTTCAAGAAGAATGGAAAATTTGCTGAAAAGGGAAAGTTCCCAAGTTTCGGAAAGGAGAAAAGGGACTTCAAGAGGAAAGATGGGAAGGAGTCCCAATCCTCTCAAGGAATCACGTGTTTTGAATGCAACAGACATGGACATTTCAAGAAAGAGTGTCCTAATTATTTGAGAAGGAAGGGCAAGGCATATGCCACTACTCATAGTGACACTGACTCCTTTAGTTCAGATTCATATGGAAGCTGTGATGGAGAGGGAAACTTCTTTGCATTTATGACCATTGCTCCCGTGGAATCTTCGGATGATTTAAGTGTGTTAGTGGAAGAGCTTGGTGAGCACACTGAATTGGAGTCAATGGGAGTAGTAGAAGAATCCGATGTTGAGGATGATGAAAGAATAGTGGGACTGCAAGAAACATACAACTCCCTACTTGAGAAGGCAGGTGAATATGCAAATGTGGCGAAAGTAGCCATTAAGAAAATGAAGAGAGCAGAGCAAGACTACAAGAGTCTATTAGTCTGATACAAGAAGACTAAGTGTGAAGTCGAGACACTGAATGGAGAGCTGACTAAAGCCTACTCAAAGATAAAATTTCTTGAGCTTGAGGTGATTCAAGCTAATGCTAAAGTAGAGTGAGTCTCCTCCAAGAAGCTTGATGAAGTACTTGCTCATCAAAAGCCTTTCTCCGAAAAAAGCAGATTGGGATACATCAGAGAGAGCAATTCAAGTGTCAAAGTGTCCAAGGATATGAAGTTTGTGAAAGCTAAGGAATCAGTGATAGAAACTTCAGTTGTTGAGAAAGTGAAAAACACTTTGGTGGTGAGCTTACTCAGAAGGTTTTCGCAACACTTTGGTGGGTCAAAGCCCTAGTCATGAAAAACACTTTATTAAAATTTCAAAAATCTGAGTGTTTGGCATTTTTGCGACTCAGTCTGGCTAGTTGTTCGTGAGGGGAATCTTCAGTCGCGAGGGTTACTCAAAAGGTTTCGCGGCTCCCCACACGACTGCCTCATGGGTGGAACTTCCAGTCTTGAAAAACACTTCTAAGTAACCCTCGCGACTTAAGGGTTTTTGGCGGCTTGCTTTGTCGACTTGTTCACGACTCAATCCAGCCACAAAAATTGCGTGTTTTGCACTTTAAGGGTCTTTTTTAAGGTAGTTTTCAAAAACTTTTCAGTTTTCCCTTGCACATTGTGACTATTCACTATTTAACACACTCAAAGAGAAGGTTGGTGACTATGTGACTTTTGGTGATGGAAGTCATGCTCAAGTTCTCGGCAAAGGGACTATTGAGATACCTGTATTACCTCTATTGAAAGATGTATTATACATCAAAGGGCTGAAGGCGAATCTTTTGAGTATCACTCAAATATGTGATGATGATTTCCTTGTCCAATTCTCAAAGAAGGGATGCATAATCATCAGTGAAGAAGGGATTCAAGTCTTGAAGGGAAATAGGACTACAGATAATTGCTATGGAGTAGTTCCTACGGCACCCATTTCGTGTAGAAGTGCTCGTGTTGATATGTTGGAACTTTGGCATCACAGATTTGGGCATGCAAATTTCAAACAAGTAGCTAAAGTGTCTAAACATGAAGCAGTTGAGGGACTTCCAAAGTTTGGAAAGGTGAAGAAGACTATTTGTGGTGCATGCCAAATGGGAAAGCAAACAAAGGCAAGCCATCACAAGGTGAATGTGATTGCTACTTCACAGTGTTCAGAGCTACTTCATGTTGATCTAATGGGGCCTATAAGAACTGAAAGTCTAGGAGGAAAGAGGTACATTATGGTCACTATTGATGATTTCTCAAGATACACTTAGGTTGAATTTCTTAGAGAAAAATTAAAAGCATGTGAAAAGTTGGAAATCCTTTGCAAGAAACTACAAAACGAAAAAGGGGTTCCTATTGTCAAGATAAGAAGTGATCATGGGAAGGAATTTGAGAATGCAAGATTTGAGTCATTTTGTGAAAAAGAATGGAATTAAAAGGGAATTTTTAGCCCCCAAAACTTCTCAACAAAATGGAGTGGTAGAGAGAAAGAATCGGGTGATTTAGGAAATGGCAAGAATTATGCTACTAAACAAGCAAATACCTCAAAAGTTTTGGGGAGAAGCCGTAAACACCTTGTGCCACATTGGCAATAGAAAATTCTTCCGAGTAGGAACAAAGAAGACCGCCTATGAGATTTGGAATGGAAAGAAGCCCAGAGTAAAGTACTTCTGAGTGTTTGGAAGCAAGTGTTATATTCTAAATGATCGGGAGAACCTTGGGAAATTTGATGCAAAAAGTGATGAAGGTATTTTCCTTGGGTACTCTACTACTAGCCGAGCGTATAGGGTTTTCAACAAGAGAACTAAGACAGTGATGGAGCCCATCAATGTCAAGATTGATGATGCCTTAACAAAGGTAGAAATGATTGATGATGGAGAAGGGCCAAGCACCAAAGAACCCAATGTTAAGGTCGAAGCTCTTGATATAGAAGTTGAAGGATCTACACTGGAAGAAGAATCAACTCCCATGAACCCAAGAATGGAAACAAGATCAATGTCTAGAACATCAAGTCCTCTCACTCCTCTAGAAGTTCATCCTCCCATCTCATGGAATGATGAAGTCTCCACATCAAAGAAGCCATCATCAAGAGTGATTAAGAACCATCTGGATAACAACATTATAGGGTCTCTAGATGAAGGTCTTCGCCTCATAAAAGGAAACATCCTTTTGGCCAATCATGTAACATACCATTGCTACCTTGCTCAATTTGAGCCAAAAAGGGTAGAAGAAGCTCTCCAAGATGAGAATTGGGTTGAGTCAATGCATGAAAAGCTTAATCAATTTGTGAGAAATGATGTGTGGGAACTTGCTCCAAGGCCTGAAAATGTTCATGTCATAGGCACTAAATGGATATTCAAAAACAAAACCGATGAAGATGTAGAGATAATATGGAATAAATCTCGGTTAGTAGCTCAAGGATATACTCAAGTAGAAGGAGTAGACTTTGATGAATCCTTCACTCTTGTGGCAAGCCTTGAGTCTATTTGAATTCTCATGTCCATTGCATGCACTATGAACTTTAAACTCTATCAAATGGATGTAAAATGTGCATTTCTAAATGGATAACTGAATGAAGAAGTGTTTGTTGAACAACCCAAAGGCTTTGAGGATCTTCACTTTCCTGATCATGTGTTGAGATTGAAGAAAGCCCTTTATGGCTTAAAACAAGCTCCTAGAGCTTGGTATGATGGCTTACACATTACCTCCTAGATAGAGGATTCAAAAGGGGATATGCCGACTGGACTTTGTTTGTAAAAAATGATGAAGATTACGTCCTTGTGGCTCAAGTATATATTGATGACATAGTGTTTGGGGCTACCATTGAAGATCGGGCTATAGAATTTTCTGAGGAGATGAAGAAAGAATTTGAGATGAGTATGGTGGGGGAACTCACATTCTTCTTGGGCCTTCAAGTCAAACAAAAGAAGGAAGGCATATTCATTTCACAAGAAAAGTATGCTAGAAACATTGTCAAGAAGTTTGGACTAGACTCCAAAAAACATGCCTCCACTCCCATGAGCTCGTTTACTAAACTGATTGTTGATTCGTTCGGAGTGGAAGTGAGTCCTACCTTGTATAGGAGTATCATTGGGAGTCTACTCTATCTTACAGCTAGTAGACCGGACATTGCGTTCAGCGTTGGTGTTTGTGCTAGATATCAAGCTGCTCCAAAGGAATCACACCTGACTGCGGTTAAGCGAATTATTCGATATATCAATGGAACTCCAGATTATGGTTTGTGGTATTCAAAAGACTCAAATGCTTGCCTTGCCGGGTATTCAAATGCTGACTGGGCTGGTAGTGTGGACGATCGGAAGAGTACTTCAGGAGGCTGCTTCTACCTTGGTAACAATCTTGTCTCGTGGATGAGCAAGAAACAAAATTCCGTGTCACTCTCTACTACTGAAGCAGAGTACATAGCCGCTGGAAGTTGCTGCACACAACTTCTTTGGATGAAGAAGTTACTCCATGACTATGGAATTCCTCAAGAGACAATGTGTGTCTTCTGTGATAACACCAGTGCCATCAATCTTTCTAAGAACCCGGTCCAACATTCAAAATCCAAACACATAGAGATATGTTACCATTTCATTTGAGATTTGGTAGAAGAAAGAGTTGTGTGTCTTGAATTCATACACACAGACAATCAAAAGACGAACATCTTCACCAAGCCTCTCGATGGTCCATAGTTTGAATCCCTCCGTAAAACCATTGGTGTTGGTACAATTCCTTGAATCTCTAGTGTGATGTGTGCTTCACCTATTTATATTGTGTTATTTTGTTTGTTAGAGCACACACTACTTTGTTGGCTATCTGTATAGCATGTTTTTGTTGATTGTTAATTGCTTTGTCTGTCTTTGTTGTTTTTACATTGTTGCTTTTGATCAATCTTTTCCTTCTTTTGTGTCAAAAATCCAAAAACCACATAAAAAGTAGAAAATCAAAAAGTTTGATCGACATTGTTGAGTTTTGTCTCAAAACTTGTTTTGCCTTGTACCTTTGTGCTAATGGCTTTGTGCATTTATGAGCGTAGCTTGTTCCTTTGCACTCTTATCTCTGTGGAAGAAATCTTGAAATCTATGTGATTGTTATAAATAGATCTTCAAACTTGTCATGAATGATTAGTGAATGGTTTTGTTGATCTTGAGTCATGCATAGACTTGTGCCTATATATCTTCCCACTCTTTATTATTTTTTTTTTTTTGCTAAAAAGAGCTCACCAAATGTAAATCTCCAAATATAAAAAGATATTGAGCTGCAAAAGCCTGTCGCACATACTAGTATTCGACTAGGAAAAAGGGAAAGTGAACAAAAATAAAGTGTATGATTATTCAAAAAGCCGAAGGCTATCTCATCAAGGTGAAATATCAAATATCACTATCACAATGAGAGGTGATTGTTTCAAAAGGATCAAAAAGATCAAATGTTATGATTGAAAGTGGAGTCAAATGTAAAGCTCCAAATTATGTAATCAAGTCTTGTGGGAGGTCATATATGCACACTTTTATAATTGAGATGGGTCACATGATCTAGTGCTAATTGTGTATGCCTTGGTTGAATTGATCATTGAAGTTTCACATTAGACTAAGGACTATCTCATTGTTGATATCCACACATAACACACAAGTTTATGTTCAATGAATGCCATATTCATTTGTGTGATTGTACTTGGTAAAATGTGTTTTCACATGCTCAATCTTTGTTGATTCAATCACAAAAAGATTTTTTAGTGTTTTAGTTGTTTTTGGAAAGTATTCTGTTCTCTCAAAAACTGAAAATTTCAAAAGCAGTGTTGCCCTGTTTTAGCGACTCAATCGCGGGTCAGACAAATCACATGCCACAATCGCGAGCTCACAGGTCGGTTTTGGTGACTTGTTCATGAGTGGAAGGTCCAGTCGCGAGGGATACACGGAGATTTTCATGGCTCAGCTCACGACTCCCTTGCGAGTGAGACTTCCATTCGCAAAAAAAACTTAGCATATTTTTCAAAACTTTTGGCTTCAAGTGTTTTGGCAGGTGAAACTGGCGACTATCTGGCAACTTACCTCAGTCGCGAAAATCGTTTGGTTTGCAAAAAGAAGCTCTTTTTCAACACTGTAATAAAAAAGGGTCTTAATTTTTTTTTCTTGCATCCTGTGACTGTTCATTTTCAAGTCTCACTTTCAATATTTCAACACCACCGTGGTCTACTCTAAAATCTTCCATTCTTTTGTCACCATTTTCTCAATCTTCAAAGAAAGGTATGAGTTTTGTCCTCTACTCTTTATTTTTCACAGTTATTGCCTTTTCCTCATGGATTTTGTGCTCTCTATGATATTTGTATATCTCTTGACTGTATTTGGGTATCTGATTGTCTGGTGTCTTCATTGTGTGTTTTTCGGTGGTTATATTCTATTCTACTCTATATTGTGACAACATTGAGTCATTATTGTCTCTCATTGTCATTTTCTGGACATTCCCATCTAGTTTTTAGGGTTTTCTTCATTATCCATATTTTGAAACTAGCCCATTGCTAATAATGTCTCTTGGATTATGTTCTTTCCTTTCCTCTATTTCATATTGCAGATTGGAAATGTCTCCATTCAAGAAAGCAGCTGTGAAAGGAGGTAGTTCCAAAGGAAAGGAGCCTATCATTGATGTCGATGACTACTCACCTAAAACAAAAAGGACTCGTTCCCCATCCGGGGTGTTCGATCCCAACAAGTTCAGATCCTATGCTGCCTTTCAGACTCATGAGAATTATTTCCGAAATGCTACACCATTACTAGAAAGACCTGTTGATCAATTGTCACTTCATGACACCGACATTCCAAAATGGTTTGCCCTCAAGGATTGGAATTACCTTCTCTCCGATCTGGATGAAGCTTATGAGAATTTGGTAAAAGAATTCTATGCCAATGCAATTGTGGAAGGTGAAGAACTCAAGTGCTGGGTTAGGAGAAAAAGTTTTTCAGTCTCTCCTGCATATTTGGTAGAGATCCTTCACATCAATCGACCAATGCTTAAAAACTCACTGGTTTATGATGATCTATGTCCAGATGAGGAACTACTTAAGGATGGTCTTGGACAAGACTTGGAATTCTCATCCAATGGAAATTCAGTCAGTGTTTCCTCTCTTCCTCCGAAACTGAGAGTCCTTACAATAGTGATGTTTCACAGCTTGTACCCCTTATCCAGCACTTGGTATATGAACCTCGGACGTGCCTTGTTTCTTCATGACCTAATCTCTGATGTGGAGATTGATATCTGTTCTTATATCTTTCATGTTCTCCACAAAACGGTTCTACGAACTGAGTCACGAATATGTGTTCCTTTTTGCTGTCTCATTTCTAGGATTTTGAAGCTCAAAGGAATTCATCCAACAGTAGATGAATCTCCCTACACAAAACCGAGTCCTATCAACATGCATACATTCAACGCAAGCATTGGTCATAGTTGGAAGAGAGTCAAACTGGAAACTTCCACATCTCACAGTGGTTTTAGCACATTCTCCCTTGACGAAAAACTCGACAACATTGCGACATCTATCCACAAGTTGAGTACCAAGATGTCCGGAGTCACATCTATTTTACACCATAACAGCACTCAGTGGGATATGAAGTTTACCTCCCTACAAACTCAGTTGGATCAGATTCAGAGGAAGCTAGAAGAGGATATGTAGCTATTCCATGACAAAAAGGGGGAGATGCAATGAAAGGGGGAGGGGGAATGATAGCTTGATCAAAGGGGGAGAAAACTATCTAAGGGGGAGATTTCTACAAGCAGTTTAAATATTTTATTTTAAGTTGTTATTCAGCTTTTTATGTTTGTACCCATGTTGCTTTTGTAAGCTTTTAGGGTTTGTTTTCATTATTTGTAGGCTTTATGGTCTGTACCATGCTTTATGCAGCCTTTATGCTTTGTTAAATCAGTACTTCTAAATAAATGTCATGCATTTTCTTGTTAAGTACTGTCACTCTTGTGCCCTTGTAGGATTGTTTCTAGATGCATATAGTTAGTGTATTATGCATTGGTTGAGTGTTGGGCATACAAGTGGCTTGCATTGTTCTTGTTAGCTTGTATGCCCAAGTGTTCATTCCAAGTGTGAATGAGATTGTGGTCACTACCTTGTAGTGATTAATTGTTTGATCAAGCCATGGTTTGTTCCTTAACTCCATCTTTGCTTGATCACATCTTGCCTGCTTCATATGCATTTCACACTCTTCTACATACAATGATTATGGTGTATTGTTGTGTTTCAGGAGATTCATGTTCATATGATTCAAGTGCTTCACAGTTTCTAGAGTTAGTTATGAATGAGTTTTGTTCAACTGTTCCCAACTCACATGTTAAGTCTAGAGTCTGTTTTAGGGTTTTGTCACGGAATAGCCAAAGGAGGAGATTGTAAGGTTGAATTCAATCAACCATCTTGTTGACTTTATTCCGTGCCAAATTTGCTTGTATTTTAGCAATTAGTTACCCTGTATTTAGGTGGGATTCTTGTAAGGGTAGTGAGTGAGATAGTGTGAAGAAATGCTTAAGAGTGTGTAAGAAAAATAGAGACTCGCGACTGGATCTCGCAGGTGACTCGCAGCTGCAAGCTGCCAGAAGCTGCACACGTGCCAGGCATGCCAGAAGTTGAAGCGTCATGCTAGCTGGAGCACTACAGGACAAAATAGGACAACTAGCCATTCAGTTATCTCGCGGCTGGATCTCATGACTCAGTCAAGCCACGAGGACAAGCCGCGAGCTAGCCCTGTTATGAAAAACTTGACTCTTCACATTCCATTCTCTCCCAAGTATAAATACCCGTTATACCTACAAAAGAAAAAGAGCTTCCAGAGAGAATTTTAAGAGAGAAACCCTAGAGTAATACAAGATTGATTCATCCACAATCTTCACATAAGAGACTCTTCAAGTTCCTCTACTCTCTTCCTCTCCATTGTTAAATCCTTGAGAGGCTTTTTACCAAACCTTTTCTCACCATATCCATTACTGTGAAAGGGTTGTTTGGTGTTCTGGGAAGCAGTTAGGAAGGAACCAATTTCACATTGGTTGATGCTATGGTCAAGTAGCGGAATCCGGGAAGCTAGAAAAGAAATAGGTTCGGCACAACCTCATTGGAGCAAGAAGCTTGGAGGGCTTAGGTACACTAGGTAGATTAGGCTTGGAGGGTCTATTGCTATTCATGTATCCCAACTACATTTTCTAGTGGATTACTTACTGCTTGGAGGGTGGCGAAGAGGTTTTACATCGAAGGCTTTGGTTTCCTCTTTGATAACACATCGTTGTGTTGTACTTGTGTTTGCATTTCTCTTCCCTTAATCTTTGCCTTTTATTTTCTACTGTGGATGTGATTTTAATTGGCTTAGATTGTTTACCAATTCTGTTTATAGCTTGTGTTCATTTTCCGCACACTTATTGTTTGTCATAAAGCTTGAATTGGTATTTTTGTTGTTGGAGGTCTAAATGTTCAAGGGTGTTTTATACACTAATTGAACTTTCAATATCAAAGTTCAAGAACTAATTAGCTCACTTCAAACATATCAGCTGTCTTTACCTTCACAAAGGAAGAGCCGGAGAGCTTCCGTGCAAAGGTTACTGCTATTGAAGAGAGCAAGGAACTTAATGAAATCAAAGTTCAAGAACTAATTGGCTCACTTCAAACATATGAGCTGTCTTTACCTTCACAAAGGAAGAGCAAATCCCTTACTCTAAAGATGACCAATGAGAGGGTGGAAGCTCACGACTCATTGGATGAGGATGAGGTCGAGAAAGATGTAGCATATCTGGTGAAGAATTTTTGGAAGTTCAAGAGGAAAGGAAAATTTGCTGAAAAAGGGAAAGTTGCCAAGTTTCGGAAAGGAGAAAAGGGACTTCAAGAGGAAAGATGGGAAGGATTCTCAATCCTCTCAAGGAATCACGTGTTTTGAATGCAACAGACATGGACATTTCAAGAAAGAGTGTCCTAATTATTTGAGAGGGAATGGCAAGGCATATGCCACTACTCTTAGTGACACCGACTCCTTTAGTTCAGATTCATATGAAAGCTGTGATGGAGAGGGAAACTTCTCTGCATTCATGACCATTGCTCCCATGGAATCTTCAGATGATTTAAGTATGTTAGTGGAAGAGCTTGGTGAGCACATTGAATTGGAGTCAATGGGAGTAGTAGAAGAATCCGATGTTGAGGATGATGAAAGAACAGTGGGACTGCAAGAAACATACAACTCCCTACTTGAGAAGACCGGTGAATATGCAAAAGTGGCAAAAGCAGCCATTAAGAAAATGAAGTGAGCAGAGCAAGACTAAAAGAGTCTGTTAGTTCGATACAAGAAGACTAAGTGTGAAGTCGAGACGCTAAATGGAGAGCTGACTAAAGCCTACTCAAAGATAAAATTTCTTAAGCTTAAGGTGATTCAAGCTAATGCTAAAGTAGAGCGAGTCTCCTCCAAGAAGCTTGATGAAGTACTTGCTCATCAAAAACCTTTCTCCGAAAAAAGCAGATTGGGATACACCAGAGAGAGCAATTCGAGTGTCAAAGTGTCCAAGGATATGAAGTTTGTGAAAGCTAAGGAATCGGTGATAGAAACTTCAATTGTTGAGAAAGTGAAGCCGGAGAAGAAGCGGTATGTGACTGACCAACGGTTTCTTACTAAGCCTTCTAACCAATCAGTGGTCAAACCTAAGACTCAAGGGAAATCACTTCCAAAGTCACAAAGAGGTCCGAGAACTCAACATTTCTATCATCACTGTGGAATTCAAGGACACACCAGACCTAATTGTCGTAAGCTTTTGGCATTAAAGAATGGCAACTATCAAAGGCTAAGTGGACAAAGAAAGGATAAAGGGAACCTCAAGCAATCGAAATGGGGAGAAGCTATGTCTAACATTGGAGATGTAATAAAGATGATTGATGCATTCACAGCCTGCTTGACAAGCTTCAACAAAAGGTTTGAAAGAAAAAACAATAGTACCCATTCCTCTAGGGATATCACCCCAAACGCACGTGCCGTGTGGGTGAAGAGGGGTACTTATGCATAAGCATTACAACATGTCCATGCATTAATACTTCCTATGCTTTGTGACTTTGATTGGTTGTGTGCTTTTTGTTTTCATTCCAACACATGTTGAAAATTGTGTTTGTTTGCTATTTGCTTTGAATGTTTTTACATTTTTTCTGGTCAATCTTTTCTTGTTTTTGTGTCAAAAATCCAAAAACACATAAAAAGTAGAAAATCCAAAAAGTTTGATCGACATTATTATGTATTGTCACAAGCATGTTTTGCCTTGTACATTTGTACTAATGGCTTTGTGCATTTACGAGCGTAGCTTGTTCTTTATGCACTCATATGATTGTAAGAAAAATCTTGAAATCTATGTGACTGTTATAAATAGATCTTCAAACTTGTCATGAATAATTAGTCAATGGTTTTGTTGATCTTGAAACTTGCATAGACTTGTGCCTATATATCTTCTGACTCTTTTAGGGTCTTTTTTTTTTTTTTTTTTTTTTGATGAAAGTGCTCAACAAATGTAAATCTCAAAATAAAAAGAGATAACGAGTTGCAAAAGCCGTCGCACATACTAGTATTTGATTAGGAAAAAGGGAAAGCAACTTTTATGAAAAATGTATGATGCCCCAAAAAGCCAAAGGCTTCCTCATCAAATTGAAATATCAAAAATTTCAAGCATCGATCTCAAAATGGAATGTATTGATTCTAAATGATCAAATGTTATGATGTACATGGAGCCAAGTGAAAAGCTTCATAATTATGTTATAAAGTTTGTGGGAGGTCATATATTCATATTTTTATAATTGAGATAAATCACTTTTCCTTGTGCTAATTGTGTATGTCTTGATTGAATTGATCATTGAAGTTTCACATTAGACTAAAGACTATCTCATCTTTGGTACCCACACACATCACACATGTCTATGTTCAATGAATGTCTTATTCATTTGTGTGATTTTACTTGATTAAATATGTTGCACATGCTCAATTATATGTTGATCAAACACAAAAAGATTTTTGAGTGTTTTAATTGTTTTTGGAAAGTGTTTTTATTTTTGAAAATTTTCAAAAATTTCAAAAAAATGTGCAACCCTGTTTTGGAGACTTGCCTCACGGGTCACTCCAGTCGCATGCCCCAGTCGTGAGCTTACTCAGAAGGATTTCGCAACACTTTGGTGGGTCAAAGCCCCAGTCATGAAAAACACTTTATTAAAATTTCAAAAATCTGGGTGTTTGGCATTTTTGCGACTCAGTCTGGCTAGTTGTTCGTGAGGGGAATCTTCAGTTGCGAGGGTTACTCAGAAGGTTTCGCGGCTCCCCACGCGACTGCCTCGCGGGTGGAACTTCTAGTCTCGAAAAACACTTCTGAGTAACCCTTGTGACTTAAGGGTTTTTGGCGGCTTGCTTTGGCGACTTGTTCGCGACTCAATCCAATCGCGAAAATTGCGTGTTTTGCACTTTAAGGGTCTTTTTTAAGGTAGTTTTCAAAAACTTTTCAGTTTTCCCTTGCACATTGTGACTGTTCATTGTCTTCCTCTTCACAAACTTACTGTGTTTCACTCAAAAATCCACCATTTTCATCATCTTCTCTCCTTCAAACTTCAAGAAAAGGTATGGGTTTTTCATTTTTCTCCAAGTATTTCATGTTCATAACCCTTAAATTCTTGGATTTTGAGTTTTTTTATGAGTTTTTGAAAAACTTGAGTTTCGAATATGGTTTGGGTATTTTTGTTAAGTTTGTTTGAATGGGTTTTGTTGATCTTAGTACACTTGTTTTCATGATTGCTTCTCATTTTTGAGTATGATACTTGATCTAAGTTGTGTTGTGAAAGTTCAATTAGTGTATAAAACACTATGAGCGTTTAGACCCCCAATTTACAAATTACCAATTCAAGGCTGAAGTCAAACAATTAATGTGTGAAATATGAACAGCAGAAGACCCTCCAAGCCTAATCTACCCAATGTACCTACTCCAACGAGGTTACGCCGAACTTATTTCTTCTTTGGCTTACCGGATTCCGGTACTTGACCATAACATCAACCAATATGAAATTGGTCCCTTCTTAACTGCTTCTCAAATCCCAAATGGCCTTCTCACAAATATGGGTATGGTGAGAAAAGGTTTTGGTAATGTACCTCTCAAGGATTTGACAATGGAGAGGAAGAGAGTAGAGGAATTTGAAGAGTCTCTATGTGAAAATTGTGAATGAATCAATCTTGTTTTTCTCTAGGGTTTCTCTCTCAAAATTCTCTCTGTAAGCTCTCTGAATATCGTGAGTATAAGGGTATATATATAGTAGGGTGAGAAGGAATGTGAAAAGTCGGTTTTTCCCAAACAGGGTGGTCTGGTGACTAGACCTCGCAATTGGACTGAGTCGCGAGTTCAAGCCACAAGCTAATGGCTTAGCCAGCCTGGGACTTTTGTCCTGTAGTGCAACAGCTAGCATGACTCTTCAGCTCCCCTGCATGCTCCACACGTGTACCAACTTTGGTGCCTCGCCAGTCGCGAGTCACCCGCGAGTCCAGCCGCGAGTCTCTACATCCTTGCACAATCTTGAGCATTTCTTTACACTCTCTCACTTACTACCCTTACATAATTCTCACCTAAATATAGGGTTACTAATTGCTAAAATATATGCAAATTTGGCACGGAATAAAGCCAACAAGATGGTTGATAAAATTCAACCTTACAATCTCCCCCTTTGGCTATTCCGTGACAAAACCCTAAAACAGACTCTAGACTTAAAATGTGAGTTGGGAACAGTTGAACAAAACTCACTCACACCTAACTCTAGAATTTGATAAGCTCTTGAAACATAACAACACAGTATCATCATTGAACGCAGAAAAACTTGTAATTGCATATGAGACAAGCACAGTGCGATCAAGCAAAATGGAATGAGAAAAAAAAAACCATGTCTTAACCAAACAAGCAATCACTATAAAATAGTGACCACAATGCTCATTCACACTTGGAATGAACATCCGGACACACATGCCAATAAGCTCAATGTAAATCACTTGCATGCCCAACACTCAACCAATGCACAATACATAAAGTATAGGCATCTAGGAACAAAATCCTACAAGGGCACAAGAGTGAGAATACTTAAAGAAAATGCATAACATTTAGCTAGAAGTATTAGACAACAAAACAAAAAGACTGCATAAGCAAGGTACAAACCATAAAAGCCTACAAAACATGGAAGCAAACTCTAAAAGCTTACAAAAGCAACATGGGCACAAACTACCATAAACAAGTTCCATAAAATACTGAAATAGCAACTTTAAATATTAACAAACCAAAGTAACATGAGTGTTTTAAAACAGATCCATAAGTTTAAAACCAAAACAATAACCTAAGAAACACAACTAGAGAAAACAAAGAGTTTATAATGACAATAGAAGACTATAAGTAAATGACTGATAAATTAGGCTAGCCAAAGTTAGGCAATATGTCCAAAGGTATGTGTGATTGTATATGACAGCTTTCTCCTCTTAAGCACACAATTCCCCCTTTAACTATGCACACTTTCCTTTGTGTTGCTCTCCCCCTTTCAATAAGCTTTCCCCTTTTTGGCACGAATAGCTAAAGGTTGTCCTCTAGCTTTTGCTGAATAGCATCTAGTCGATTCTCCATGGTTGTGAGTCGTAATTGAACTTGATTGTTGGTGGAATAGATAAGTCTTTCAATTCTAGCAATGCGCATATAAAGATTTTCAAACAAAAGACCCAACCTATCAACTTAAGGACCAAACTGTTCCGACTGATTGCTAGTTGGCTGTAACTTAGGGGTGATAGGAGAGATAGTTGCGGTATGCACAGGTGTATCTGACCCATGAGCAGATGTTGTAGCAGGAGACATATGTTCACTCTTTGGTTTTCGAGAGAAGTGACTCTTGCTAGCTTAGAGAGATATCATGGATATTGAACAAGGACGGTTGATCATTTTTCCATTTGATGGGGGATTGACACCTTCAAGAAGTATGATCTTCATGATGAGACTACAAAATAGAATACACGCTCGTGTTGCTGGTTGAGCCGTGGTCTTCCCAATAGTCTAGAAGATATGGGGACAGATATCAATCGAGGCTCTTATAATAAGATCACATAGGAATTGAGCTCTTCCAAGATTAATGAAAGCAGTGTTGGACAATGGGTAGAGATTGGAGAACATGATCAGCTTCAATGTGGTTAACTCAGGAGCAAACTTTGTAGTGTTTATAGATGTGCCTTTACCGGTGACTTCATGATCAGGCCCAAGAACTTGCAGAATGTCTTGGACCTTAGGAGTTCAATCATCATAAGGGGTGAGATCCACATTCTCAGGTCTAGTGATGCAAAGGACCTTGGCTATGTAGTTTGGATTGATGGAAAACTCTTTTCCTCTTACCTAGCATTTTAACTCAACTCCAATGTATCTCGCATTTGAGAAGAATTCCCTAACCAACTCTTCCGTTGGGTCTTCGAAATTCCCAAACAGATTGGCCTAATCTTTAGCATCAAAGATTCTAGGGATAAAAGTTGTCCCCAAAGTGTCAAACTTTACCACTCGTTCCACTATGGGAGTAGCACCTTCAAAAATGCTTGAGTGAGTTTGTGAATCGAAAGGAGTTTTGAACCTCTCACAGTTTGAGTCTTTAGACGACTGAGATGAGAGATGAGTTCATTTAGCAACAGGGGATGATGAAACATCAGTTACAATCTCTTTTTCTTTGGACGATCGGCAAGACATCTGCAAAATAACAAACACACAGCAAAAATCCAAGTGCACAAACACATGACATGAACAACAACTTGATTAGATTCAAGACAGTCAAAAATTGGAGACTCATTGAAATTCAGACCGAGATAACACTTAGACATAGTACATGAACCCAGTCAGCAGTATGTGAGAATGAGCAACATTGAAGCAATGTATACAAAAACATGTAACAAATGTCCAGCAATGATGAATAAATAGTCACAGTTCAGTTCACTGTAAACTATGGTCAGTCACAAAGTCACAACTATCTGTCATTGTGACATTCTACCATGAGAATGATATGCATAGAGCAACGTAGTCAAGATAGACATCTAAGAAATAGTCAAGAAAACAAAAGAAGCAAGCATCAAATCACTAGAATCAACAAAACCCCTTTAGCCAACCCAATAGAGTAAACCCATGTATGAACATTGCAAAACACACAAACTCAAACAAAATTTCACAAAATGAGGAAATGCATGGAGAAATATGTAAAATTGAGTGAGAAAATAGAAATCCATACCTTTTTCCTTGAAGATTTGAGAATGAAATGATTCAAAATGGAAGTTTGTTTGAGAGTGATATGGTGAGTTTGAGAGTATTCAGGTAACGAAGGAGATGAACAATCAGAAATGTTAGAGGGAAAACTGAAAAAGTTTAAAAACTGACCAATTTTGTGCAAAACATGCAATTTTCATGACTGAAACAAGTCACGTGCAAGTCGCCAGGGTCAGCTGCCAGAACACTTGAAAGAAAACTTTTTTAAAAAATTTCTAAATGTTTTTCGCGACTAGAAGTTCCACTCGCGAGAGAGTCGCGAACTGAGCCTCAAAAATCTCTGTGTACCTCTCACGACTGGACCTTCCACCCACAAACAAGTTGCCAACCTGAGTAGCGAAAAACAAGAAATTCCAAATTTTTGAAAAATATTCTAAGTCTTTTTTGCGACTGAAGCATTTACCCGCCAATGAGTTGCCAGTGAATCACGAAAAATCTCTGTGATGGACTCACGACTGGGGCATGTGACTGGTTCTACCTGCGACTGAGTCGCCAAAACAGGGCAATACAATTTTTGACAATTTTTGCAAAAACAAAGTACTTTCCAAAAACAACTAAAACACTCAAAAATATTTTTGTGATTGATCAACAAAGATTGAGCATGTGAAAACACATTTAGTCAAGTATAATCACACGAATGAATATGGCATTCATTGAACATAGACATGTTTGTTGTGTTTGAATATCAAAAATGAGATAGTCCTTAGTCTAATGTGAAGCTTCAATGATCAATTCAATCAAGACATACACAACTAGCACTAGATAATGTGATCCATCTCAATTATAGAAATATGTATATATGACCTCCTACAAAGGCTTGAGTACAATATCTTTGAAACTTTTCATTTGGCTCCATGTTTGACATAACATTTGATCTTTTTGAATTAACACATCTCATTGTGAGATTGATGCTTGAAATTTTTGATATTTCACATTGATGAGTTAGCCTTTGGCTTTTTGGGCATCATACAATTTTTAATTTTTGGTTGCTTTCCCTTTTTCCTAGTCAAATACTAGTATGTGCGACAGGCTTTTGTAGCTCAATATCTCTTTTCATTTGGAGATTTACATTTGGTGAGCTCTTTTAGCAAAAACAATAAAATAAAAAGTGGGAAGATATATAGACACAAGTCTATGCATGTCTCAAGATCAACAAAACCATTCACTAATCATTCATGACAAGGTTGAAGATCTATTTACAATAGTCACATAGATTTCAAGATTTCTCCCACAATAATATGAGTGCATAGGAAACAAGTTATGCTCGAAGATGCACAAAGCCATTTGCACAAAGGTATAAGGTAAAACATATTTTGAGACAAATCTCAACAATGTCGATCAATCTTTTTGGATTTTCTACTTTTTATGTGGTTTTTGGATTTTTGACACACAGGAAGGAAAAGATTGATTAGAAGCAACAATGTAAAAACAAAAAATGAAACAAACAAACAACTTTCAATTCTCATAATCAATAATCAAACCAACAGTCACACAACATAGGAAGTATTAATGCATGGACATGTGGTAATGCTTATGCATGAGTACCCTTCATCACCCACACGTCACGTGCGTTTGGGGTGATATCCTTATAGGATTGGGTACGAGAGTTAGGACTTTCAAACCTTCTAGTGAAGCTTTCCAAGCAATTGGTGAATGCACCAATCATCTTCATCACATCCATCATTCCGGGATCAACATTTCGATCTCTAGATGGCTCTACAGCCCAAGTCCTCTTGTCATTTCTTGACCTTCTTGACCTTTGATCACTAGCATTCCTTAATGCTCTTAGCTTATGACAATTGGGTCGGGTGTACCCTTGAAGTCCGCAATGATGACACACATGATTCATTCTAGGACCTCTTTGCGATCATGGAAGAGATTTTGCTCTGGCTTCAAACTTGACCTTAGATTGATTATGGGGCTTATTCAACACCCGCTAGTCAGTTACATTCTTTTTCTCCTCAACATTTGCCTTTTCAACAGTAGGGGCAACTACAACCGACTCTTTGGCCTTCACAAACTTCACTTCTTTGGAGATGTTCACAGCTGAACTACTTTCTCCGGTGTACCCTAATCTGGTTTTGTCAGAGAAAGTCTTTTGAGAGGAAAGGACATCATCAAGCTTCTTTGTAGAGACTCGCTCTACCTTGGCATTTGCTTGAACCACCTCAAGCTCAAGGAATTTTACCTTGGTGTAAGCTTCAGTTAACTCGCCATTTAGCGTCTCTATCTCACACTTGGCCTCCTTATATCTCACTAGAAGACTTTTATAGTCCTCCTCAGCTTTCTTCATCTTTTTCACAGCTGCCTTGGCCACCCTTGTATATTCTCCTGACTTTATCTTCTTCAGCATCTTATTCTTCTACAATTCCCATGAATTCCTCATCACTATGCTCCCCAAGCTCTTCCACAAGCAAATTCAAGTCCTCCAAAGACTCAACATGAGCAACAATCATGAATGCTGAGAAATTCCCTTCTTCATCACAGCTATCCTCCGAATCAGAGGTAGAGGAATCTGAGTCACTAAGAGTGGTGGCATACACCTTGCCCTTCGATCTCAGATAATTAGGACATTCCTTTTTGAAATGGCCTTGTCCATTACACTCAAAACAAGTGACTCATTGTGTGGATTGGGACTCCTTCCCTTCTCTCTTTTTGAAGTCCTTCTTCTTCTTTCCGGAACTCATGAATTTCCCTTCATCACCAAATTTCTCACTATTCTTGAACTTTAGAAATTTTCAGAAATTCTTTGCAAGGTAGGCAACTTCCTTTTCTACTCCATCCTCATTCAATGAACCATGACCTTCTACCCTTTCATTTATTGTCTTAAGAGCCAGTGATTTTCTCTTTCTTTGATTTGATAATGAAAGTTCATACGTTTGGAGAGAACCAATCAGCTCTTGGACTTTGATTTCATCAAGGTCTTTGCTCTCCTCAATTGCAATCACCTTTGCACAGAAGCTCTCCGGCAATGAATGAAGAATTTTTCTTACAACTTTCAAGTCCTCCATTTTCTTTCCCAAGTTAAACTTGTCGATGACCACTTCATTTAGCTTACTATAGAAAGAGTCAAAGGACTCATCCTCGCTCATCCTGAGCTCCTCAAATCGGGTAGTCAGCATCTGTAGCTTTGTGTCCTTAACTTTCTTTGTACTCTCATAAGTGGTTTCCAAAATCTACCATGCTTCCTGGGCAATGGTGATATGAGAAATCCGATGGAATTCATCTGGGGACACACCACAAAAAATTGCGTTAAATGCTTTACTATTAGCATTTGACGCTGCGAGGGTTACCTTATCCCAAGTGGATTTGGCTACCTCTAGCTTTGTCCAACCTATTTCAATAGCATCCCAAACAGCTTCATCTATAGAACACAAAAATGCTCTCATCCTTATCTTCCAAAAGGCATAGTTGCTACCATCAAAATATGGTGGAGCATTTAAAGATTAAGACCGGTCCATCTCAATATGGGGTCAAGGATCACACTATGGTAATAAAACCAATAAAAGTGTACCCGCTCTAATACCAATTGAAAGTTCAATTAGTGTATAAAACACTATGAACATTTAGACCCCCAATTTACAAATTACCAATTCAAGCTTGAAGTGAAACAATTAATGTGTGGAATATGAACACAAGCTTAAAACAGAATTGATAAACAATATAAACCAAATAAAATCACATCCACAGCAGAAATTAAATGGAAAAGATTAAGGGAAGAGAGATGCAAACACAAGGACAACACTTGATGTGTTATCGAAGAGGAAACCGAAGCCCTCGGTGTAAAACCTCTCTGCCGCCTTCCAAGCAGTAAACAATCCACTAAAGAATGTAGTTGGGATACATGAACAGCAGAAGACCCTCCAAGCCTAATCTACCCAATGTACCTAAGCCTTCCAAGCTCCTACTCCAACAAGGTTACGCCAAACCTATTTCTTCTTTAGCTTATCAGATTCCGCTACTTGACCATAGCATCAACCAATATGAAAATTGTCCCTTCTTAACTGCTTCCCAAACACCAAATGGCCTTCTCACAGATATGGGTATGGTGAGAAAAGGTTTTGGTAATATACCTCATAAAGATTTGACAATGGAGAGGAAGAGAGTAGAGGAATTTGAAAAGTCTCTATGTGAAGATTGTGGATGAATCAATCTTGTTTTTCTCTAGGATTTCTCCCTCAAAATTCTCTTTAGAAGCTCTTTGAATATCATGGGTATAAGGGTATACATATAGTAGGGTGAGAAGGAATGTGAAAAGTCAGTTTTTTCCAAACAAGGTGGTCTGTCGACTTGACCTCGCGACTGGGCTAAGTCACGAGTTCAAGCCGCGAGC